>NC_052017.1:31413984-31722317 GCF_015832195.1 Motacilla alba alba
CTATAGTCTCCCCAGCTGCCAAATGAATTGATTAGAGAATAGCTACTTGAATGACATAAGCAACTGAAAGCTCCTATCAGGAGATGAAGAAAAGTTTAGCAGGATGTAGGCTGAGAGGATCTGATACTTCATTTAATTAAAACAGATTGCATATAGTTTGATTTTTCTCCTCTGCCAAAGAGAAGTTGTCTCCAACAGCATGACAACTGCTAGTGCCAGAATACATGATAGATATCCCTAATGCACTCCAACCCTCCAGCTATTTTCAGCTTGGGAACCTTCTGTGCCCGATGAGGATTATGTATCCTCAATACATTTCTCTTCCATGAACTTCTCCAGACTCACCCTGAACTCATGTAGACTTTTAGCAACTGTACTGCAGCTCCTATAGTTTATTTTCAACCTGTAACCCTACAGTCAGTTGCATCCTGACAAACACTAAAATTATGACAAAGTAGCTGCTCAAAATAAAGCTAAGGTGAAGACAGTCTGAGAACATCTACCTGGCCAAAGACCTCTAGGAACCTCACAGAAGTAAATACAGGTCTCAAAAGAGAAAATAGTCATGGTACCTCTTCAACTTTGATCAAGCCAAAAGATACATCCCGTGATGAAGGTTTCTACAGACCAGCAGGATCTTTCACAATATCAGAGTAAAGGGGTTTGACACCATGACATCCAAAAGGTTTTCCAGATCCACTATTGTGACAAAGAGCAACATTGATGCTCATGTATAACAGTATTTATCTGTGTGTAAATGTGAACCTAGAAAGCAGAAGAGGTGATTAAAGAGGTGTGTGACTGTGTGTGTGCAAGACACACAGATTCCTCCTCCTTCTGAGCACTTCCAGCGTTAGGTCCATAAAGAATGAAACTGAGTGTGGTGAAAACAAGTTTTGCCATGATGGAGTAGCCTGCAGGACCTCCCTGCTGGTGCTTCCAGAGGCACAAAACTGTATTTTATCACTAGAGATTTCTCACAAGAGAAAAGGGAAGAGAAGAAGGTATCTTTAACAGGCAGCAGGAAGAGCAGCAAAGACAGTTCATAAGCAAAGTACTCATGCCTCCTATGCAGACACTTTACACATAACTCTAGGAGGTAAACTGGGAAACAGAAGGGTCTTTCCAGAGATTTTGAGAAAGGACATAGTGGAGGGGAACAGTTCCACAGGGCACAATGACCCACTAAAACAGATCCCTCCTCTGCCTCTGCACAAGCTCTGACACACACCCAGCTACAACAGCAAAGGTTGCATTCTCTGCTATTTTATCCAGCAGAGGATGATGAGCAAAACCTTCACCTCGCAGCTCACTGAGCAAATGCAATCTAATCATCCATGCCATCTTGAATAACTGTGCTACACTTGTCCTAAGACTGAATTTAAGGGAAAAAACCATCAAGGACAAAGTCAATGTACAGTTCAAAGTTCCAAAGCTTTAAAAAAAACATTGGTCTCCCCTAGAAAGGAACTGGACGTTTGTTTTATATAAATGACTGAAGCAGTGGAGTGTATTCATGTTTACTGTTCACAGCACAGAAACATCCAAGCAGGATGGTTACTGCAGCTTTTTCTACAAGGTGCTTTTCCATCTCTAAGTTCTTTACATGTATTAGTACTGGACGTATCCCAGGACAGAAAGCAAAAAATACCTATTTGCTCTCCAATTTTGGGGGTCACTGAACTGAGAGAGAAATCTAATTTTGTTACACTGTATTTTCAATTATCCCCATCCCTGGTCACAATTTTCAGATAGTCTAGTGTGAAGGGCTAAGGACTGAGATGTCCAAACAGATTGAAAAAATTTATTTCACCCCATATTGATTTTCAAAATGTAATAAATTCTTTTAATGTATACTACTCTCTACTACACAATGCTTTCCTTTCCCCCAAAGCCCAGGAAGTATTTGAACAGCATGAAGGGAAGAACATCCTTAAAACAATTATAATACCCTTAACACTTCCATTATATTTTATTATCCATAGTCCCCAGGCATGCACACATGTAGATTATCTGTGCTTTATAGATGTGGAAGCAAACTGCACTTCAGGCAGTCCCTGAGCAAGTCAGCATCAGAAGCAGAAGCCAAGTTCAGGGGTCATAATATTTTTCTAGGAAATTAAACAAGCCAGAATTTCAGCTGGTCAGCATTTACTTGAAAACAGCTCACCTAAGTGAGCAACACTCCTGATGAAACCAGCTGGACAAATAAGGGTCTCAGCTTGGTGTTTGAACAAGCAAAAAGGCACAAAGAAAAGTCACTGGAGAGGAAGAACAGAGTAAGTTTTTTTCATAAGCAAACAAAACCCTCTGAAAATTAACTTTGGATTAACTTGAAATATTTTGTTGAGGTGGAGGAAAAAAAAAGAATCTTTGTTTCCTATGTTAGTGTCACTCCTTTCTCCAACTTTAGTTTAAGATTTAAAATTTTAGGGTCTTGTTTAAAAGGGAAAACATAAAAATGCTGCATTTTATTGTTCTAACATGTTTTTTCTCTCCCAAATGCTCTCATTTTCAGGGTTTAAGTTATTAATCAGACTAAATAGAAGTACATGAAAAGTGTCATGCCCCTAAAAGTCCATTTCTGGGGTGAAAAGGCACATGCACAGAGCAGACAGGAATAAACACAGGGTTCTACTAACAAAAACAAACTGCTCTATGGATGATCACACATACAGGGAGACACTCCATGCACTTCAGGTGCCCACTTTGTCTCCAAAGGGAGCAAGTGAATTAACAACCCTGCTGGACTCTTTGTGTGACCAGCTCCTTGGAACACCCCACTAGGCACTTATGCTGCTGAGTAATTCCACCTGCAGGATAGTCCCTGCAAAACCAGAGATGGCAGAGCACAGCATTCCCACTCTCCACATGGGACCAAGACACTGCTGCAGCTATACAGCATCTCCACACAGCATCTCCCACTGATCCAAGGTCACAGAATGGATTGAGTTGGAAGGGACCTTAAAGACAATCTAGTTCCAACCCCCTTGCCATGGGCAGGGACACCTTCTGCTAGACCAGGTTGCTCAAAGTCCTATCCAACCTGCCCTTGAACATTTCTAGGGATGGGGCATCCACAGCTTTTCTGGGCAATCTGTTGCAGTGTATCACCACCATCACAGTAAATTTCTTTCTAGCAGAAGATCCACTGGGTTGACTCCGGACTGCCTTACAGACTCACCATCCTCCCTCCAGTCTTCCTACCAAGGCAGATGGTACAAGAAAAACTTTACAAGATAACCCACAAGGTACCAGGAGGTGAAGCCATAGGTGACACCACCGCTAGATCTGTCACATTGTGTTTGCTGGTCCGTAACACAGAACATCAGCAAAGGCAGGCAGAGTCTCGCTGGAACTCTGTGAAACAAGAGAGGACCAAGGCCTCATCAAGCACAAGTGAGGAGCTGCATGACGCAAGAGCTACACAGGCTCCTCACTGGGGTGTTAACTCACCCACAGCAAATATTTACAGAGTAACTGTTGTACCGCTCACTTGTCAAACGCTTTCAGTAGCGGTGAGGAGTAACCACGAGAGTAAACCTGAGGCTGCTCTGCATGGCGTCTCCCTGAAGCGTCATGAATTTGTTTTGTTAAAACAGTGTTTCAGACCTGCCTGTGATCTAAAGCTGCCACCAGAAGCAGTTCTAAACTGCTTCTCTCCTCCTCACTGCACACTTACTCCATTTCTTTGGTAGTATGCTTCTAATGTGGAACAAACCACACAATTCAGAGAAGGACTTTCTTCATTGGAAGAAGGATATCTGTTGCAAATACCCTGCCATGGCAAAGCAAGACTTAGCTGTTTAACTGAATCGCCTTAGCTCTGTGTTCATATGGACAACTTGGATTGTAATCAGGTGGATTACTAATTCACCAGAACAATAAAAATCATTAGGCATCTCCATACAGGTTAGTCTTTATTTTATGTGTTGAATGTTCTGGAGGGAAAAAAATTACTGTAAAACTGGAATCTGAATCCACATTACTTAAAAATAGCTATTCTACTGTGAATTTATATCCTACATTAATCCTAATTATCTTCCTTGCCTATATATCCTCTTATAAGTTCACCCAGGAAGTTTGGTTTGAAATTCACACCCTGGTATATTTCACAACAACTTCCCCATGCAGAGAAATCATTTATTTACATGGGCAAAGTTCTGCAAAGTTGATGAGGGTACAAACACATACCATGCTGACTTCCCCCCAGCTCCGCACAGGCGTTTATCAGTGCACTGAAACAAAACAGCAGCTCGCCAGATTCCCAACACAGACAGACCCAACCCCATGTGGATTAACCCACCCCTTCATTTCGGCTGCTCAGGAGATGGGTTACGATCCAGTGCTGGCCTGCAAGTAAGGTCTGACCAGACTGACTGCCGCTGAACTGATGGCAATGCCACCCCCCTGATATGGCTCCGGTCACAACTGGGAGAGCTCGGAGCCATGGGCAGCTGCTTGCCACTGCGGTTCCCAGCCACAGCAGTGTCACGCTGTACTTCACCAGAGCACTGACTGCCCTGCGGAGACACACCCCCAGCCTTTTTTAAAATGGGTGAAATTGAGTGAAATTTGGACGGGGATCTCGGTCATGGCCACCTGACCCCACGGCCTCACTGTCAGGAGACACGCGAGGTCGAGGGCCAGGTGTGCGCATCCCAACTTTACTCCATCCCAGCTTCACACGCTCCAGGGCACGCTGGAATTCGCTGCTGGAACACGCGTGTGCGCCGGTGTCGGAGCACAGGCGCGCTGTACCTGCTGTCCGCCGAGAGCAGGCGTCAGCCCGCACGAGGGGGAAAGGACAGAGCGGGGAGAACCACTCGAGGACCCCGGAGATGGGACAGGGACGCTTTCTCACCCTGGTATCTCATGTTACACCAGAGCTGGCAGCAGTGGCCGGAGCCCGGGGTCCCTGCGGGCACCTCTCCCGGTGGGTGCTGAGGTGCCGCCCGGCTGCTGCCCGGGCAGCCTCCCTTCCTCCCTCCTTCATTCCGCCCGTGCCGCCGCCCGGCCCCGCGCCGAGAGCCCGCGGCCTCCCGCACACCGCGGCCCGGCCGGGGGCGCTGCGGGCGCCGCCCCGCCTGCCCCGGGCACCGCAGCCCGGCGGGCAGGGCAGGGCACGGCACGGTAGGGCAGGGCGGGGCGGGGGCGCTGCCCCGGGCCGCCGGCGGCTCCCTCGCTCTCTCCTCACTCACTCACTCACCCGGCCGGCGGCCGCCGCGCTTTTCCTCCGCAGCGTCAGCCCGCTCCGCAGCAGCGCCGGCAGCTCCCGCAGCTTCTGCCGCAGCTGCACCGGCGGCGGCGGCTCCTGGGCTCCGCCGCCGGGGCTCCAGCTTCGGGCCAGCTCCGCGCCCTCACACGGCGACGGCATCTTCACGGAGCCCACGGCCATGCCGCATCCCTGCCGGGCTGCGGCGCGCAGCCCCGCTCGCCCGCCCGCCTTCCCCCGGCCGCAGCCCCAGCCGCGCTCCCACCCACAGGCAGGCACTCGGCGGGCGGGCGGGCAGGCGCTCCCCCGCACGCAGCGCCGCACTCGCGCACCTTCCCCCGCACGGCGCGGCCCCAGCGCCGCGGGCAGCCCCGGGCGGCGCAGGAAGCCGCGCCGGCCCTGCACCGCTCCCGCCCCGCGGCTCCGGCGGTGATAAAGTGCAGGTAATGAGGAGGGTGGAGGAGGCGCGGGCGGGAAAGGCAGAAAGTCCTGTTAACTCCTTTGCGCTCAGGAATCCGGCTGTCCCTACCGGCCCCGGCGCCCCGCACCGATCCGCGCCCACGGTGAGAACACGTGGGAGAGCGGCCAGCGCGCTCAGAGACGGCGGCTCTGAGCAGAGGAGAAGGGGTTCGGGCTCCTCCAGGGGCTGGCTGGCCTCGGCTTCCTCCTGGAGGCTGTCAAGACGGGACTGGAAGAAGCCCCAAGCAGCCTGGTGTGACCCCCAAGCACTGAGCCTGCCTGGGCTGGAGGCCTCTTCGCGTTCCCATTTGCCCGAGTCACCCTCTGGTCCAGTGATTATTTATGGCTACAAGGGGTGAAGACCTTTTCTGTTCCCTTCCCACTGTTTTTTTGACTCAAAGAGGTGTTCCATCCTCCAATGCCAGCCAGCACTGATGCTGGAGAAACAAAGCAGTTTATCCCAGGTGAATGACTTGCTTCCAGTCATTCAGGTAATCCCTGCAAGAGAACTCTCAATGACAGAAACCAATTCTCTTAGTATTTGTAAAAGACTCGTCTAGAATTCAATTCCATGAGTTACGGGGATTTTATTTAGTCTCTGGAGGCTGCTTTTTCTAACTCATGGTACAGAAATTGCTTCCTCTCTGCCAGGCTCTATTCTCTCTAATTTAGATTACAGAACTGATGGTTATGTGGGTGTCCCTTACATATATCTTCTGCCTCAAAGCTATGAATAAGGCTGACCTGCTCATCCAGGAGGAGTTTACCACTGCCTAAATGCCTGAGTAAATGACATAATTAGTCAAGCCAATTTCACAGCCATATTAGAAAGAGCTGTTGCCTTGTCCCAGCCAAGAGGTCCCACTGGTTTCAGGACTCACCCTAGTACTCCTCCAGCCCCACAGGGAACTGGCTTAACCATGGCACTAACCTTGGGGGGAAAAAGAAAAAAAGGAATAGGTTGTTTTCATCGCCGATGTGCTCCCTAAACCAGCTCCTCTGGGATCACAGGACCATCCACAGTAGAAAGATGGCAGATGTGCCCAACCTGTGTCAGGGTGCCAAGACAGAGAACAGCCTCTTCCAGCATCAGTGTGACATTGAATTATCTGTCACCTGAGTGCAGCAGCAGCCTGGCTTTTCAGCAGCACTGGCCTGACCACAGGCTCCTGTGAAACAGTGATCCCTCCTGCAACCCGTGGACGTGTTCCTCCCTTTGCCACCTTTCCGTGGGATCTGGTAACCATCAGACTCTATTCAGCTGATTGATCTGGTGGAAAAATAACACCTCAGAAAATAATGGATTTTCCATTGGCCAGACAGCTGAATTGATCCACCTTGTGACCCCACAGCTGCAGGATCAAGGAAGGCAGAAACCTGGAAGTGAGGTAAAGCAGAACTGCTCCTTTCAGAAGCAGTTAAATCAACTTAACTGCATCCTTTGTGCATGATTTGATGAGCAGTGTGAATCAGGCCAGCCTGGGTACTCTTGAAAGGGACAGGGTTTGCTCCAGCCACATTCTGGCATCATCTCCTTTATGCTGCTATTGCCCTTTACATTAGCCAGATCTGAAAGGTTAAGTGTGAAAAAATAATCACCCATTTTAGCAGAGTGATACAGCCCATTGCATTGGTGACACAAAAGACAAAAAAGAGACAAGATAGTGTCAGCTTTTAGACAAAAAGTGTGCTGCAGTCCTCAAAATGCCAGAGAGATCTGGGAGTCCCAACTGGCAACATCAGCACCAACTCTTTTGCAAGGATAAGGGTGATTATGACAATCCCAAACATTGTCGTGTCCCAAATATTTCTATTATTGTACTTGATTTGTGCTTTCCAACTGCCCTGCAGTGTAGTTTTGACAGCTGTGTTGCCTGGCAGCCACTTTGTCACAGCTCAGGATGTAATTATGAAAAGAAGTGTATCTACACCCAAAAGAATAATGGATCCTTAGTCTGTGGGCTTCACAAAAGGACCATGTTCTTTGTCTGAGTCTTTAGGCACTGCTACAATACAAGCCACAGTAAGACAACTCAATAAAGTGGGACTTAATGTGACAGACTGGAGTATAACCAGAAGTAATTTGATTATGTTAAGAAAGGGTAAAATGATGTCAGTGCTCAAATTTTTTTGTGTTTTAACTAAGCAAGTTATAACATGTAAACAATGTCAAAAGAGAAATTCATATGCCCTGAGACGTGTTTAAAAATTATCAGCTGCCAGACACCATAATATGGACTATCAATTGTCCAAAAAATTGAGTAGATAGGCCTCTCTAGTTCTTGTTTGGATCATTCCAAGTTTTGGGAGGATTGTGGTAGGAATTGTATAAAATTAAATTTTGTGTTGCTTTTTTTATTAAGCCACTGAAAGTTTAGCATGGTGAATGAGACTGAGTTTTTTCTGCACAGGAAAGGGATGGGGATCAGAGAGCAAACCTAGAACTGGTGAGGAAGTATTAGGCAAAACAGTTTCATTTAGAAAACCCAGAACAGTGTGTTGCAGCCAAAACATTGTGTTCAGAGCATCTTGCTTTCAGTGAACTGTCACTGAAGGCACAGCAGGGCTCTGAGGGACTGTGGTCCCTGTTCTCAGCAGGTTTGGCCTGGAGGTGTCTGGATTTCCTGTCCCTCATAGACACCAGCAATAACACTAAAGGAATATCAGATCCACTGACCATGTGCAGACATTGGAGATCTCCAATTCTCCAGATTAAACACTTATAATTTGTTCCAATATAAAGCAGAACTAAGGACACACTCTACCTGGTGCTTTCTAGCAAAAAAATCTAAACTTGAATGTACCTTCCAGAGTGGAGTCTGGACTAGGCTTTGTTCCCTTACTTGCAAGAGTCTTCATATAAATATAGAAACATCTATGTTTAAATAGATACAGGATGGAGTCTGGAGACCTAAACAACTCTACTGCACTTTGCAGATGTGGAGCCTGGGAGTGTCTGCTTTTTTGAATGTGTTTGTTTTTCTTTCATGGTGTAGCACAATCAAAAGAAATGCAGTAAAAACAATGCAAGCTGTTTCATGCCTGTATGTGTTTCACATCAGTTTTTAAGTAGATCATTGCAAAAAGAAATAATTACTTGTTATCAGACATTTCCTGACAAAGCATAATTAAGTCTTATTTTGGACTTAAAGTATTAGGAGTTCTTGACTCTGTTGGAATAATTGATAGATGCCACTTCAGTTTTCCCTGCATGAAGTGGAGATAAGCAGTGCAGAAATAGAATTGCAGAGTACTGGTGTGCAGGAGCCATATGTCATTTTTGAATATTTCCTCTCCCTGACCTGGCAGGAGGCATTTAGAAGAAAGCAAGTTTTTTCAAAAACAACACCACCCGCTACACAACCAGCCAAACACTTCTTCCCCTTCCCCAGGCAGTCCTGCTGGAGTGGGGATGGGGGTGGATGCTTTCCTACCCTTTCAGAAACTGAGTTGATTTCCTTCTCTTCATCTCTTCAAAAAGCAGGCAAGCACATTTTTCTTCGTAACAGCTCTTTTTCCATTCAGGAGGAGGTGAGCTGTGTACTGCCTACCTCCTGTACAACATCCCGATGAATGTCAGAAGAGGTCCCTTTCTGTGGGATGCTCTCCTGACAATTGTATCCTACGAATTTTAGTTTGCCAAGGGTTGCTCCAGGCCCAATGCACATGAATTGCAGACTGCCCTGTCATGCTCTGAGATCCTGGCAGCTCTCAGGCTCCTGACATGGAGAAGCCTGGCCTGGCAGATGTTTGTTTCTAGCTTTAAACAAAACACGTACAATGGCCCTGTAAAAGAGAAGGGCTGGGCAAGACTTTGCTTCATTCTGCCACTTCAGTGCCTCACAGCAGTCTCAGGACACATTTCCCAGTCCCAAGAAGGGGTGTGTGCCCCTCACCACTTCACCCACAGCACAAGGGCAGCAGGTGACCATTCAGCCACTGTGCTGTGAGCTGGAGATAACACTGCAGAAGTCTGGGCACCTCTCACCTTTTTCTGCTTTAGCGACTCTTCATTGGTTCACTCAGCTTCAGAACAAAACTGACCTGTCCACACCTCAGAGCTCCTAGGGATCTGCTTTCTGGCCAGATAAATTGCTTGAGACTTTTTTGAGTCTGGCTGAATAACTTGCTTGAGTTTTTTATCTTCCTCCCACCTGATCAAAGAGTGGGACCTCAGTTGCATTCTAAATGTTGAATATCACCAATTTACTATGGATATAAATAGCACAAATTCATTATCAGATTGAGGGCATATATGTAGGTAGCGTATACTTTTAAAAAAATTATTTAGTTTCTCAAGTAATTTTTTTTAAAAAACAGTTTAGTACTGTGTCATCATATAGACCAAATACTCAGTGACCAAAGCTCAGACGAACTGCATGTAGTTTTTCCAAAATGTGAAAGATCTGCAAAATGTAATGAATGCTCAGCAGCAGAAAGACACCAAAATGGGAACAGGGGACAGGGAAGCAGGAAAACAGTGCAGGGTGTGACTTGAAAGAAAGCAGAACAGAAGAATAACTACAAAAGAGAGGGAAGAGGTTAAAGATAAAGGAGATGTATGAGTAGGTGAAATATTTCAAGTAGTTTCATGATTTGTGTGACTCATAGCTGAAAGATCTGAAGCTGCCTCTCTTAATTCAACCCCCAGTTTTCACTTGACAGCCTGTGAACCTCTTTAAGTTCAGCATCTGACCCTTTCTCCCTGCACCTCACTAAGAGCCGCCTGCCCCTCTGCCCCCAGCACCTCTTCCAGCCTTCAAAACTCTCAGAGCATCTTCAAATGGCTGCTCAGCCTGTGTCCTGCCTGAATCATCCATGGAACTGGGACATGATCCCTGCTACTGACTCTTCGGCACTCAAAGGGAAGAGAGCTCAGGAGCATCCTGAGCCACTGGGTTTGTTGCTGCTGTGCTTTGAACCTGAATTGTGAGAGGACAGGTGTGCAGGAGGGTGTTTGAATCCTTAAATGGATCTCTTTGCATTTCCTTTAGCAATTTGAACTTTTTTAAGAATCACTGAGCCATGATGACAAGGGCAATACTAATGTAAATACAGCATTGGATTTACATTCTTTGGTGCATAGCAAAATCTTGCTTTCATACAAACCCAAGGAAGAATGCATTTCTGTGGTAACTGTGGTTTGCCAGAGCTAATGAACCTGACTGAGCTCTTCAGTTTGAATTGTCTTTTTAACATACTTTATATCAGGGGACCTTATGACCCCTCAGGGAAACTAAAAGTCTTAAAGCTCATCTATCTGGCCTTTTCTGTCAAAACAGTGTCGTCATCAAGCTATTGCTCTTTCTCTTACAGGCCAAAATTCTATTCCAAAGGCAATAAGGTCCTCAATGGAGTTTGTTCAGTATGGTTGGTTGGTTTGTTTTTAACTAAACATAGAAATCTCAAAATGGCAAATCAATGTCTTTTAATTAAAAATTTAAACAGAAAACTCAGAAATGAACCCATGGAATCAGGGAGTTTCTTCTGACAGTTACAACTGAAATTCAAGTTCTTTTACCCCCCAGACACATAGGCATATACATGATTTTTTTTTTTTAATGTGCAATGTGAGAAGCTTTACATACATTTACAGAAGAGATTGTGTAGGAAATCTTAAAAGAGACAAATTGCAATTAGGTGCTAAATTCTCACAGGCAATGGAAGATTTCCCCTGTGTGATCTGCAAATGTATCTTTTCTTCCTTAGCTGTTAAATTCTCTGTTTATGTTTAAATTCATGTTTTCTGTTTTAATTTGTTTTTTATGCTTCTTCTCCATAAGTGGGTGAGGACACTTCAGCATCATTTTGCAAAAACTGTATTTAACATACTGTGCTGCCTCTTTGAGCATCTAGGTCTCTCTGTGAGTCTTCAAATGCTTAAGCTCATCAGGCACTTTTCAGAGGCATTGAAATCCAAAAACTATTAAGTCCTTAAAAGTATTCTGAAACTAGGCAGCCAGTTAAGAGCTGTGGTTAATGCTTCACTGGGGTAAAAAGTGCAGCACTTCATATGAGACCTCAAAGTCCAGATAAGGTTTCAACCTCAAGACACAAATCCATACAAAATCAGGTTTCATTGATCCCCCTGCTCAGAGAGCCACTGCAAAAATGGGAGAGAGTGAGGTTTTTGTAGCATACATATGCCCAGAGTGTCTACTCAGCTTTCATATGAGGGAGCTACTGTAATGTAATGACTTTCTCATATGATTATATTTTCATTTGCAAAAAGAGATATTTGCATATATGTGTACACAGATATGAAATGTCGCCTTTTGTTTTAATTACAGTGTGAGTATCTCTTGTTGCCTCCATGTGAACAGACCTTAGCCCCACATAATTTCTTTGATGAAGGAAAAATATAAAACCACATGCTAAACATTTTGAGTTTTCAGCATAAACCTGGATCTATGTTGACAAGCTTTTCCCAGGGATAGTAACATCAGTAAAATATTTTCATTCCAAGTGCCTGAGAGGTTGGAAAAATCAACAAAAGAATAGCATGAGATGGATTGCCAGAAATAATATTACCATTTTAGACATGAAACCATCTCACAACATCATGTGAGTATTGAAATGCTTTAAAACATTTTCTTTAATTTGATTTGTTTGTATTTGTTCTGGGTTTTGTTTTGTTTTAACTATGGCTGACTTTTCCCGCTGAATAAGAGGGCTGCAGCTGTTGACCAGAAACAGGGAGACAGATGACTGGAAAAGAAAATCATGTTCAATTGGGGGTTCAGAAGAAAGTCTGTACAAGGGATGGTGTAGGACCAGATAGGTTCCTCTGGTATTGTTAAGAATAACATTAAAGGTAGTGAAGTACAGCCACACCAGCACTAGTAATGAGGCCATGGATAAATCCAGGTGGCAATAAAGGAGGGAAGGCTCACTCCAGCAGGTCTGCTAACATGAGCAAAAGTCCAGGGAGAGATACTGCTTTCCACATCTGCCAGCGCAGGAAGACAGTGCCCATGTGTTTAGAGTATAGTAAATGGATTTGAATGGATCCATACAAGGGCGTTTTCAACTCTGTGTCCAGAGTTTGATGATCCCTCAAATCCAACAGCACTCCTGGGATCCCTGACTATTCACATGTCCTGTGGGATATCTGTTCGAAGGGACTGAGGGAAAACCTGATCAAAGCTATCTTGTCATTCAAGGAAGTAGCAGACAGCAACAGCAGGCTTGAGGAAGGAGAGGTGGCTGGCAAAACAGCTCTCCCCATGCTGAGATATCCAGCAAGCACCCCTGGAGAAAAGGAGAAATTGTCTTTGTCCTGCCCATCATAATCTCTGCCCCTTTCAGTCTCCTCTAAGTGTTTACAAGCACTTCTGGAGACTTCTGAAAGGCAACAGGAGTCAGGGAGTTAAAGAAATTAGTATAGCAAACCAGTTTGTCTGAAGACATCAACATAGATCCAGTTGAGACTACTCATGGAATAATATGGATGTTGGCTTGTGGAGAGGTGGATTTTACTGGAACCTCAGCCACAGAGGTGTATTTCTGCATGCAAGCAGAACTAGCTCTGGGGTCTGCATGCATTTATCTGTCTGAAATGTGTTTAGATTACCTGGAGCAGCCAGAATGGTAGAACAAGACTCTTAAGTCCAGTCTACCAACAAGCCACATCAGCAGCCATGTAAAACCTACTGGAAGAGAGTCACAGTAAGCACACGGTACTGTGCATGCAAAGGACATGAAATGGATCTTTCTTTCCCACAAGAAAAAACTGTTCCCTCTCACTGAAGCCCTGGAAAAATGCTTTTTTTGTACTTGGCCTGCAAGACATTTACAGTATTCTCTGAAAATTGAATGCACTGCCATTTGCAAACAGTGTTATATCTGTAACTGTAATGAAATAAAATTGTACACTTATATAAGGATAAACTATTTCTAGCAAAATACCAAACCAAATTAATCTAATTAATAAGTTGCTACTGAACGTAGTAATTTACAGACAAGCAATTCGTAAACTATCTAACGATGTATTAAGCAAACAACAGCATTTATCAAAGGAAATTTGAGACATTTTGCCAACTAGAGGACTTGGCTTAGCGAATACATTTGTAGCTGGATCTAATTATTGAATTAGAGCTTAAAAAATGCTGTTATGGCAGCCTGCCTGGACTGTTGTGGTTAGACAATAACAATTCTTCCCTTTTCTTCCAGTGTTTTCATTCATTTATGGCTCAGTTTTTGAAGAATAGAGCTTGGAAGCCAGTCCCATATCCCACATCACAATTAACAATTAAATCTATAGGATGATAATTAGGACATACATTATTGCCCCAACCTCATATGTGACTACCTCAATAAAGTCAGATGTTTATGGCTACATACTTATTTCTAAACATTGTCCTCAGCAACAATTCTAAAACAAAACCATAACAGACACTACAGAGAAAAATATTGAATTAAATATTTGAGTTTCTCTTTCCCAATTCTTGCCAAACTGTATTTGTCTCAGGGAGACAGATCTGCAGCTTAATTAAGATCTAGGTAGCATTCTGGTAATGATAAACTAACAGACTGGTAAACTACTTTTACTGGTGTGTGGTGACTCAATCTCTAACACTGTTTGGTTCTTCTGACTTGTTAGAAGAGGAAAGAGTAGATACCTGTTGTGAATCTTTCAAAGGTTAAAGTGTCTCACTTCCCACAGATTTTCAACAAGCTAATAAAAGGCACCTGGGAAAAGAGGAATATAGGTGGCTGGAGAAGTCTGATAAAGATAGGATGAAACAGTGAGCCCCCCTGAAGCTTGTATTAGGCTTGTATTACAAGCCAAGAACATCTTCCTATCAGCTTTCACTAAAGCTGGAAGTCAGTAAGAACTGATTATTAATTTAGTAATTCATGAAAAATTCTATTTTGGCAAGTGAAAATGAAGTCTGAATGGGAAGTTATTAAAGCTAATTGGGTCATATAACGCCAGACAGTTTGTCTGTGAGCCCCACTAACAAACCTGAGCCAGCTTGGGGAATGGCTGAGGACTTAACTCTGTTTTAGAACTTTGAAGCACATTGGATCTCATTAATAACCAAATAAATGCATTTCAAAATGGAGAATAATGTATTGGAATCAGTTCCTCGCTCTGATTCTTCACCTTTGGGTTTTGACCATCTGTAGTCTGTCTACATAAGAACCACTAAACTGGGCCCCCTTTCATGTCAATGGAGAGAAAGAAGCCTTTGTAGGTTTGAATTCAGCCACCATGTTTTGAATAAGACAGGACTTAAAAATGATGTATTTACCTCCACTAACTATAAAGTGAATTAAGGCAAGCAGCTCAAACCTAGGCGGCTGCACTGCAGACAGCAAATTTTGCACTGGGTTTTCATTCACATTTCTGTAAAATGGGAAAAAATATAACTAAACAATTGGAGAACATTTACATTATCCTTCATCCAAAGGTAACAAAGATCTCAGGTAAATGTCTAACATACATGCCCTACATATTCATTGTCTTGGATATCAGCTACATGCCTTAATTAAATGAACAGGGTTTATCTTTGGTTACATCACAAGAAAACTATAAATTGATTTTAAACTCTTTGTTAGGATCTCCAAGACAGACTCCATGTCTGAAACCTTTGTCCTACCGAGGTATAGAGAAAACGGTACCTGTAAGTAAGGTAAGGCATATACAAACAGACCATTTGTTCTTTAACCTGTTCTCTGGAGGCTGTGCTGCTACGGATGAATACACAGCACTTAGTCTGAGGACACCATCCAGCTTCACTGTGTTTTTCAGTTAGTAGGCACAACAGAAGAGAGGAGCAGTAAAGGAGTGGAGAATAAAAACACAAGTTTGCATTCTGCCAAGACTCTAGCATTCACAGAAGAACTCACTGGTATATTGAAGGTAGTGAAATAAATCATGTTCACCTAGTTTCAACAACACTGTGGTGAGACTGCTGGACTAAAACTGCCAAATTCTTCCCTTTTTCTGCTTTAGAACTGTCACAGTTAATCTCTGGTCAAGTAGCTAGCCAGGTGCTGCTTGCCAGCCCTGCTATCAAGATTATGAACATCACAACCATCGTTTCATTAGGACACCAGCCATAAGTCCAGAGCCTCTGGCTTGGCCACAAAGATGGCAACAACTACCAAGGTCTGCTGAAATGCAAATGTCTTCTTACCCAGAGGAAAACATGAGGGGCTTCTGGGGCATTAGCACTGACAATCAGCACACTGACTACCATATGGCTCTGTCTTCCTACCATTTGCATATACCTCGCTTGCTTTCTGCCACGGTACAAGTTCCCCTGCCAGAGGCATGAAACCAAAGTACCAAGCAGCAGAAAATAAAAGCTGAGGTTGTCCCATAGTCCTATAAAACCTTTCTGCCCACATCCCTCCACTGATACTGCCAAATCTCACCCCAAACCTTCCTATATTCACAGGTGATTTAATCAGTTCTGAACAGATGGATCTTGTGACCAAAAGAGTGTCAGAACTGCAAAGTAGCACAAAAGGACACCACTACACCCAGCATTCCACCAAGGATTCCAGTGCCCATTACCTTCAACCTGCACAAAATTTCACATGCTGAGGAGAGGGCATAAACCAAAAGCTTGACTACAACAGTTACTTTTCCTCCATCAGGGTAAGCCAGTGCCACTTGACAGAAATAGCTGACATGAAACCCATAGAAGAAGGCTCTCTTCAAAGACACTATATGGCATGCAAAGTGTCCTGGGTGCACAGGTAACAATCTGCTATTGACTATGGTTAACTCTTCTCCATTCTTCCTAAAAAATAACCCAGGACTAAGTGTAGCCATGTACAAATGAAGCTGAATGGGTATTTTCAGATCCAGGACTTGGATGAGAAACAATCTCAGTGGAAGCAAAATGTCCTGTAGTCAGTGGCTACACAGTAAACATCCTTTCTCACACTCCTGAAACTACCTAAAGCATTTGATGTCGTCTCAGAGGCACAGTTCCTTTTCCGGAGATAAAAAAGCAAATGTCCAGGGCAACAATCTGAAATGCTCTGAGCTTTTTCTCCAGCAAGGCACTGAAAAAATAATGAGGGAAAACTGCAGCTTTATCAGAAATTATCACACAGCTCTTTTTCAGTGTCTACAAGCAATCACTACATACATTAGTTGGGAAACCAAGACTCATGTTCCAAGTTGTTACTTGGAAAGTCATTTGTATCACCTTTCCAGACATCACATAGCATCGCCCAGCAGTCATCCCTGACTGGCCAAGAAACTTGTCTCTGGTAGATTATAATCTGTTTTTAGTAAGTCATGCTTTGATCATCCATCAACTGACTATAGCATGCAGTGTATGTTCACAGGAAACTGCAGTTACTGTAAAACACTGCCAGGCACCTTCTTGGAAAAGCAGGCTCTCACACGCATGCCACGTTTTGCTACCAAAAGAAGCCACTCTGGTGTACACAGTTTTTCCCTCAGGAGGAATACACAGTAAAGCACACCATGGACCTGAGTCAATTTATGAAGCACAGTGCCAGAATGTGCCCTATAAGAATCCCACATAAGTGGGGGAAATGTATGTTTATGTACACTCATGCTCAGCTGAATGATTGCAAGTGATGACAAGTTGAAATTATTTTTGAAATTGATTTCAACACTTGATTATGCTCACAGTTAGAACTTTGCTTTTTAGAAAGATATTTATAACAGGCATTTTAGTCATCTAATTAAAATGTGATTCAGAACTCATGAGCCTGAGACCCCAACTGTATGTCCAAAGGGAAAGACATGGATGCTAGCACATGGCTCAGGGCACCAAAATAGTGGTGTAGAATCAGACAGTGTAAATATCTATCTTTGCCTTCATTCATTTGAGATAGCCTAAAGCCATGTTCCAGTTCAGGTTGGTCACCTTAACAAAATTACTTTTGATATAGCAAGGAAGTTGGAGCAGAGCAAAGCCGTTGTGGGTGTAGTGAGAATCACACTACTGCCACATTAAGTTCAGTAGCACAACTGAAACTTCAGCCCACACTTCTGCTCCTTGCTGGCTTGGGATATGCTTAAGTACATACTTATGCCCTGCTCAATGGGGCCTGAAGAAACAGATTTCAGCTGTTACAACAATGCTTTTGTCTCTGGCACACATCCATGCAAGGGACTCCAGCTTCCCTGACTTCCTGAGCATTGCTAGTTTCCTGGAAAATCTGGAAGCATCACAACATTCTTCCTCATTTCTCTGCCAACCTGTGCTGCAGGGCAAAGGGTTCAAGTGGTTTCATAAACTTTTATCAGATTTTCTCTTTTATTTCCAAAAAAGTGTAAAGAAATATCTGGGAATTCTAGATAACAACATTCCATTTCTTGTCTACTGTCCCATGGCAAAACTTAGCATCACAAAAGATTTGCCTCACATTCACACTGACTTCGGTGGCTATTTCTTCCATCATTAAACTCATTTTGTGTTCTTCTTAATAGCTGTTTTCCAGCATATCCCGTGGCGTATGACTTTGGGGCAACTCTAGGGGCTGTTCTTCAGAATGCAATATTGCCCTCATAGCAGCACAACACTGGCTTGTGCTGGTGTGGCCAGGGGGCCTGGAGGTGATCAAAAGCCACTGAGATTTCCACACTGCTGGCAGTGGCTGTGTCTCCTTGTCTCCTACCCTCATCCTTCTGTTTTATCCCAGCATAAGGCTCAGGAGAAGAAACAACTGACTAAACAGAATTATCTCAGGAGGAGAGTAGCCTTCAAGGCCAGCACAGGTAGACAACTTGCTTTTTCTCTGTATTAACAACACAACTGTTTCAGTTTCACATCTCACTGGCAAAATCAGGAGCAGAACAACTTGAGGCTGCCTCAGCTTTCTGAATGTTTGAGCATGTGTTCTCCCTCTGCTCCCAGGTGGCTTAAAAGCACAATCACTGTCTTTTGTTGACAATGTTTTGCTTTCTGAATGATTGAATTCTACATCCTGGCTTTCAAAAACCCAGTTCACAGTGTTCTATCTTTGCCTGCTCTAGTGCATATAGAGGCAGTAGCAAAATGCCAGCTGGGAGTCAGTGTAGTGTGACTGCTGCAGTTTTGACACTCAGCCATGCAGAAGGCTTTGGTCCATACAGGAAATAGTTTTCTAACTCCCCCATGTACACTTTTCTGTTGGAAATTCTTTGCAGGTTTTTTTTCCCCCTCACCTGAAGCTTTACAAATGAATCACCAACACAAATCGGATTCTCCTTATGAATCTTTTAAACAGCCCAGCTAAAACCATTTCATATTCAAGAGAAGATATGGGGAGAAAAGTTAGAACCTAAACCCCCATTGACAGGCTTTTAGAAAAGCATGTCATGCTACAATGTCACCTTACCTTCTGAGAAAAATATGTAACACAATGATAGTGCACAGATATATTCACACAACTTATGCACCCTGAGGGACCCTTAATTCCTTTTTTTTTTTCTTTTTTGCATGCCCCTCTAACTCCCTATGCTTAAAATCTGCACCACATCTTAGGACAAACTGTGATCTTGGTGTAGCTTGGAAGCTCCCACTATTACCTGCTAGGCAAGAAAGAGCCAGAACAACTGTTCATTACTATCAGATATTAGTACTGTTCATTGATATCAGATATTAGTACTGTTCATTACTATCAGATATTAGTACTGTTCATTACTATCAGATTACAGTACAAAAAAAAAAAAAACAGAGACCAAGAAGTGCCCACCAAATGCTGCTTTGAGCAATGAGGCATAAGGGTTTCCACCACTTTGGGCTGGTCAAGATAGTGAAATCTGACCACGTCATAAATTGTGAATCTCGGAAGTACGTGGTCCACCACAATTCTCAGCAGACTCAGAAAAGAAGAAAGTTACCCTGAACAGAACTGACATTTCAAAAGATCCCATGAGATACTGTTTTGTAAATTTGGCATTCAATATGAAATTATTTCATTTTTACTACACAACCTAATTATCAAGCAGATATGTAACATAAAACGATATACTAATGCTGCTACTGTTCCTCGTATCCTTTAATAAAAATCCAAAACAATGAGTGCTTTCTAATATTGTGAAGCAGGTTATTTGATACTACTGAAAAATCTATAAACCAAGCACAGTCAGGTATTTCTTTTCAACCTGCTAAAGTTCTATCAAAATTCTAAGGCTCCTGTGAAAATTTTGTATTTGAAAAAAAAGGATGCTCTGCTGCAGGGGAAATATCTCCTTCCTTAGTCAAACAGTGAAACTACACAGAGTAGCAGAAGTGCTTATAGTCTCTGCTAGCTACAAATATTTTTGTGTATATACAGGTCTTATTCCTGTACAAATTCATAACTTGCTGGTCTTGGCTCCAGTCCCTTCACTTTCAACCTTATTCTTTCCCACACTCTCCTTTCTCAAAGATTCCTGGAAACCCAAAGGAGATTTAAACAAGAAAAATAAACTCCTAATAGTCTTTGAGAATCACAGCTACTTTCTCAAAAAAAAATCTGAAAATGGAAAGCAGGCTGAATAATCAGATTCTGATTTTATTTAGACAACTTGTTACATTCTGCAAGTCCTAAATATTCTGCTCCAAGTTATCTCCTTCACAGGAGACAGCAGCAGTAGCAGAATTTAAGCATGGTTCAAAAATGACCAGTACTAGATGGAGGAGAAGATGGGTTCAAAAGACAACATAGCAGTCAGTACAACTAGCAGCTGCTGTGAATTATAATAACAGCGCTGGCACTGTTAAACACCTTCCTCAGCCACCTGAACAGAGGGGTGGAGTGCACCCCCAGTAAACACACAGCTCAATCCAAAAGAGGCAGCATGTGAAAGGCCACAGCTTTCCTCTGTGGTGTTAGTGAAGCCATTGTGTCCAGTTTTACATCTTCCAGAAAAGAAGTGAGATCCAAAAAATGGTGTGAGCTCAGCAGAGGGCTGCAAAGATGAGTGGGGCTGGAGCCCCCGCCAGCCAAGTGAGACTGCAAGAACTGAGCCTGTCCAGCCTGGAGGAGAGATGGCTTCACAGCAAACCTCACAGCAACCTAACAGGGCCTTTGGAGGACTGCAGCAAAGATGGGTCCTTCCAGAGGTGCACAGTAAAGGGATGACGGGCAACAGACACAAGTTTCAGCAAGGGAATTTCTGCTTGGTTGGATGGATGGAAAACAATTCCACTGTGGGCACAGTTAAGCAATGAAAAAAAACCTAATTTCCATAGAGATACTCAAGTTTAACTAAAGGCTCTGAGCAACTTGTGACTTTGAATCTGGCCATGTTCGGAGCAGGGGCTAGGACTGGAAGTCCTTTTCAACCTAATTTGATTTGTGATTCTGTGGCTTTCTTAGTCTGTAAAATAAAATTAATTTCTACTTTTGAATGCTTTATATGAACTTGTAAAGAAAAGAAAGCAAATGCCTTAAAATGTAACCTTTTAATTAATACACTCAGATAAAATGAAATTATTTATGATTTAATGTAGAAGTACTACACAAGACTTTAATCATGCAAATGACATCTATTGCTTCCCTTCTCTACAGGTTCATAAGCTGCACTCATCAACATAATAGCTGATCAACTTCTCCTAGTGCTCTAAGCAGCGTGACTAACATCTGGCATGTAGTTTGTCTCATGGTTACTGGCATTCTCTTCTATCTGTTTAGATCTTGACTTCTTTTGTTAGGGACATTCACATAAACAGGATGTTTCTCTCTCTGCCTGTGCTGATATCACATTGATGCGAGTTCTCCTGCAATAGCCATTTTTGGCAAGGTAACATTAAAGGCTGTGATTACCAGCAAACAAAATCAAACCTGCATTCAAAACGACAAAATAAAATGGAATCTTGTCCAGATCCTGTTAGAAAAACTGCTCTCTGTCTCCACTTTATCTGATAGCAGCAAATGTAATTTGCATAGCTGTTCTTCAGGGACTTACACAAAGGCTTCAGGCTCTGGGAAGACCTAACCTTTGTTTCTTTCTGGGCTGATTTTATCTCATTTTTATAAGGTCATAAATCAAGGGAAGAGAAAGAGAAAATATATTTGGGCTTTTGAATGCAAAATGAATAGTAAAAAAAAAAGCTGTAATTTAAAGCAAAGTACTCCCCCCCTCCCCTTTTTCTTCCCAAGTACAAGCTCCCTGCTGTACAAATCAAAAGTATACACCGAGACAGTGCCTAAATCTTTTATGAAATGGGCCCTTCACTTGCACTTCAATGGAGCTTGCTGTGCATTAAAATTTCTTTTAATCGCAGAAGGAAATAATTCTGCAACTAGGGCACAGTGTTTCCTGCTGCACCTGGTATTTGGGCTGGATATGGGCTGGATGAGCTATAAAAGGGAAAGAGAATTGATTTTGGTGCCTTTTTGCTGTCTTGTCATGGACCACTAGAGCTGAGGGTCACTAAAGCCCTGTAAGGGCAGAAAACATGTTGGTTTTGAGACCCGTAATGCTCCTATACTTAATCCCTACCTGCCCACACTGTGCTGCCTCACCTGCAATGTCCCTCATCCTGCAGCAGGCGTGTGGTGGCATGGGGATAGTTAAGCAATCCAAACCTCAAGCCAAGGTAGGAGGTAAGCCAGCAAGGGTGGCCAAGATCAACATCTCTGGGTTGCCCAGGGACACAGCTGCTTGCTAGCATTCTCCCACAGCAGCACATGAAATTCCCCATGGGAAGCTATGTTTTTCTCATATCAATGCCTCCTGGTGGTCCCTTAGATATCCGATGTACTCATCTCATGGATTAAGGACACAAAGAGATTTTGACATGAGATGGGCATGCACCAATGTGCCCGGTGTGGAGAATTGGATTTGATTCTCTGATGCCAGGCATATTCTTTTCTTACTCAGATCTCTTGCTTCTCTTCAGTCATCTGCACAGAAGTTCCCCCCACTAATCACAAGGGGATATATGAATCCTACCTGGTTTTCCCCAAATCCTCCCTGGTTTTCCCCAAATCCTCCCTATTGCACAAAATCCTCTATACCCTGGGAGGCATCTCTGCAGTTCCTTCACTCTTGTGAAGGCATCTGAGGGTTGAAACTATTTCTTCTTTCTTAAGTTTTTGACATTCATAGAGGCCAGGCAAGACTGACTCAGATCAATGCAGCCTACAAGGGTGCACACTCACAGATGTATTAGCACCAGCTTTCAAAGAAACCTCCTCAAGTCCAAAAACAACAAAAAACAAAAAAGGGGTCTTCAAAGGATGACACAAGGTCCCATGCTTGCTGCAAAAAATAGTAACAGAAAAATCTGCCCAAACAAGAGTCAAGGAAGACACTGAAGTCGACTCAGCTGAATTCCCTATGAAGAACAGATTGCTCCAACATGGAAGGGATATTTTTTTTCTAAATGGTAGGTATGTTCAATAATACAAAAGCTGCACTATCATAATCCAAATACTTGTTTTTATCTCTGTACAGGCAAGTCTGGCTCTGTTCAGTCACATCCTGCTTTACTATACACTTCCAGTGTGGAATCCTTCCCTACACATTTTTGAGTTACCCATGTTACCTCTAAGGCACCCTTCCTTGTATGGTTTAGGTATAAACTTCACTTATAGACCAATGGGTAGAGCAGGGAAAAGCCCTAATTTCCTTATACTTTAACCGAGAAGTATGTTTTAGTGTCTGTTGTAGTTCTATTTTTACCTGGCATCAGGTGTGAGATATACCTTGTGCTTAGAATAATTTTTCATCATTGAAGCTGCCAGTGAGTTTATTAAAACTGAAAAGGTAATACCCTGTATTCTTTTATGTATGATGTTTTGCCAGTTCCTTTCCTCTGAACCAGAAATAGTTGAATCTAAACAGCTTTTTAAAGAAAAATTTAAGGAAAATATGCACAGAAGAATATGCAGAATATGCATAGAAGTCGGGGGTGGTGTAGTTTTTTGTTGGGGGTTTTTTGTTGGGTTTTTTTTTTGTTTGATTTTTTTTTTTTTTTTTTTTGAGAGCTTGATGCTCACTATGATAAAAACATGTCCAACATAATGTTGCAGTATGCCCACATTTCCTCCTGGGCTGTTTTTGTACATTCTGCATCGTATTTTATTTCAGCTTGTTTCCCTGTGTTCACAAGCAATTGGTTGCATGTATCCACAGTGATTTTTTTGTAAAGACTTTTTTTGTACTGAAGCACAGAGTTAGGATCAAGGTTCATTTACACTTCTGAGGTGCCACTGATAATTTTAGGAGAAGTTTGCAATGTGAGAAAAGATATTTTATCTCTTTTTCTCAGCCCGTGTTTATTTGGAATATTACAATAAGACATGAGAAAAGCTTTAAGAAATGGCACTGAACATCTTGAATTGCAATTTGATACTGTCTACATAGTTTGTGCCCAGCCACTGGATCCTCTGAGAATTAACAACAAATATCTGCCACATGAGGCTAGGATGCTACATGCCATAGCTGCTCCTTGTAGTCATCCCTCCATTCTCATCTCTAATGCTGATTAACCCCAGACTCTGACTGCACAGCTGAATAATGACCATCACATATACAGCCAGATAGATGGGTAACCCCCCAGTATGTCTTTTGATTTCCATATCTACCAGAGTAAGGACTCACTATCTGGAAGGGCCTTTCCTAGAGTCTTGATCACTAAAACATCTTTAATTCTGTTCCAGCTTCAAAACACAGCAAAAAAGGTATCTTTTCATCCAGTGACTAGCAGACAGCCATTACCTAGAGGGTTTTTTTAGAGTAGTTTATCAATTCTGCACCAATACCACTGTCTCTTTAACACTAGCAGGCTTCAGTTTGCACAGTGGGCTATTTTTTTCTTTTTTCAGAAATCATATTCCATTGTCTCTGCAATCATCATCTGTTTTCATTTTCACACAATTGCTGCTTTATTAAGCAAAGTAGAAAGTTCCTCCCAAAACCTTTACACTGAGTGCTTTTCAAGAATTAAATGGTAACAGAACAATTTCTCTCCCATCGCTAGAATGTTAATTAGCAGCCAGTTTTTCTTTTTCTTTTTTTTTTTGCAATCTTCTCTCCTCAAATCTGTATGTGTTAGTTAAGATACCATACTGATGTGGGCGGCAGAAGAACCAGAATAGAATAAAGAAATATTAAACCAGCACATTTCCACATTGCCTGTCCTAGTGAAGGGACACGTGAGAAAATGTTACGGTGGGAAAATCTTGTGAAAGAGGAAGCCAAGAAATGAAAGACAATTTTTATAGTTTACTTTGGCCTGTCTTACAAATATCAGCTCCTGTGTTTATTCTCTGCAGACCCAACTGCATAATTTCACATGGCACAGCATCACATTAGAAGGCAACAACAGCAGAATGAAGCCAATACTGATGCTGTGTCAAGTCAGCCGTGGGACAAGGTTCACACATTCAAAAATATTGCTTCATTACCCATAGGCAACTGAATACTGCAGCACTGGCACTCACAGACTTATGCTGGTGCTCTGATTGGTTGCTCAGCTTCAATTATAAGCAGACAGGGCAGGAACATGCATGAAAATGAAGTCTTTGTTGCAGAGGTGCTTGGAGAGCAAGTGTTCCAGCAGCAATCACCAGCAAGTGGCAGCCACCACCAGAAAGATCCCAGCTTTCCAAAGACACTGAAGCCAAGAAGCCAGCAGGATACCTGGCAGTGAGAAAATGGGCACAAAGAAACATAGGCTTCTCCTCCACACAACTCATTCCTAGTGATAGCATCCTAGCCAAGCATCACTCTGGAAGGAAGGTGTTGGAGAGGAAGATGAGGTAGCTCAAACCTGAAGCTCCACAGCCAAACCACTGCCTTGGTGTCACCACTTGGTATATGCTGCCATGTACCGGCTTGCGCAGCAGCCTCCTCACTTCATGTGCATGGCTTTTACCATCTCCCTCTTCAGACTAAAGAGCCACCATGGCATTTGGTGTTTACTACAGCTTCTGACAAACTGAATCCTGGCAAAATTGAGCACAAGTCCTCTGAAAAAGTAGACTTCACCCAGTATGAGAATTTTCTGGCCACCTCTGCGGCAACCTGCAGACTCTGCTGGAGGGATAGGGAGATCCACAGCATCACAGAGCAGCTTGTCACAGCAGTGTGAGTTCAGGTAATGCCTCAAGGAATTCTATGAAGAGTATAATCAGGGAATATATTTTGTAGAGGTATACTGCAATTGTATGTGTATTTGTATGCAATTGTATGTGTAATTGTACGTGTATTATGTGCAATTGTATGTGCCATTGTACGTGCACCACACACGGTAAAACATGTGATGGGATTTCTTGGACAGATATACTTACATAAAAACCAGCTCCTTCCACCACAGGGTGAAGGTTTCAGATAAAAATCCCGTCTCACCTCAGGCATGTGACTTACTGTCAATCTTGAGCAGGGATTGTTATCCCCAGCGCTGTGTTTCTAAAACAATTTTTCAAGAATACATAATCATCACACTGCCAAGGCCCACAGTTCATACAATCACAAAACCACTGAGGCTGGAAGGGGTCTTGGGAGCCATCCAAGCAGCCTCCTCTAAGGTTACTTCTTGCCTCTTCAAGTTATATAGTTTTCAGTTTTTCCTTTCTTTTAATTACTTAAAAAGGCTTTCATTCTAGGCAAGGGGAAATACTTTTTCCCCCTCTGATTTGTTGAGATGGTTTCAATAGATCTGACAAGTGTCAACCAGTCAGGAGGAAATTCCAGCATCAGTTACATAAATCCCTGAATGTTTAGAGGCATGTTTAGAGAGGGAATTCTGATGCTGAGCCATGGCTGTGTCAGTACAGGTATTGGTAGACTTAAAAGAGATAGCACTACATTAGTAACCCTCATCTGAATGATCCCAGGTCAGTTCTAGTTGGATGAGGTATATATTTAAATATCTTCACATCAAAGAAAAGGGAGAAATTATTACACCTACATCTTCCACTGTAATTTTTAAGCCAATTCATCCATTGGGGTTATCTCTAATCAAAATGCTACTTCCAAAAAAGTCTGCACTAGATATATTATGGCAGAGCAATCCCTTCCTCCTGTTGTGCAGTAACAGATCATTCAAGACAGAAGCCTGGGCTGTGCTGAAGGCAGATAAAATTACAGTCAGTTCCCAAAATAGATGTCAAGAGCAGCCTCCTCTTCTCTCTTCATCATGGGAACCAATCTACGATTGTTACACTTGTTAGACAGGTCTTTCCCCACCTTCCCAGACCCAAGAAGGAGACCTTTAGAACCCTTAGTCCTGTCCACACATTTCCTGGTCCCCCAAACAAGCTGCATTTGTCTCAAGAATTTAGCCCTTGGGGAGGTCTGCAACATGGTATCACTAGCTTACATAGAAGTATAGGACAAAACTGGTGTATGACTGCTTCTTTTCTTCCAGACACACATGCTGAGGAGAAACTCAGCTCTACATGAGTAAGCAGATTTTACACCATCAGCATATGAGCACAGTAGAGATTCCCACCTTCAGCAGATGGCAGGAAAGCCCCATGCACCGACCCACAGGGGCAATAAACAGAGAAGCTCTGATTCTTCATTGCTCACAGCTTGTGTTGCACTGTCCTCAGACCCCACAAGACCATCCCCTCTGCCCACCAGAGCACTGCGGCAGGGCTCCAGCCATGCCTCCCCCACAGTCTGCAGCCTTTCCCTGGGAAATGGGCACACTAAGGCCAGAGGGGTTTGGCAGCACCCAGAGGCTCAGCAGTGCTGAGCACCTGCAGGGTGAAGCACCACAGGGGCAATTGAAACCTGGACCTTCCACTGTGGTGTCCCAGTTAGAATACCATTCCCACAGTCATCCAGATGGCAAAAAAATAGGTATGGATATGGTTGGCCTGAGAGCAGAACTTGTGAGGGATGTTTCTGCTTTGCATGACCCCTAAGCTTTTCTCTAGCACCACAGAGCTGGGAGCACAATCTGGACTCCTGGTTTCAAGGACACAGACCCTTCAGATGATGCAAACTCGACTTCAGCAGCAGTTTGTTGCCAGGGGAACTGCCCATTTCCTAATGTGTTGCAAAAAAAAAGTCTCTCCCCCTCTTTTTCAGCGTGTTTAGAGAGTGTCAATCCTGAGGCTAGCAGTCCCCAGGCTTCCTCTCCCAGCTCTCTCCAAAGTGCCAGTAACGAAGCAATCAGGACAGTTCAGCAATCAGTGTCTTGATATAATCCTTCCTCTTTGTCAGTCAGTAGGAAATAAATTACTCACTGGAGCCTGTTACAAAGATACCACCCAGGCACAAATAACATCCCTAAAAGGGGATGTGAAAGACAAAGACTAATCAAGGATTCTGCAGCTGCTGGAGGAAGGTATTTTCTATGGGGAAGAAAATACCTCATTTTCTTGAGTATTTCCCGTGTGATTTTACCTTCATGCAAATTGTAAGCATAGAGACTGGAGCCCAAGAGATCTCTAGAGGTTCTGTGAATTTTCAACATCATTAAGCCTAAGATTAAATGAAATTGGAAGCAAAATACAAGCTTTCTGATGTCCAATATATCTATTCTTACCTAACAGTTACAGGAGGTGAAGGAGAGGTATAAGTGGCAAGGAGAAAGGCCATGAAAAATTTCATCTTTTGATACCATCTAAATGGCAAAGCTGCAATGAAAATCAAGACTAAAACAGCAGTCACAGAAGCCCTTCTTGATAGGTATAGCTTAGAAAAGGATTATTATGCTTCAAATATTTTTGTAAGTACTTGGCTGAAGAATGAACACATTGCAATACTACTTTTAACTTCACCACCTCTTAGGAGAGAATGAAGACTCAGCTGATGCTGGACCTAACAACTCAGTGTTTAGATCAGTGTTTGGGAAAACACAGATTTTTTTTGTTCTGATGTTTGAGGACAAACTTTACCAATTTCTTTCTTTAGAGATACCTATTTGACATGTGCATATTCTCATATTAATTCTGGTTTGGTAGTTTAAGAAATCTATCAGCAAACTGCTCTGTTCAAAGTGAGTTGCCTACTGCTGAGCATTTCAGTCATATGCACTGATTTCAAAAAGGCAATAAATGTATTTTTACTCCAACGTTTAGCTGCTTAACTCTGCAATTTATCTCATCACTCCTCTAAAAAAGCTGATGAGACTGACAGCTCATTTTTTTCATCTTCTGCGTGATGATAGAATTAGAATTCATCACCTTGAGAAGACACAGGGATATTCAAGTTGTGGAAACTGTATGTTTAAGGTTATAATTTTCCTTTGAAGCACCATGTCCAAAGACTTCAAAAAGAATTTTCCTCTGCAGTAAGGAAGGGATGAAGGAAGACTGGGAAAAAAAACCAGCTGTAACCTTACAAGACATGTTCGTTGATCTACAGTATAAAGAATACCTTGGAAGCTGTACCTGAATTTATTTTAGTGTTTACTAGAGCCAAACTCTGTTGCAACCAAAGATTTAGTAACTGCATTTGCAAATGACTGCTGAGTCTTGCATTACAGACCATATTTCTTCATCACACTTTCGTTGTCATACCTTTTTTCATGCCGTGTGTTAAAGGAAAACCAATTGAGATAATATAAATGTAGTTGATAAATCTTCATGCTCCCTAGGGTCTCTGCTCTTATTCCCATTACAGGACTAATGCACAAGCAGAACAGACCAAAACAAGTCTCTAATTAGCTAAGCTAATTAGTTCAAACATAAGACCCAAAACTTTTTCACTACTGTAGGAGAGAAAACAAGGTAGTTTCCATTCCTACTCTTGGTTTCCCCAGTTAAAACTGAAGGTATTTAAGAGATGTGTAGATGTGGCACTTGGTGACACGGTTTAGTGATGGACTTGGCTGTGTTGATTTAATGGTTGGAGCCAATGACCTTAGAGTTTTTTCCAACCTAAACTGTTCTTTGATTCTATATCCAAAATTGCTACCAAAGGAGAGACTCTGAACTGTACTGGGGCAGAACACCAGCAGGTGCAAACTCTGTCACATTCAGGAACAGGCAGCAAAGGTAGCCAGTGCCAGGATATGAAAGAGTGGGGCCAGAGCCCAAGAGGGACATTGCACAGGTCCAGGTGTCCCACTGCCAAGGGAAGGCTGCCCTGGGATATGGAGGACTGGGCCAGACAAGGTGGGGGGGGGGGGGGGTGAACATAGACAGGAAGCATCAGACAGAAGATTGCTTGGTTGGTTGAAAATACTGATGATGCCTTCAGAAAGCCCAGGGAAGGGAATTTCCTAGAGCAGCTGAGCTTGTCCCCAGTGGTTTCATCCCTTTTGTGCTCTCTGCTGTAGTTGGGTGAGGTCATTCCTCCTTCCTCTTTGCTTTTGTGGTGAAGTGACATCTTTGACTCCAAACCGGACAAGGGCAGAGCAGACTGGGATTATTTCCTTCCCAGGGCAGGTCAGGTCTCCGTCACTGAGTGTAACACTGGGGCCGGCTTAAGGCTTTTCAACACAGAGTTGATGAAGGACTCTCCTGTGGATGAGAGGCTGCTGTGTTTCTGCTAAGCACCTCAGGCCAGTACATACAAGAAGCCAGCTTAGTGTTTCATCTTGTTCCTGGGGTTTCTTTTCAAATATTCATTTGGAAATCCCATATTCCTTAACAGATAAACTCCACACTCAATAAATATGCCTTTACAAGAAGGTCAGTGTCAGCCTAGCTAGCTGGGAGATGTGACTGTCAGTCCAACAGAAAAGGGGTTGGTGATTCCAGGCCAGGTTTATTCTCAGCCTGACAAAACCTGCTCCTTGTATCTAGCATAAACCCAGTATCATTTTATCTCCCTTGGCAGGATCTGCACATCTTTTCTTCAAGCTGTGCTCATACTATAGAGCAGCTACAAAACCCCATGCTCATCTTTGTATTTTGGTGGTGCTTGCAAGGCAATTTGGTGGTCATGGACTAGGTTGTTTTCAAAGGAAACTTAACCAGGTGCTGTGATTCAGTGTGCAAAAAGAAAAATCCACTTTAAACTTTGCTGGGAAAGCAGAAACCCAAATGAATGACTGGGGGCATTCATCTGAAGAATCAGACTAACTCTGCTTTGGAGAAAAGGGGCAAATTGCTTACAGTGGAGGTGCAGGGGCTCCAGCATGGGCATCTTTAGCCCTTGGATTCACTCCTGTCACACACAACCCAAACTGGGCATTCAGAAAAGAGGGAGATGGACAGAAATCCCTTTTTCTACTTTGAGTAGAAAAGTAGTCTCTGCTTTGAGTTATAGCCTTGAGAACATAGAAAGGACTGTTTGGAGAACCTGATAGTGGTGGAAGAATTCAGGGGCAGTACACATGATGCAGATAAGCAGAAATTTCTGATTTATATGACTGTTAACCAGCCACCCTTATCCAGTACAAATTCAGCATAAAGCAAGAAAAAGGAGCCAAGATCAGGGAGAGAAAGCAGGAAAAACTAGTGTTAAAGCACTTGTAACAAACACTAAAACCCACCATATAAAAAACCAACAGTTGAAGCCAAAACAAAACTGTGTGCCTGACAGTACGTTTGCTATACCAGAAAGACATCTGCTAGAGAATTCATTATATGAGAGTTTAGGAGAAATAAGGACAAACTATTATTAGAAAATATGCAGAGTATGCAATGCCACTTATATCCAGAAATGTATTTTAATCAATCTTCCCCCTATTGCACATTTATAAAGCTTTAAAAAGCTTAGCAGCTCAGTGGTCTTTAGTAACCATGAATCAGGAGGTGTGTCAGTGGCACTGCAGCCACATGAACCAGCTGTTCAATGAGCAGAATCCCGACCAACCTGATGCACAATTTCACTCGTCTGGTGGAAGCCTCTAATCTGTATTGTTCCCATATTATTTGGAGGCAACAGCTGATAACAACAGCTCTGCATGCACAGATTAAAAATGTGACTCTGAGCAATCTGCAGAAACGGATGAACCACTCTTTCTGCTGCGTGTGGCGTGACCAACCCTCGACCAGCTTCGACTGGCTGTGAAACCAGTGCCTGGAGCAGGATGTGAAGCTGGCCCAGAGGTCAGACAGATGCCAGCAGGCACCCACCACGGGCTGCAGCCCTTCCTCAAACACACCCAGCTGCATCGTGCTTGCCAGGGCCAAGGGTTGTTCAGACATGGGCAATCAGCAGGGCAATAAGGTTGCTGAGTCCCAAAACACAGCAGGCAGCCTCAGGGAGTTGCTCTCAGTGTCAGACAAGGGCTCTTTGGTGGAGAGAGGAACAAGCAGGTGTAGGCAGGGTCCAGGAAGGACAAATGATTAACGGGGAGCCAAAGCTCATTTAAATCCAGCTGTATTTCAAATCTCCAAGTCACTATGCTAAAATACACAACACACTGTAGCAAAGTGAGCTAAGACAGGAGACATGAGATCTTTGCCTAGGACTGATGGTTTTCTTAATTCTTTCTCCCATTTTTGTGAGAATTCATGGACTTTTAAATACCATTTAAATGAAACTTCAAGCATTAGGAAACTGCATCATGGCACCTAACACAGTGCAAGATTCTCCAGCCCATTGCTACACAAAATCCCTATGGCACTGTAGGAGAAAAGCAGCGTAATCAATAAAATACTATTGTGTGTGGCACTTAAACCAAAAGGTGTGCTCTTCAGAGAGCAGTGCTTAGAGAATAGACTTCCGTGAGCATGTGGTACTCAGGCCTCATTAAATAAAAGCACTATCAGGTTAATTAGTTAATGTCTTGTAAGCACTTTGAAGAAATATGATATTGGGTATATCAGTGTGAGCTGTCATTTATTGCAGGGGTAGCGGGGTATGTTCTGTATTTGACTGTGCCAGTACAATCCCCTCTGGCTTCAATTGTGGGATTTGAATAAAGACAGGATATCAGATCAGTACAGGCTCCAGCCTTTAAAAATGCTGCTTTTAGCATCAGCCATCTCCTCCTGACTTTAAATTCTACCCCAAAGCAGAGGAAACCTTTTTCTTATACAAACAAGAGGTATTTTACACCTGCAGAAAGCAGCTTTCCCTTGCCTGTGATTCCACTCAAGCCACAGAGCAGTACCATCTACTCAGAGATAAGCAAGTTCAGGCAATTCTGAGACACACAAAACACAGGAAGTACTACAGAACAGTGGTATGGACAACAGGGGAGTTATTACACTGTGACAGATGCATACCAGTACTGGCTCCCAAGAGCTCTGCAAAAAAACCTCAAAGCTAGACACATCTGTGCCAATGTCAAAAGGTAAGACAGATAAACACCCTAAAATGCAACTCATGCAGTCCTGTAAGTGTGCTTGAGAGGATTGTGTTGAGGCAGGAAAACACTGGCTAGAAAGCTATGAACAAAACAACCCTCCTAGGAAAATATCACCTCTAGTCCTCCTTAGTATTTATACCCTCCTTTAAGCTGGCCTTCACATAAAAACTGAGTGCAAAGTCCTCTAGTATACCTATAAAGCCAGATGTCTAGAGTCCAGAACAAGTGAGGTATCCCTAAAAGGATGATGGGGTTTGAGTTTGCCCTCCAGAAAGATGATGTGAGCGAGGGAACAGACATACACCTCCTGCCAGAAAAGCATTGTATCATCAGCAGCTGTCCCCGGCCACACACTTACACGTCTGCGCTGTACTGAGACCAGCAATTCAACCACCAACCACCTAAGCCATCCATTTAACACCTGCACACAGACAGCATTTGGAAAGCTCAGCTCCCCGATGTTCAGACAATGCATGGCAAGTATCTTTCTGTACATGAAGCCAGTACAGACCTCAGTTGTTTGGAGATAACACAAACAATTATGTGTACATATAATTACATATGCATTGTCTCATCATGATTATAGAAGATACCTATATATGCTGCAGTCTATGTCAACTGTTTACTGCTTAGAGCCTAACTGTATTTGTAGTTCATAATTAATATTAAATTAATTAGTGTTATGTTGCTAATTTTGAATTTTATTCTTCAATAAGTCTAAGAAAAGGCAATATGATATCAAATAAAGAACAACTTATCTCAAGGTAGACCAGTATTATTATTATTAAAGAACAAAAGATGGTCTGTGTATGGAACTAAACATGAATATCCCAGAATTAATAACCTTGAAGGATATGCCTGCATGTAAGTACACCTTTCTGCCCATTCAACTGCACAATCCCTCTGCAAAACCTCAGAGAAAGCAATTTAAATTTTTTTAACAAATGCAAAGAGTGAAACAAATCAGGTAGCTCCAAAAGGCCAAACTATGAAAAATAGATTTCATTACTGAAGCAAAAGGCAAGACCATTTGGGAAATTGGAAGCATGGATTATTACCCCCAAAGACTCAAAGTCTCTTTGACTACATTGACTTTTCCCATCCATTATTCATCAGAGATGCCAAATTAGACAATCTTCATGTCAAATCACGCTCCTCAGCAACCCATAGCTGTGCCAGTCAGAGGCCACACCAGCCCCACTTCCACCTTTCTTGGACAGGAGCAGTTATCGCATGTGAGCAGCTCGGGGGCACATGAGGTCTTCTGCCTGCAGGAGCAGGGAAGAGTCTTGCTTCTCCTTGAAACATGAGCTGCACAATTTCAGGCCCCAACACCTCCCTACCATCACAAATAACTCCTCACAGGATTTCATCCTAGGCTTCTTTATATTCTTGCACCTCTAAGAATTTTGCAGGAAGTCAAGGGGGATAGAAGCAAATAAAGGTGAAAGACAGATTAGATGGCACCAAGAATACTCTTCTGTCAGAAAAAAGTACATCCTCTCACAGCACCTTCTACGTGCCCCTTTATTTTTACTCTGCCACTATGGCATTTGGTATTGCTTGCCCCATATTTCTGTTGGTTCCTGCTCCCATCTCTCCCATCTATCACTCTTTTCCTCTCTGAAAAGGACTTGCAATTTCACCTCCTAATTATCAGTCTCTCCTTTCCTTCCAGAGTAATTTTTAAAGGCTGTCCTGGGATGCTGGGAAGAACTTAGAGTACCTCTGTGTGTGCAACACTTCTCCACCCTCAGGACAAGAAGGAGCATATTGACCTTCTTGCAGTCAGAGGGTAAAGAGTGGAAGGAAGCACAGCCTTGGGGCCATGCAAGGTCCCAATTCTGAGGGGAGTAGGACCAGGAACTGAAGCCCCTGGTGGATCCACCCCAGCATCCCAACAAATCCCATGTTCTGCAGCATCACTTCACAGCCCATTGCCCTGGATGGTGCCAGCCTGGGAAATTAATATGAGCAGGATGCACATAAACCAGCCCATTTCTTTGCCAGTGCTATTTCAGCCTTTCCCAGATAATTTTAGCTTTCTTTACCGGTTGACCCCTAGAGCAAGGGGAAATTCTGGTTTTGCTCTCATGTTGTTATACAATATCGTGATGAGCTGAATACCTACAGCCAGAGGAAAAATGAGGCTTAGCAAGTACTACTTCTTGGCAACCAGTTTTTAAACAGATGTTCAGCTGTCGTAAGAGGCATTGTGGTGGTGGGCTGGGCCCTAGTACAATGTGCAGCCAAGGATGTAGTGACAATTGTACAGGATTAATTAAACTTCCTGAATGACCTCACTTCAAGGCTCTGCAGAGCCCAGATAAGAATCACACAGCTTTGCCAGGAGCCTTAAAAGGGAAAGGAAAGGGAGGGAAAAGGACTTCCTGTAAACGTGGACTTCTTTCTCCACTTTGTGGAGCAGCACCTGTGAGTCTGGCAGGGAGGGGGGCAGCGGGGCTGCTCTCACTCAGTTTGAGCCTGGAGAGATGAATGGGTCAGGTGTGCAAAGCAGACAGCCCTGGAGCCTCTCAGCAGTGTGCAGAGCAAGTTACCTCTCCAGATTCCTCGCAGTCCTGCTGCCCTTATCCCTTTTATTTGTTCCATTTACACAGCTTTTCCCTTCAATTCCAGGATCCCAGAGCATGGAAAGACTTACCAACACAAAGCTGGGGGCACCTATGTTGCAAATAATCTAATTTTCTGACTTACTCCCTTGATCACCCACGCCTCAAACACACCAAAAGCTGGTGCAGTCCAGTTGATTTCCTGCAGAAAAAGCATGAAAGGAACCATTACAAATTTGGTTCCTTCTTCCTAAGTCAATATTCCAACACTTCTCCAGCAGGTTTTGGAACATGAAAACAGCCTGTGTACACCTGCTTGCCACTTTCCTGGATGTACAACCAGTACCTTGTGCTGTAGTACTGCTAGAGCATCTGTCAGGCTGCGGTGCAGCACTCACACTGAACTGCAAAGGCACTGGCGAATAACGGCATCCTTGGTCACGAGTGAAACACGGGCACTATGGAACTAAACAGTTCCAGGACACGAACTTGGGGACAGCCCCGACTGTCAAACTTCCAACTTCAAACTTCCTGGTCCTATTGTGTCTTCCAAGACAATGTCCAGGCTTATTTCAGGGAACACCACAATGTAGTAATTAAGACGACCAAGGCTACCTTTTTCTACAAAAGAGCTCACCCATCAGCAGTGCAGCATCCCCTTGGAATGCCTAGGACATGGCCCATTCTCCTTGCTCAGCAGGGTGATCATGCAAAGCCCAGAGATGTTCTCCCTCTTGCTGGCATCTTATCAAGGGCCAGTTTACACATCTTCACCTGGGAATGAGGGATTTTTCAGTAGGGCTGTATGGATATAGTCAGGCCTCTAGCAGCATGGATATAGTCAAAGGGATGATCTTGCTCTCCCCACCAGCCCCACATCAGTTTTGGTGGCTCTCTTTTCCAGAACACCAGCTTGGGGACGGGTTGCCCTTACCCAAAGGCAACCAACCCTTACCAAACCCCCTCTTGCCCTTACCAAGCAAGGGCACTGGGTGCCCGACTGCAGGAGCAGTGTGGCCTGCAGCCAAAGCTGGTGTGAAGGAGGAGGGATGCTCCTTTCCACAGCAGGCAAATGGATTGTCTTAGACAAAGGAAGTGTAGCTGGAGAAATAAGATTTGCAGTTCTTAGGGAATAACATGGCTCTGGTTCTCTGCACAAGTGATGCTTGCTGTGTCCTACGATGCCTGCAAAAAACATGCTGCCACGGAGCTTAGCTTGCACACCTTTCTCATCAGCATCCTGGGATGTGCCATCAGGCACCAAACTAAGTTCCCACTCAGCCCTGCTGACCTAAAGAGAGGGTTGGCTCACAGAACTTATGGAAATCTGTTCAGAAAGTTACCTACAGAATGAAAAATATACCCCTACAAAAATTGTATTTCTCAAAGTAGGAAATTTCTTTGGCATTTCCTACCCACAATCCTGAACAGGAAATCAGTGTATAAAGAAAGAAATCAGAGGAGTTGATCATCTCAAGGTTTTTAACATTACACTTACATCTGATGTATTTATATGTTGATCTTGCTGTGTTACATGCAATGCACAGGGTTCTGAAAACTGCTGGAAAAGGTAAAAGAGCAGACAAGTTAAAAAACTTGCTCAAGTCCCACAGCAAATCATTGATAAGAATCAAGAAAAGAACTCATGTGAAACAGCAAAACGGAGCAGAATCCACAGTGATTGGCAAGATGCCTATCAATTTCAAAGGGAGCACAATTTAATCCCTGGAGTCTTGGCTTCTAACCTGACCTCCTTGAGGCACAGCAGATTATCAGCTGAGAAACTGCCCTTTTTCAGGCTGATCAGCATGACGGTGCATGTGACATGCATGTTAATAAGCAACCTATGATAAATGTGTTTTTAAGTACTGTTTAACAAAATGGGTCTAGTAGATATTAAAACCATAAAAAATGTGGGTTTTTTCCCCCTAGATTTATCTGCCTTATGTGAACCAGGCTCCAAGTCCCTGCTATTCATACACATCCCAAAAGTCTAGAAAAATTATCATTTGCTTCAGCCAAACACACTAAGTTTCCTTCCCAAATACAGAATCTAGCCAATGAAATTCAGAATAGCACCTCAAATAGGGTTAAACACTTTCATTTAATCTTTGACATGGTTTTAATTACTGCACAGCTTGATCTCCCGGTGCCTTCTCTTCACAATTAGGCTCCAAAAGGAGAAAATCAAGGACAAGAAGAAAGGAAGAGCTGTAGATGTCACCATGCTCATTATGGTGACATCTGTAAAAAAAAAAAAAAAAGAAAATAGCCAAAACATTGTGCTGCTTCTGTGGCAAAATGCAACAAAGATGAGGGACATCTGTATCTAAAACCGTTTTGTAGGGAAGGCAGAGGGCAACCTGGGTAACCAAACACCCCAAACCTTGATCACCCCAAAACAAGCGAAGAAAACCCAGATGTTCTCTCCCAGACTGAGCCTGCCTGGAGCAAGAGGCAAACATAGAACTGCCCCTGGCAGTGGCCAAGAGCCACTTGCTTCTCTGTGCTCTGGGCTAACTCTGGCCCTGCATCAGGAACACACAACCTGAGCTTCCAGCAGGAGACAAGGATGGCTGGGGATGCCAGCAAACACTGAGCCTGTACCAGAGGGCCTGATGAGCAGCACTCATTGGTTTTGCTGCATGGGGAGAAAACAGCATTATTACATCTTCTGCACACTCTCAGAGTAAACACATCTGTGCCTTTCACTGTTTAAAAGATGCTGTTATTGGAAAAGTACACCACAGAACACACATTTTTACATTGTCTTCTATACTTGGGGCTCAATTTCATTTTAATTCCTTTAAAAGCACACTCTCAAACACACTTAGTGACCTTGTGCAGATTCCCATCTGAATTCTTTCTGCACAACACCCAGGCTTTACCTGTAATGACATTGCAACTGGAAAAGTAACATTATGAAACAGAAACTATTAATATATAAACTATAAATCAGTTGTAAAAATGAGTATGATAACCTGCTTACAGTGGAAGAATGGAGCATGATCTTTCCTGAAAGCTCAGTCCACCTCCTGATCAGACATGTCAGTAGCAGAGTCAATGCCGCTATAAATTAATTGCCTGTAGACCCAAGGTTAAAAGGCTGATTTATGTCTAGCAGTAGAGCAATGGTCACAAAATACCTTCTCAGCCTGGAGATTCTGATGGAAACAGCCCCCAGGTTCAGAAATTGTTAATTCCAGCTCAGGCCTGTGATTAAAAATAAAAGGCATCCACAGTTTAAACAAATGTTGTTTGACCCACAGGACTACAAGCATACAAACATGATCCTTGAGTATTTATTCCCACAAGCACAACAAATGTTATTACCCAGTGATTAAGCAATTGTTCAGTATGGTTTAGAAACAATTTTGATAATAAAACAACAATAAAATTTATCTAAACCCTTCGTAAGGTTTTGACGTAAGTCAACATCATCAAATTGTCTTAGATGAGATGAAAATCAGAAACCTAAAAATGGCCCAGAATTCAGCACTTTCAGATTTAGGAGAAAAGGGGAAAGAGATCTATGAGCTTCTTCCACTGCTTTTTAATCTCACAAGCTTTATTTGCTTCAAAAAAAGGAAGATTAACTTGATTTGCACAGTAAAAAAACAAAAACAAAAACCCAAAACAGTTTTGCTAAGAGGATTCCATCCTCAATTTGACAAAATAATTTTGATGCCCTATCAGAAAAGCCTTTATGTAAAATGAGTGCTTTTCTGACTTCCCTTTTTAGGGTTTTCCATCAGCTTTCCATCATGCCCTGATGTTTCTGCCACTACACCAGCATCCATCTTCACCTGGCTCAAGCCTTCCCTGTGCTGCAGAGCCCCAGTGCCAGCCCCATAAACAGGGGATTCCCAGGCACCCCCAGCAATCCCTGGCAGCTGCCAATCTGCTGACACAATGCTCCTCTAGGCTGACGCTCCCCCTAGCAGTCCCAGAGACCTATGTGCTCACTCAGGAAAGCAGCTGCATGCCCTCATGATCAACACTGGCACCTGCTGAGCAGCAGCTTTTCCATGGTGCCCCATGGATTTGAGTTATCATTAAATAATATTGGGCCCATTCCAGTTAAGAAGTAACACATTCACAGCATCAGCAGGAGCCAAATGAATTATTTCCAAGTTTTCTGATGACTGCAGTAACTAGCTTTCTATTGTGCCAATGCTACAGTTGTAACCCAGAAAGCAATTATTTTAGTATCAAAGCCCAACATCATATGTATAATCTCTAATGGAGAAAGCAAGTCGCTACAAATCGGTAGGATGCTGATGGAAGACAGACTCTGCAGGCAGGAGGGAATGTTGCTCCAAGCAGCCATATCCCTGCCTCACCACAGTGAGCTGTATTAACTGCTCCAACACCTCTTCACGACAGATAATAACCCCGCTAACAAGCACCTGACTCAGCCTGAGTACCTGTTAAAAGTGTCACTGTCACTCGAGTGGGAGCTCTGCTTAATGCTCCTCTCCAATGAGGTGAAGTATCTCCGCACAAACTGACAGCTCTCTCCTCTGCTGCAGCCTTCTTACCTCCTACTTTTCCGTGTCCTACAGCCTGCTTGGGGTTTCTGCCACTCTCCCTAGAGGTGCTGGAAGGACACGGTCCCATTCCTGGGGGACTGGGAAGTCCTTTCATATTCGCCAATGGAAAAGGGCACCGAAGCCTTTAAACTGACTAAAATTGGACTAAAATTCTCAAATGCTTTCAATATGTCAGTCAAAGACACGAGAGGAATAGCAGGATACTTCCAATACACTTCTCAAGGAGAGAGGCAGAGAGAGCATTCAGCTGCACCTCTTCCATGGTCATCTTCCCTGGAACAGGAGGTTCTGCCCTGAGGGCTTTGGTTCGCAGCAGTGCCCAGCTCAGGAACCGTGAGTGCAGTGGACCTGTGAAAGGCTGTGATAAACAGTACTGGGTGAGCAAAAGAAGGTAGGAACTCACTGGATTTTTCATCTACAGATATTAGTTCAGGCAGCTAGCATAAATTTAAAGAAGAAACAAAACAGCAGGCAAAGGGAAACACCTGCAGCTCTCTGAGAGCCCCTCAGCTCTGAACTTTTAACTTCTTTGTTTCACTGGTTTACATTAAGCAATTAGTAATGTGCTGACAATTTTTTTAACGTGCTTCCCAAGCAAATGTTACCCACGAGCCTGTGATAAGGCAACAGCACAGAAAGGGCACTTAAAAGATGACTCTGAAATTTGTTGTTGTCACATTTAAGAGATAAAAAGCCTTTTCCCTGCCACAGGGATGGGGAAAAGCAAAGTATTTGAATCAAGTTAGCCTGCTGGGTACCTAAGAAAGATAAGTGCATGCAGAGTGTATTGACCACATACTGTTCTTGCAGGGGGTTGATAGGGAACATATGTGAAGACTTGATGGTGCTGGAAGGATCTGAAGACCCTGCCAGCAAGGTTTCTTTTGGCTGCACAGTTTGAACCTGGTTCAGTCCCTTTGCTCTTGTGATCACCATCACCACACCTGTGCAACCAGTGCTAGGTTTCCCTCATGAAAGCAGAAGTTATGCATAATCTGCCCCCTGGAAATGTTCCTCTCAGCAGTCCTTCCTTCCCTTGGGTCTTCCCTGAACCCTGCTGTTCCTTCTCTGTGTTGGTTAATCCCCCAGACAATTCTGAATGTGCTTAAGAGATGCCTGGGAATAGGAAACTTTCTCTGGCAGGAAAAGGAAGAGAAAAACAGAAGTTATTGCTCACTTTAAAATGTTGAGCTGGCTATTTTTTATGTCTGGGTGGTAAGTCCACTGAGACAGCATCAAACTGCATATTTCTTAAGCAGTAGCTAGCACCAAAGGGGCTCCATTCCCCTTAGACCTGGGAGCTTCGTGGAACAGAAGACTTCTCCCACGAGACTCCATTTCCCAGGAAGGTTTATTTCCCCGTAGCTGAGATCTGAGACCACATGCCTGGAAGCAGAGAAGGGAGCCTTCCCCTTCATCTTAACCCTTCGTACCACACAAGCCACTAACCTACCAACATCCCTGACCTGCCGTGTTTGCTCCAGCTGCACATTGCGCTTTCCAGGACAGTAGAAAGACCCTGGGAACATTTCATGAACATTTCAAGGGCAATGTGCTGTGCTGTGTGTTTACAGATTTGAACATCCTCACTATCTCACATAAAGCAAAAGCTAAAACAGGCCCCAGTCACAGCAAGTGCTGTATCTTGTCAAACTCTACAGGGCCCATGCAGTCAAGATCAGACCCATCATCTGACACCTCCCCACCTTGGGTACCTATGCACGAGCAAAAGTCACTCAGCCTTCTGCCTGCATTGAATCCACTGGTTTATTTTAAATTCTCTTTGAACAAACATGACATATCTGCAAATGCAAAACCTCAAGCTGCTCTGTTGAAGATTTAAAGAGGGCAAACGGGGCACAGCTATAATGGGAATGACAATTCCTAGCAGAAAGGACTTTTTAAATCTGCAGATTGATGTCCTTTTTATAACTTCTATTTTTGAAAAGCATGCAAGCATTGACGACAAAGCCAGCACCACATGCAATCACAAACTAAAATCACTGGTCCAAAGCCACAAAAAAATGGATGCAGAGAAATGCAAAGTTACATTATTACTTCATGATTGTTTTTCCTCCCCAGCGTGAAGGAGCCACCACTGCCTCTGCCACCTCTACCCACCAGTGAGAGACAATGAGTGAATGGCTTGTGCCCTCTCTGGACCTTCAGATCTAGAAAAGCTCCATGTGGCCTTGAGCAAAACAGTGGCCTTGGCAGACACTTCTCTGCCCATGCCTCCACCAATCCTAGACCCTGCATTTCAGGTTCCTACCTTTGGGTTTATGCCTTCCGACCCTGATGCCCTGGGAAGTTTGTGTTGTATCATGCCTGCAGGCCCTGGGCCAGGGAAAATTCATGGGGGGAAGCAGAAGATTTTCCAGAGGAAAACCCCTACAAGCAGCTTTTTGGGAAGAAAGCCAGTCTCAGATTTACATTTGCGGCCCTAAGTTTAAAATCAAGGGAAACTCCAAGTGCGGTAAGAGCAGCATTTGCAGGGTGAGCAAGCCACACCTCATGCTGTACATGGGAAAGGGCTTAACTGCCTGAAAACTTGTCTTCCTTTTCCCCCTGGCAAAACTCTATTGCCTACAATTAGAAAACTGTCTTCTCCTACAGCTCTAGACCATATGGCTGTGTTAGTATTACTGGGATCAAGCACTTCCAGCCATAGAATCCAGCACTGCAGGCAGCTCTAGGAGCAGAGTTTTCCCCAGGAGAGGAGAGATTTCTCTACTCAGCCTCAGAGCTGTGAACAAGATGGGCTGGCTATGCCACAGATTATTGATGCAGAGTGGGCCAAGGTAAGCTGAGAAAACTCCTCTCTCTGTATATAAGAGGAGCCTGACGCCAGAAATGCAAAAAGAATTCGGCCTGCATAGAGAAGATAGCATTTGCCTTTCATTCCTTTGAAAGGAATTCATTATTCCCAAATTTTAGGCTAATCACAAAAATCTGCACTTTTTTGCAAAGCGTCTTTTCTTGTATTGGAATGAATTCTCACCAACACACCTTGAAATCTCCTAGAAATATAAACTTCTGGCAAGCAGAAAAATCAACCACACAGCTTGAATACAGTCCAGTCAGCATTAAGAAAAAAAATTGCTAATTAAGTGAAACAGAAGTACCTCAGCCTGGCAGTGCAGAGAGCCACAACTAATGAAGCACCAATGCTGCATCTCGGGTGATCAATCTCTGTAACTTTTCAAACTCTTTGTTCTACATTTAAATATTTTAATATTAATTTATTCTAATGCCATCTCAAGTGAATAATGAGTTATATCAGAATTGTGGTTTATAAAAAAAAAAACCTCCAACAATGAAAAAAAAATCAGATTCTTGTAGATCAGTCTGTCCTGGTTATTAAAACCCAGAACACCTATTTTCAGCAGGAAATCTGCCTATAATGGACTCCCAAGAGGGTATTCAGCCAGCTAAAAGAATTTTATGTTTATCTTGAAAGCAGCCATCAGTATAGGCTTAATGAAGTCTAAAAACATCCCCAAAAATGTGGTTATAGGCTCAATAACTTGTATAGTCTAAAATAAATTCAGTCACAAATGCTCTACTAAGAGCAAGAGTGCAATAAATAACAATTAACATGCAGGCAAAGTGCAGCTAAGGTACAGATGGAGTGGGATATTCCTGAAGGTCCCTGCACAATTTTGTTCTTACTGCAGCAGTTCTTCCAAATTCTGTCCTTCCAAAATAGAATAAGTCTTTCCCAGAGTTCCTGACTGATAGCAGTCAGTTCCAAAGGTGAAAAAAAAAATTAATAAAGCAAACAAATCCTGAACTGGTTTTTTTGCATTTTCTGAGGCAGTCAGAAAATGCCAACCAGGTCACATTTGACCCCCAATTGGTCAAAATGATGAATTTTAGTTAGTTCATATCAAAGCATAAGGAAAAAAGGTAGTACTTTCCTTTTTCATCCCTTATCTTTTAAACCTGTAAAAAAACAATCCCATATTTAAGCAATTTCCCCTCCTACATAAGAGGGGGGAAATAAAATGCATTTGTATGCCTGCGTGAAATCATCTCTCAACTCTTCCCACCAGTTTAAGAAAATTATTAACTTTCCCTTCAAAGTCCTAATCTTTGCCAATGTCAGCAATGTCTCCAGTGTTCACAGCAATATTTGCTTGCTCTTTATTCAGCATTTTATAGGTTACAATTATTTTTTCTATTTGTCTTCCCAACAGCAAATAATGAGAAACAATTTTAAGGAGAAGGAGGAAGGGAGAGGATGCAAGATGTTCAGAAAAGGGGAAATCCACCTGAATTTGCTTGTCCTGTGAGGTAGCAAGCTCTGTGGGCTGGCTCCTTGTACAAAAACTTAAGGAACACGCATTTAGATGTTTCTTAAAATGTCAATTCAGTGCATGAAGTTCCCATTCTTTTTTTTTTTTTTTTTTTTTTTTAGTTTATGAGTTCCAGTCATCCTGGCATAAGTATTTCCAGCCCTGTGGCAAGACTCAGGTTGATGCTGAGTCCACTAATCTCATCCATGAATCCATGACAGCTCCTTCCAACAAGTGTGAGTCGTTTAGCAGAAAGAAGGAAATGCAGTCCAGGAAATCATCTTCATTTATGAACTGCTGCCTCCTTAAGGGAAGAGTTGTTTCTGTTTTCTCCTTCCATCGTGGCTGGGATGGAAGCCTGCACGTAGTCCTGCTATACCAGCCTGCTGGCATGACTGCAGTATGACACAAATCCCACATTTTGGATGAGGCCACAGGAAACGCTGGATTGCCTTGTGGCTGTTGCTGCTGACTGTAACGTGAGGCTGCCAGGTTTCAACACAGCAACTGCTCAGCTTCTCTAACACCAAAATAATAGAGGCAGGTTTCAAACATGAGTAATTCAGCCAAAGCGCCATCCACGCATTACTGTTCTGGAAAGTGAGGTGAGGGAATCCAGGAAATTGAACCAAGGTGCCAAGGGTTGAAGTCTGTCCCTCTTTTCCCAGATGCATCTGAAGCAGCAACATCCCTAAGAAATCAGTATTCAGTAGAGCAACCACAACTAACCGACAGAACAGAATATTGTAAATACCAATGCACAGGTGGCTGGGGTCTTACTACTGCAACTGTGCTTCTGCAAGGATCAAAGCATTCTGAAATGGATCAAATGAATAATTAATAACCATTGCCTGTACCCCACCAGCATGAAATTGCTCATTTAATTCTAATCAAAGTTAAACCTCGCTTTTCTAAAACCAGACTTTTTATTAACTTTATTACAAAATACTAATGTTCCAAAGACCCAATGCTATTTACAGTTAGGTTTTCAGGACATCCAGAAAGGGTTTGTCCTCTTCATTGCTTGCCTCAGAGGTGAATTACACAGCAGTAGCAACCTGCAGGATGCCCAACCATACATGTGGCAGTCAGGAATCCAACAGCTGCTGAGCAGTTTGGCCTAGCAGTGCATCCATGCAAGGCAGCAGAAGCTATAGGGGACATACATGAGACCATCCATGAGAAAGAAAGATGGGGATGCAGAGCTCAGACATGGATTCCCTTCACAAACCATGTTAGTTTCCACCTGTTCAGATGCTGTCTTTCCTTTTCCTTTATGTGCCCTCCTTCTGCAGAGGCAGAATTAACAACTGTCACTCAGAGCTGGACCCTTCTCACCCCCCTGCCTCTCTCCCAGGGTCCCTGGCTCTAACACTCTCCACCACCAGCCAAACGAGATTAGATGCAACTCTCCAGAACCCATCAAAGAAATAAAAAGTCAGTCAGAAGAAAGCAAAACAAGCCACAAACCAGGAGGCAATTCCAGAAGCCTCTATGGACATGCTTGTATTATTTTAATAGCTTTGTTGGCTTAAACAGAGTTCACAGTTTGGCAGTTCTGAGTTCTGCCTTCCCGGTGGAAGCCCATAGAGACCTCGTTCTCCTGTTTCCATTGCTTTTTTCCTTTGATCCAAGGACAGAGGCATCTAGCTGATAAAAATTCTAATAAATCTGCGAACTTAGTATTTCCTAGCATGGTCCTTGAAGTATCTGTCCTGGGAATATGGCAACTTCTACTATATCACAGTGACCATCAGTAACACAGCTGACCTAAAAATTAATCTACTCTTAATAATATTATCTCAACATAAAAATGAGTTCTAGCACTAATCACACATCCTCAGAGCTTATGACCTTTAAGAATTAAATTATTTGACAGAATGTAGAAAAAATGGAGGAAGCAGAAATATCTCCCTTCCCAGCTGAAACAATCTCCAAGTACTTTGTTATGTGGGGGGCAATTCACCACTTAAACAAGAAAGAAAATTTAGAAGAATTGAGCACTTTCTTGAAATAGCCCAACATCTAACCTTAAGGGTCTGTTACAGAAAGCAAATTATGTCAGTGGCAAACACAGGGAGTGATCCTGTTTCCACGATCTGACCAAGGGCCTCATCCCCACCACAAAGCACTGAAGCACCATTTCTGAGGGCTGCAACCTTCCACCTGCATTACCTCCAGCAACTTGACATCCCAGCAGAGGACAGCAGGTGGGAAACTGCACTGACTGTGAGAACTTAGGGCAATAGTAGTGAAGTTGCAATGACTTGGACCAACACTGCTGAAAAGGAGAAGGACTGTCTGTATGTGTTTGTATTCCAGCAAAGGCACACAGTACATTATGTGGCACATTAGACTTAAAAGCTCCCAGTGTATGTAATGAATTATGCACCAGTGTTTATTGTACAATTTTACTAATAAGCCATTCTAGATTTAAATAATAATAATTTTGCATACAAGGCATACAGTAAAAATGAATCATTCCAAGTGCCTGGAGCAAAGCATACCTTCCCTAAGAGGAGGCTCACTGGGAGCAGCTGGCTGAAGGCTTCCAGCTATGCAGAAGAATGAGGATGGGAGAACAACACGCCCCTAGTTCCTCCTGCCATTTCAGCCATCCTAGAGCCAGCCTTGTGCTGGAGCTCAGGACTGTAAATATTACAAGAGAGTTATTATGAGAGTAACTTAGGGGCTGTAGCTGGCAGCTGCTGATCATTCTTTCTTGTACATCTACTGCTAAATGTAGCCAGAGATGAGCAGAAGCTGACAAAACAAGTGAGCACTGTGAGACTGTGAAGTGACAATATATTGATTTTGATTCTATTAATTGGGGGATCACTCAAATATTCCATCAAACCTATCAGGAAGGAAAACCAGAATATTGCAGCACTACTCTATGTGCTTTAGGGTCTTAATGACTTCTGTATTAGTATAATGTAACATTATAATTTGCTACAATTATGTAATTACAGCAATATTACAAAATATTATAATGCATAAAATTAGTATGATAATGTTGCATAATTATAATTTGCAATCTAATACATGAACCGATTTGTATACTATTCAAAACTACATTATAATGTTACATTCTGGCTTTTCCCATGCTCCAATTGCAAATTGCCACTTAAAGCATTCACTTAAATCCTTCTCCACGGCTCCCTCATGCTTTCCAGCCTACCTTAATTTCTTTTCTATCTTCATCACATAGTTTCTGCCTAATCTGGCTTCTTCCCTGGCTTGTGTTCCACCACAATGTTTTTGTCTTGGCACATGTGGTATTCAAATCTGGTCCTGGTAGATTATAACTCATTTTGAATGAATGCAGAATTGTTCAAGAACATAATCACAAAGCTTCATTAAAATAAAGCTTCTCCAACACTCGGGGCCTGGCTTTGTCTTTTTCTCTAACTAGAAAATAATTATCTTTTGGAACTATTAGTGGAGCATAGAAACATCCTTTAGTTTGAGTGATACACTGTAAATTAGCATATCTGCATACTGATTGTTGAGCATATCTGGAACCAATGGATCTGCCACAGTCTGTAGCAGTTGCCTTATAGCTCTATTAATCACGATAGCAATGGAGCCTTGCCCTGGATCACCCAGAGACCTGCAGCCTCCTTTCCAGCAGCCAATCTTTCAGAGGGAAAAATCTTTTCTTTTTTAGATATTAATTTAGCAGTAATAAATGAGAGCATTGTTGATTTCTGCTTTGAAACTTCAAGTCCAAATACATTATCTGTATTACTAATGACTATATATTTTATTCCAGTTTTAGTTACCTTCTGAAATATGGTTATTTCATGTTCTCCCCTGAATTTGCATAGGATTATCTATGGAAATAAGGAAGCAAATCCCAGAGGCAGCCAGAAATTTCATAACTTTTTTCATTAATAGTTGAAGGACTTTACCTTTTTATGAGAAATTTCACTGTTTCTGGGAAATTATAATAAAACCCAAAGTTTAGGATTAAAAAAAAATCAGAATTTCCTGCCACATGAAACTTGATTTGTAGCTTGGGTGGCTCAATCTTCTCTGGATTAAAAGCTGCAACTAGAATATATCTGTCATCAAGCATGACCAAGAGCTCCTCTGGTGCTTGAGCTAAAGAACTGGACAGAAGTTTTACCATCCAGTCACAAAGAGAAAAAGCCAGGTACACTTCCAATAGCATTCTCAATGTTTAGGAAATTTTCCATTTTAACTTTAACACAGAAATATTAATTTACCCAGAATTTTTAATTCTGCACATCTCAAATATCTTTTTTGCCCCACCTGGCCCAGTGGTGAAGATAAAGCTTCTCCAAGCTGAAGATAAAGCAGGGAGCTCAACACCTCAGAGAACCAAATAAAGCACCAACTCTGATCATAACTGATTCAGCATTTGACAAACAGGCATAGCTGAAAAGACTAGCTTTCAACTTATCTCTGTTTAATTATTTTATTTTCAATGGTTTTCTATTGGTCTCAGTCAATACAGTCTACTCGGCATTTTTGTGGAGTAAATGTTTTCAGGTTTTTCCCCTCCTCCATCAATTATAGCCTATTCACTGGAAGAGAAAAGGACCAAAAAAAAACCCTTTTTAATTAATCCAGAAGGTATTTTTCAACCCCCATTAACTCCTTTTCCCTCTATTTATTCATCTAATGTTCTATACAGTTCAGCCTAGATTTTTGTGACTGGATCCCATCTTTCAAGGGAAGCCTTTCCGAAAGCTGTCTGTGTTTCAGTAGAGGAGCAGAGCTGCCTCGCCTGCTGTCCCCTCGGGGAAGCACTGTGCTTGGCTCATCACTTTGGACAGCCACTGCTGATGAGGTGCACCATTCTTCTTTCTGACCTTAAATACTTTAAAGAAGCCAAATCATTAAGCACCACTGAATATCCACCCTGTGGCAAATGAACATCCTTGAGGATGCGCTTGGCTGAGTAACTTCATTCATCAGACACTTGGGGTAAAATTTGGCTGCTGCGGTATGGTGTTAGTAGTGATTAGTAGGTAAATGATGTTGTTATTATATACAAATATCGGCATTATCTATAAATATGTGATATTTCGATTCCCATCTCCCTGCCGTGGCCTCGCTGTCTGCTCTCCGGTGATTCCCGGTTGCTCTCAGGAGCGGGCGGAGCGGCCGGGCTGGAGCGGCCCGCGGGCTCCCCCTGCTGCCGCCGCTCCCGCGCTGCCCGGCCCGCGGCACCGGGAGCGGCACCGGGAGCGGCACCGGGAGCGGCACCGGGAGCGGCACCGGGAGCGGCACCGGGCATAAAACCCCTTTTTGACCCGGCCTCAGCTCGCCCATGCACCAGCGTGAACAGTACGGAAGAGCACAAAGGTACGGCTCCACGAACACGGAGAAACGCTCTGTAACTAGAAAAACAAGCTCGCAAACTTGGAGAGAGAACTAAACGGACTTCAAGGTATTTAAAACAGAAAAACAAACTCAACCAAACCCTTTCTAGATTGAGGTGTTAGAAGTCCTCAAACTGCTAATTGAAAAACAGCTTCTCTGTCAAATGCTGGGGAGCTACAGCAACACGGAGCAAAAACGCCCAAGTCAGGCAACCTTCAAAGCACAATTAAACAAACAAACATTCAGAAACCCGTAAAACGAACCAGTCTTTTAACAAACCCCACAGTTTTCACTACAGAAAATGAGAAAATGGGATTTCCTCCGTACCACGTTGGCTGGTGTCTGAACCTCCCCTCTGAATCAGGAGCTGCCAGAATACACCTGTCATCAAGGACTTTTCTGGGGTTTGAGTCAAACAACCAGACATGAGTGATGCCTTCCAGCCATAAAAGTATTCTAGATTGAGGCATGAGAATTATACTTCAGGAAACAGCTTCCCAAACAAATTATTGAAAGACTACTCTTCTGACAGCTGCTGGGTTCTTTGGCTATGGCACCCTGCATCAGGGCTGGGAAAAGACAGGAAAAGGCTGGAACTCCAGGTACAGTGGGACTGGGAAGCAGCTGCCACAGAAAGCCAAAGCTGCCGTGGCTGCATTCGCCTCCTGCAGAGGGCTGATGGCTGAGATCTCTTACCTGGATGGTAAGGATTAAAAGAGAGCCCACAGCCCCATGAGGAGTGGGGCTGGAAGGGCCCTGTCAGGAGATACATGAAGGATTTAATATAAAACTTGCTCTTCTCCATCTCTCTAAGGGTGCTTTACTGACTACCATTTTGGGGAAGCTGCAAATCAGCTTTGGGAATATTTTTTCCTGCCATAATTACATGCAGCTGCATTTTTAGCCCCTCCATTAAGTACATATTACCTCCTTAAATCCCCTGAGAGCCTTTAAAACAGATTCTTCTAAGAGCTTTTTTTTTTTTTCCATCCTTTATTTTTCCTTTAATTAGCTGTTATTCACACAAATTGGGCTAATATCAAATGAAAAAACATTTTCATGGAATTCACCACAGGTAATCTAAAGCATCTTTTCAACATTGTTTCTGTGCAACTGGGGCTGTGTTGTCCTTATTCCCAATTGTTTTGTGGGCACAAATTCAGCTGGATAAAACTATGCAGTATTACCACTTCTACTTTACTGATACCTGAGACACTGCCCAGCTATCCTTGATGACACCATTGTGTGGCCCTGAGAGTCTGCACCGTGCCCACAAAGCAAAGGTGTGAAATCAGCCATTGTCCCAGTCCCCTTCCCTAAACACAGAGAAGCATATTGTGTGCTGCCGTCACTCCCAAACCATGAAAGGGTTTGGGATTTCTGGAGCCAGTAGTTTTCTCTGATGTCAAAATACTTCTTGTTGAAAAGATGCAGTGATATATATAAATAAATAAATATAAATATATATATATAAAAATATATGTTCCAGTGCAACATGGGTTGTTTGTGGGTGATTGGCCATAAAACAAGGACCGAGTCAGGCTCAGTGTGTTCAGAACTGAGAGATCTCCACTGCAACAGGAGATGGGCAGGAGATCAATGTCCTCTCATACCATTCTAATAATTAAGGACACTCCCATAAGGGCTCATATATTAAACCTTGACTATGGATTAGGATTTGTATAAAGCTACCCTAAGGATCAGTAAGCCAGTTGCCTCACAAATGAGAAAATTTTAACAAACTTTTGACCAAGCCCTTCCTAATTGTGCCACAGTTCAAAGGCAGGGCCAGCAGCTGGGGCTGTAACACCAAAGGGGGAGCCACAGCAGCTGCACCAGCTCTGGACCTGGGAGAAGAGGGTGAGAAGCCCCAGCAGGGACAGGCATGCACTGGAGCCACTGCACAGCTGCATCCTGACCATCCTGGCTGGCCACTGCACCCAGCAGGGACCTGTGCAACACTGCTAAAGCTCCTGCCACCCTCAGCTGTATTCCAGAGAGCTATCCCAGCCCACAATATGTGATGGGAACCGGATCTATGGTTAGCAGATATTTGGCTTTGTGTTAGACAATGAGGGGACTGAAACTACTGAAAACCTACAATAATCCCAATGCATAACAACATGCTTTGCAGCTCTGCTTGAAGACTAAAAGAGACAGAATTGGACAAGACTAACGTTTTTAATTATGCAACAATACATTCTCTGCTTTTCCTCTCATATTTCTGTCTACCTCTAGCTCTTTTACCACCACAGAATATCTTTTTTGGTGAACTGATGTCTCAATTGTTCCAATTCCAGCTCAGCAAGGGACATTAACTTCACAGTAAAGCCTAGAAACAAACTTGGTTTACACTAAACTGACTCTAAATCTCCCAATTAACCTTAAAGAAAGTTGAGGAGAGTTCTGAAGTAAAGGCTATTCTGATACCTGGGAACCAAACATGGGAGAAGTGGGCTGTGAAAGAGTCAGACGAATCCTGACTAAGCTCAAATGTAAAAAGAAAGCACATAGAAAGTAGAAGCAGACACGGGCTGCCCAGGGCAAATATAGAAACTTGGCTTGCATTCACAAGAGTGAAGTTATGAAGGCCAGAGCTCAAGGAGGTTAGAATATGTAACGGGTCACACTGGTCAGCAAGAGGGGTTTCTGTAAGCACACTGGCAGCAGCAAGGAACCTAAGGACAACACAGCCCTGCTCTGTCAGGGCCAGAGAACCTAGTGACAAATACAGAGTAGGCTGGAGTACTAAACACTTTTCTTTCTGGCCTTAGATTGCACCAGAAAGGGCTGCCAGCTGGTCTCCCTCTTCCCTGATCCCACTAACCTGCTCTGTGAGAACATGGCAGGAGGGAGCAAGGGAAGGGCTCCTCCACTAGGGAGGGTGAGACATAGGTAAAAACAGCACAAACAGAGAACTTACCATTAGGGCATGCCCCCACAGCCCCTGAGCAGGAAGAGCAACAGGTCCCATCCCATGAAACAGGCAAAGGCAAGGTAACAACACAGATCCAAGACCAAGCCGGGAAATCCAAATAATGATTCATGACAAAACAGGACTGGAAAAATGCCTTACACTTGTATCATAGCTCAGGAAAGAGCTCCTACTCTTGGGCCTGTACTTAAGAAATATCCCAGTCCCATGGTCATTGGTGTGTGGGTGAAGGTCCCATGTGAGAGTGCTCAAAGCAATTGAAGCCCATTAGTGGACTCAGGGCCCTGTTAGGAAGTTGTTTTCACAGGTGAGGACTGGAGCATTGCAGCCAATTGGATAGATGCAGGTTCACAGGACCAGATAGGATGCACCTGAAAGTCATGAGGTTTTGACTGCGTGACCCCTCTCTATCATCTTTGAAAGGTCAATGATACTGGAGATGCCTGATGTTCAGAAAAAAACACATCACAGCTATCTCCATCCCAGGGAAATGCAGGCCAAACAGCTTTGTCTTGGGTCCAGAGAAAGTTATGGAGAAAATCCTCCTGGAAATCATTCCAGCTAAAGATAGTCACAAAGATGACTGGAAGCAGCCAGCACAGATTGTTCAAAAGCAAACCGTGTCATAAACCTTTATAAGGCACAGTGTTTCCTTTGCACAACATAAACCAATTGAAAGATTTCATCTATATTTTAACTACTCTGGTTTCCATAGACCATCCCAGACAATTTTGGTAGATATAAACACTAATAATCTGGATTAGATTATAACATCCCGCAACTGTATCAGTGTGTCCCTTTCAAAGTCTTTTAATGTTTTATTTCTTGTTTAATGTAGTAAATTACTTCTGCCAGTTTCCTTTTTATTGATTTATCTGAGCAGCAGAGCCGGGAGGGAGGCGTTGTTGGGGTCAAGTGGAAAGCTTGTGAGAAGAGTCAGTGTTGAGATCTCTGGTTTCACACAGTGTATGTGGCATCAGGATGATCTTTCATTCTAATACAGCCAGGCTCAAGGAGTTTCTCTTTCAACAAAACATACAAATCAACCTTTTTTGTTAACTGAAGATAATAGATTGTCACAGGAGGGCAGACTATCTTTGCAGTGAGACTACCTTTGGAGTAACAGAGGGGATAGTTCCTTCAAGATCCACTGCCAAGCAAAGGGAATGAGCCCAGCTGGAGCATCCTGCAGTGCAGAATGCCTCTTTGTTGTGCACAGCTTTGCATGAGGTCCTGATGCTTTTCCCTAAATTTCACTGATACACCCCAGACCCATAACTGAGGGAGATAAACAAAGCATTGAGTCAATTAACTTGTTCTTCTAGAGCCAATGCAGTTCCACATTAGACTTGCAGCAGCTTTAGTGGACCCACTTGTTAAAAGAGGAGGAAAGAAATGTCTTTGTAAAGTCCATTTATGGGCATTGAAATTGTATGGTCTCTTTGATAAAGGAATGGGATCTTCATCCATTAAATGAAATATGATAAATTATGTTAATGTCTGTACACTATTTTTCTTATTCACACTAGTATTTAATTCCTTAAGTGTGATTATATATATATCCCCAATGTTATATATAACATTGTTTTTCAAAATGCAAAGACTATCACTTCTTATGTAAACCTTCCATGTTCTCTAACCCACAGCAAACAGGTTCCTCTGTGTTAATCTTCTTTTATGTTCAGGTGATACTTCTTTTAAATTCAGGTCATAAATATGAAAGACAAACTATACCAAAGTGACAAATTATTTAAATGTCAAAAGAAGAAAATACAATGGATTGAAAATAAAGTCTTACATAGGTTTTAAAATTAGGATCTTATCAAAATAAGTGTTTCCTGCATCTAGTACTCTGCAGAACAAAACTTATCAGGCTATATCTAAAACTGAACACGCACACACCATTTTATGCAAAGTCCAAATGTGACTCAAGTGTGATGCGAGTGCTCAAGTGTGACTCGAGTGTTCAAATGTGACTCAAGTGTTCAAGTGTGACTCGAGTCTCCGGGCTGTGACTGGAGACCTGATTCCTAGATAGACTCTTGTGACTACTCATGAGAGCAATTTTAGCACCAAAATATTCTCCCTTGGAAGTTTGTGGCCTTGTACCCCTCTGAGAACTATGCATGTCCTTATCATGGGATCACAGCTAAGGGACATTCCCTTTGGTTTCTGCTGTGATGTGGAGACAGCCTTTGTGCTGGCACCAGCACCAACAGAAACTAGAGGCCTCCATAGCCTGGTTGGCCCTGGCTGGATGTCACTACTGCTGGGGACAGTGACAGTAAGAAGGAGGCATGATCCACCTGTGCCCCTCACAAAGGCCAGAACACACCTTACACTTAAGCCTTTCTCTTGCCACTGTCTGGAGCAACCATCTGCTTCAGCTTAATGAATGTTTAAGGATATTGTGGTTTAAAAGAGGCCCTTGGGGATTTTTTAATGAGTCGTGGAAAAAATGAAATTGTGATGATGGATGTGCCACTGGAGTCATGCTTATTGCACTGTACCATTCTTTCCTCTTTACTGTATGTTAATTCTTCTGTGGGTTTTACTGAGATCTGATGCAGGCTGTTGTTCTTTGATGTTTAGGGAAATTCCCAAATTAAAATTATTCCAGTACCAGTTTCCTAATTCCATGAAAAGTTTCACAAAATGCCATCCCTGAAACCATCCTCACAATTGCAGAATATGTGGTTACAGTAAAAAGAGGAAATGGTTTGTTAAAACATACTTTTAAAATATATACAAATTATTGTTACAGCTACTTTACAATAATGCAAATATTATAAATATTCTTGTTACATTGCATGTTTTATATATTGGCATACATGTAATAAATAAATATGGTATATGTATAATGTATTGGGTACTCATCTTTTAGCCTGACCTGATTTTGAGGGAGGTGCATTGCCTTCTGGCAGTCTGGGTCAAGAATATTACTGAGAAATTGCCAAGCCTGATAAAACCCACAGATTGTTACCCACTATTAATGCTTCACGTGGAAGCTGATACAGCTGGCAGCGCCTCCCCTTCCAAGACAGGCTGGGAAAGTTGGGGCTGTTCAGCCTGGAGGAAAGAAGTTTGCATGGAGACCTCATAGCAGATTTCCAGCATCTGAAGGGGGACTACAGGAAGCTGGGGAGGGGGACTCTTGATCAGGAACTGTAGTGATAGGACAAGGAATAATGGGTGCAAATTGAAAGAGGGCAAATTCAGGTTAAATATTAGGATGAATTTTTCTTGTGTGAGGGTGGCGAGGCACTGGAACAGGTTGCCCAGAGAAGTTGCAGCTGCCCCAACCCTGGCAGTGTTCAAAGTCAGGCTGGATAAAGCCTTGAAAAACCTGGTCTAGTGAGAGGTGTCCCTGCCCATGGAGGTGGGGGCTAGGCCTAGATGATCTTTAAGGTCCTTTTTAACCATTTAACATTCTTTGACTTTATGATATAATAAGATCTCTGATTGGAAAATACCTGGAGTGTTTGAAGTGGTAGTGACCATTCTGCTTCTCTGCTGCTGTTGTGATTTTGTGGTAGCAGAACTCAGCCAGGATAAGAGCACCAGAAAAAGGTCCAGCAATAAGCTCTGTGCAGACAGTGCAGACAAAGCACACACACAATGCAGGTCAGGCATTGGAAACAGCAGAGGAACAGGGTCACAACATCATGACTTTGCCACACAGGGAAACGTCCTCAGTACTAGAACACACCAAGTCCAGTATCTGCACATGCTTCACATTCTCACACCGGGTGCCATTTTTGCAGTGATGCAGGCAGACACTCTTCCTCTAACAAAGGCTGATCTGTCAAAATCATGTCTCAGAAGAGCAATTCAAAAAGTCTTATATTCACCAGACTAGAAAACTTATCTCAATGTATTATGCCACTGCTCAAAATAGAGGAAAAAGCACTTTAAAACAAAAATTTTTTATCAAATATACTCAGACAATTAAAAAGGCGTAAAATTTAGGACAGAAAAAGTTCTTAGAAAGAAATCCAATTATGAGTAGGAAAATCTTAGAGATGGAGTAGTCTGTCAAGTCACTGTGTAACCGACTGCAGCGATTAGGTATATAACAAGACATACAGCATTTTTTAAAATCCTTATAGAATAAGAGATCTTAACAAAAATGAAACACCAGGCAGAAATTGGAGGTTCTTTTCCTCAGGTTAACTTCTGGTTTCATTTCACTATTGATTTATTCAACTAACTGCAGAATTCATCACCACATAACTTGCTTTCATTTTCTTTTATGAGCATGTTTTTCATTGCCCCAAGTGAAACAGGATATCCATCTTTCAGAATTTCTGCCCTACCTTTTGTAATACCATTCATCTGTGTGTGGTAAAAGCAAAAGCATTTAGCAAATCCCACTGTAGTTAAAGGAAACTTGAAGATTTACTATTGCAATAGAATAAAGCTTTGGTTGAGATACAAGATTGACTAATGTGGGACAGTTCTTACTTCCCCTTACTTTGACGTCATCTGTTTAAAAGACAAGCAGCAGAAATAATAACTGTATTTGGTGTTTATTTTTCTACCTTGCCATGTCACTGACTTCTAATGGGAAGAGATTTAAAGAGCACACAAACCTGCTGGAGATGCCCCTTTGAATCCCCTGCCATCAGGCAGATTACCCCAGTGCCAATCATGCAAAGAAAAGGATTTGTCTTCACCCTGTTATGGTGAATAGTGATCTTCCTTTTGAAACAAATTTGTGACAATTAAGTGTCTGTGCTGCATTGTCATTGGTAACAACAACCAAAAATCATGATGAGAGATTGAAAAATAAACTGATTTTGTTAAGATTTTTTTAATTATATGTGACATGCTATGACAAGAAGAGTATACATGATAATTTCTTAATAATTTGCTCTCCAAAACTTTACTTTTATTTTGAAATGAAAGGAGTCACCAAAAGAGAACTATAGGGCCTGTTTGTTCTAGGAAAATACATGATGGTGAGATGGTAATTGAGGAAAGACTGACCCTGTAAAGTGAAGTTTGAATAACTATGACTTTTTGAGCTAGATTGTTTCTGCTTTTACAGTTTTCTGTTTCCCAGCTTTTCAACTTCACCAGCCACTTAATTTTTGGCCTCAAAGAAAAGATGAAAGATCTTGGACAATGAATCAACATCTCTGTCCCTTCAGCATGAGACTTTGCAAAGCCTGGTCTCAGAGCCACCCAAGAGATCTTACACTAAATGGGAAAAATCTTGGCTAACCTGTTCCATAGGGTTAAAGTAGGAAATGAAAAGAGGATGAATTTGGAAAACCAGTATTACTGATGTTTTTAAAAAAGAGCTACCAACTGTTTTGAAAGAATTGTCTTTACTTGAAAAGGCATTTTGATTCAAGTGAAATCATGTGTATGTGCCCATTAAAAAGCATTTTGGAGATGCTGTCAAGGTTCGTCCACATCAAGACCATGTCTACTCTCAGTGGTGAGTATCACATACCACTTAAAGAAAGGTGGGTTAGATGTGTCAGCAGGCCCGTGTGATGCTGGCTCCTCCTGGGTTTACACATTAGGATGTTGCCATTATTTGCAGGATATGAGCTGTTTTCTCTAGTGGATTCTCACCTCCTGCACAGTCCAGGATGAGTGCTGCTTAGGGAAGGGAACATCTGCTCTCACTCTTTGTTCAACAGCTGGTCCCTCTCTCACTTACTGCCATCTGTGTCTTTCCTGAAATTTTCTACACCTGAAATGGTGGAGAGGTGCTAGCCACAACAGGATTTCTACCACAGCCTTCTAAAACCTCAGAAGTATCAATTTATATGAGGGAAATTATGGCATTAATATAATTCCCATGAAAAATTTAAGACAAAGAGGTTTTCCTCTTTACATAGACTGAACCAAAAAATATGAACATTTTTCATAAAATATTTAATTATTTTAATTCAGTAAAGTTGCCTTATTTGTAAAATCAAACATTTTATAGACAGCTTCAGCAACACAAATAAATTAATGGTAGAGAAATCAGGTCTTTCTCCATTCTGACAATGTCTCCATTCCTTCAGCTATCACAGTTTCTTCATAAAGATACTGAATACTGCAATCACTTCAGCTCTAGGTGTCTGCAAAATAAAAACCACCACTGTTGTTTAAGCTTCTAAAGCCTGGCTATTATCAGTGGCCTACAGGGGCTCCATAGATAAGACACTGCCAGTGATTCACCTTCTTTATTACAGAAGGTAACAAAAAGACCATGCCTAAATCCTTCCTTACTGGTGATAACTTTGAGGAGAATCTTCCAAGGGAAAAAACTCTTTGAGGAAAAATGGGAATTAATGTGTCTTTGCAAGTTCACTAAAAAAGGTCTTTCATTTATTTTTCATTTTGAACTAAACATGTCTCTCAGTATTAGGTTTAGAGTTCAGTAAGGAGGAGAGTCATTTTGAACATCCTCCTTTAAGTCTTAAACCTTGAATTGCAGCTGCTGCATCCTTAATATACAGTGTACAAATTGTACCTAAATGATTATAAAATACTTCAGGGAAAATGATGTTTTAAAATGTTCAGAGGACTAAACCTAAACAAGAAGAAAAAAAGCTTTTTTTAAAAAATTAAAAGAGATTTTTTCAAGAGTGCTACATTGTTTTTAAAAGGGTCAAGACCATTTCACAGAAGCAAATCAACCTTTGGGGATATCTCTTCCTGTAAAGGTGGTTACAGCACCACAGAACTTTCCAAAAAAGTCCCCCCAGAGTTCATTCCAAATCTGCTTCTTCATTTTGCATGTAATTTCCAGCAGGGAACAAAGCCCTGGGGATATATAAACTTAATTATTCCTACATGCCCCCCTCATAGCCTCTGACTTGTGTCAAGCGAGAGTCACTCTGCTGACGCACCTCTCACCAGCCAGCTCTACAGTAGAGTGGTGTACCCCCTGCCCTCATTCTGCTTTCGCTTTCCACTTGGCAGAGCTAGAGTGTGGGATTTCACAGGCTTGTCTGCCAACTTTGTAATGAGAGATGTGTCCAACTACTATTGGTTACTTCCAATTTTTAAGGGCTAAAATAACATTATTTGAAGCTTCAGACAAATACCAGGAAGGAAAAAAAACCCTCCGCTGTTGATTTACTGGAACACACTATCATCAAGACTTGAAGGGAGGGAATTTGAAAGGAACAAATTGCATGGATTGCACAAGCTATTAATTTTACACTTTGGTGAACAAGCCCAATAACGTATGCCCTAATGTGAGAACGTAGGTAGCAAGCACCACAATTCACAGCCGTCACGTCTGTCTTGGACTGGCCTTCGCACAGCTTCCCAGACTAACTAGCTACTACACTTTCTCAAAAACCAGCTGAATCCACCCCTTCTTCTCTGTCTGTTGCTTCCTAAGTCATTTCCTTAACAGAGCCAGAACACAGCTAGTCTAGAAAGAATTTTAGGGATTGAGCTGAAGATCATTACAGTATATCTAGATTGGCTATTAATATTGCACAAACTCTAAGAAATACACAAAACCTATTTTCAAAATGTGAACTGCAAGTTGCATTTCTTACATACAGTATCATACTTCCTTAACATAGCATATCAGCCAGGATGTCTTATTCAAGAGTCCTCACAGGATTTTTGTGGTTGTTGGAGCAGAAAGAAGAATAACAGGTTTATTAAACAGTTAACCTAATGTTGAACTACAAAGCAAGACTTTGCACAAAGACTAAGTGTCAGTTGTGTACTTCTTGCTCATCAAAATCAGCAGCCAGAGAATTCCCAAGATGTTAAAGCAAATTTATAGAATAAAGACTCTAAAAACATGCCTGGCAGGTTTTGTAGCAATATTGTGCAAGATACAAAGTAGAAATAACTCATAAATACTTTAACATAAGGAAAATGTTTCAACTATTTTGGTCAACCATGAGTTCTGCTATTTAAATAGGACTCTGAAATTTTTCTTTATTCTTAGTATTTCCTGGGCAGTTATCAATCAGCAGTCAGAGAGGATCCCATGTAAGTTTGATAAAAAGAATTCTTCCTGGCATAAGACTACTGATTAAGTGCTAGAAAAGTAGTAGGAGTTCATGTTGCTATTTTTAAAACCTTCCTCTGTTGATCCAAAAACCCCACGCCATTCCTAAGAAAAGCAAATTGTTCTGAGAAACTGAGAAACTGAATTTTTTTTTCAAAGTTTTCCTCCAAGCAGTTTGCCAAAAAAATGAGTAATTTTTGAAACTAAGTAATTAATTTGTAATATAGCCTGTTTTTGCATTGTATCAGAGACCATTTTATGTTCCTTGTACTCCAGACGGTCCTAAAAGGCTACCCGGTATAACCATGGTACAGCTAAAACACTCAGCACCTTGCAGACGCTTTAATGCTTCCCCAGACCAGGGCTGTAACCCCAAGTATTTCATCTACTGCTGCCTTTTACAGCCTCCCCTCCCACCCCAGCCCCGTGGCCGCCACCTCCCCCACCCAGCTTCTCGTGCCCTTCTCTCAGGCCAGAAGTGTTGCAGAGCCCTGTCGTGGGAGTATCTCATGGCTGCCCTCCAGAAAACTGGCCTGCCTTCCCAGGATATGTAGCATCAGCAAGACATTCTGGAGAAAATACACTTTTGGTGGGGAAAGGAAACAGAGCTGCTAAACAAGAACCATTTGCCCAGCTCTGTAGCAGAGGAGTAAGTAAAATCTGTGGGGGCCATACATGAAGATGGCTGCTGGTCTTGGCAGCCTCTTTGCATGGCAGTCTTCCACACAGTTTAGTCTTCAGGGCATTTCCTACCCCTTTATTTTGTTCATGAAAGTCAATACAAAATACTGTTAGTACGAAAGACTGACTGCAAATCCCAGCAAAGTGGAAGTTGTCATGTGCTCCTTCCTTCCATGCCTGACGGAAAGACCACGTACAGTGCTGACATTCTGTTCTAGCAGCGCTTTTTTAAACATAAGATGTAAGGCAAGAATCAGACTTTAACTGCAACAAGTTTGATATTTTAGATAGCTGTATCCTGCTATACCTAAGCTTTTGAACTAATAATTGCAATACTGAGTTTAGGATAAGTGCTCAATTAACTCCACAGATTTCTAGGAAAGTTTTGCACTCTCTACTGAATCTCATTCTATCATGAACATATTGCCAGAAGATGTTCAAGAGAGCTACTTCATGCAATTACCTCTCTCGTTACATTTACTGCCAAAATCCTGGTGGAACCCTTTTGCTACCACCTTCAATTTCCAGTAACTTCCATTCCCAAAGCCTCCAAGATAAAAACTGGCAGGTTTTTACCCTTACTAAGTAGAGGTCAAAGAGGGTCAGTCTGCTCCTCTCCTGGCTAGCTCACAGATTAAGGATGTGAACATGTAGGTTTTCAGCCCCCTCATTTCCTTGTAAAAAATGCTGAACTCCTCTTTCAGAACGGGCAGCATGCTTAATGCTGACTAATATTGTATTCCATGTTGAAAATGTGCTTAATTATAATGTCTTTTTTTTTTTTTTTTTACAGTCAGCCCAAGAGTGATCCTTGTACTATTTTATCTCATAGTAATGGAACAGTTTGGCAAGAGTATCACTCACCAGCTGTCAATGGGTTTTGGTTTTCTCCTTCTAAAGAGAGGAGACATTTTTCAACTGTCCAGTTTATAAAGGCTGTGGAGTTTGTTGGGTTTTTGCCAAAGAAATGGATGAGTCAGGGTTCCAACAGATAGTACATGCAGATCTGCTAGAAGGGAATTAAACTGTTCCTGGGAAATAGCTGTGAGTTCACAGCCTGACATAGGCAGTGTGGTCCGAGCAGAACAGGCGTTAGCACATGAATCATGGTGGAACAACAGGTAGCTCCACACACAATGGGATCAACTGTTACATCAATGCTTGGGGCAGTATAAGAAAAAATAAAGGTAGAGTCAGAGTACAACTGGATTATTCAGCCCAGTTACAAGTTAAATCCAGAGTTCAGAGAGCAGCAGCAAAGCTGGTGAAGGGTCTGGATGACAAATCTTATGAGAAGGGATCTCATAAGGGAATCTTATGACTGAGGGAGTTGGGGTTATTTAGCCTGGAGAAAAGGAAACTCAGGGGACATCATATTGCTCTCTATAAGTGCCTTAAAGGAGGCTATAGCCAGGTGAGGTCAGTCTCTTCTCCCAGGCAACCAGTGACAGGAGGAGAGGATACAGTCTTAAACTTCACTAGGGGAGGTTTAGCTCAGAAATTAGGAAGAATTTCTTCCCAGAAAGAGTGATTGGGCATTGGAGTGGGTTGCTCAGGGAGGTGGCGGAGTCACCATCCCTGGAGGTGTTTAAGGAAAGACTGGATGTGGCACCTGGTGTCATGGTCTAGCTGGCACACTGGTGTTTGATCATCATCAAGGCTGAACTTGATGACCTCAGAAGTCTTTTCCAACCTAATGTATTCTGGGATTCACACACACATATTCCCCTGCTGTCTGTATTGCCCTTTAGGGCACAGAGAAAGGCAGTAAGTCAGAGACAAAGTTCAGAGCATCCATTGCCCCTGTAAACCTTTGGCAAACAAAGAGAGGCTATTTGCTGCCATTTGATTCTGACTTAAAGAAAAAGAAGGCTGGAAAAAAGACAGTGCACAAATAAAGGGACTAAGGTAACCTCTGAACATTTTTAAGGAGCATTTTGTTGTCTCTGTAGCTGAGACTTAGATGGGATGAGTACATCAGGAATGCTTGGTAGCCTTTCCAGGCCTTGTGCTACCTTGGTCCATGATTTGTTCCACTAAAATTCTGATGGAGAAGCTTATTCACTTCCTAACTGCTCACTATCCATTTGCCTTCTGTGTGCCAAACTAGCCACCTACCCTCAATGTCTGCTGCAGCAAATAGAAATACCTGAGGTATAATCTGTTCCAGAGAAACACCACAATACTTTCAGAAGTGGAATGTTCGGGGATCCAGTGACCCAGTAATATAATGCTTCTGCTCCACCATCATTTCCAGAAAAGTATTCAAAGGCACCTTTTCTAGAGGAAAATGTCTTTTCTACAAGGGTAACTCCAGAATAATTCAGGAGGTTATTGGAAACATGGTTTCTGAGGGGTAGGATTCACTTAATGAGGTGAAAAATTTTCAAAACTGAAATCCAGATTGCCAGAGTTCTGTTTTTTGACATAATTAATCTAATACAAAAGCTTGATTCATTAAGCTTGGTTACCATTTAGTTAGCATCTTAAGGGTACTGAGACACAGCCCCCATCACCACGAAAAGAAAAGTGGTCAAAGAGGGAGCTATGGCAAGGGCACACAGATTTCGGACCACTGCAGCAAAAGTGCATCCTAATTCAGATGGGGTGTTGGTGCATGCAATTTGTTTTTCCTTTTAACTGATATTAAGTTAAATATTTATAGAAGATTTAGTGACTGGGTCCTTTCCTCCAGCTGGGAAGCTGCAGGGGTTAGAGGCTGTGATCTCACTGATTCCAAGGAAACACAGCAACAGCATCAACTGCCAAAGAGATGGCAGTGAGCCAGGCCAGTTTCACTCAGAAATTTCTCCTGCTGATATATGCAGAGCTGTCAAAACCCTTGCTGAGTTCCATTGAGAACTGGGGGAGTTTTACACCACTTTCCAGTGAAAGGGTACAAGCATCTTCCCTTATCTCCTTGAAATATGCTTCAGTAAATTAATTTTTCAACTAACCCTTGAAGAAGGTTTTCTCAGTAAGAATTATCCATTAAGGACAGAAATGTCAATGTTTCAGCAGCAAAGACCAGCAGTGTGACACAAGACCAGTTTAAGCTGGGGTAGAGTTCATTTTCTTCACAATGGCTGGTATGGGGCTGTGTTTTGGATGTGTGCTGGAAACAGAGTTGATAATATGGAGAAGTTTTGTTACTGCTGAGCAGGGCTTACACAGAGCCAAGGCCTTTTCTGCCTTTCATACTGTAATGCTGGTGAGGCTGGGGGTGCATGGGAGGCTGGGTGGAGACACAGCCAGGACAGATGACCCCAGCTGACCAAAGGGATATTCCACACCATGGGACATCATGCTCTCTATATAAAGTTGGGGGAAGAAGGAGGAAGGGGAGACATTTGGGGTGATGGTGTTTGTCCTCCCAAGTAACTGCTGGATGTGATGGGGCCCTGCTGTCCTGGGGATGGCTGAACTCCTGCCTGCCCATGGGCAGCAGTGAATTAATTCCTTGTTTTGCTTTGCTTGTGTGCACAGCTTTTGCTTTCCCTGTTAAACTGTCTTTATCTCAACCCACGAGTTCTCTTGGGTTTACACTTCTGATTGTCTGGTAGGGGAATGAGAGAACAGCTACGTGGGGCTTGGCTGTTGGCTGGGGTGAAACCATGACAGTCAGCCAGTGCTAAAACTCAGCACTCCTGCATGTATCAGGAAATTAGGGAAGATGAGAGCTTTGGGGGAAATATGAAGAAATAAAACTTTCCTAGCTGAAAGGCCCAAAGCCTCAAAACCAATCTAAAAAGCTGTGGTTACATTGTGTGGTACATGGTAATTAAATAAGAGGGAAGCTGGAAGTGATTCTGGGATGAAGCAATTACCAACACTCATGGGAAAAAGCCATGTTCCATGTTCTTCCAGGCAAACCCAAACCACTTGTAGGGTCTTGCCCAGGTTTGCATGGTGTCTGTTACATTGCAGAAAAAATAACCATTATTAATACAAAATAGAAGAAAGATTACACTTGCGGTGATAGACTTCTGAACACACAACTACAGAGAGGAATGTGATGGTGCTTGTGAACTGCAATATAGCTAAACATTTTCCAATTGTAATTCATTAACTTCTTTCAGAGAGTGCCATCCACACTTCTGTTCTAGCCTGCAATACTTGGAAGCTTATTACAATCCCACTAGTTTGAGATACAGACTATGTTACCAGAAAAAAAATCACAAAGCTTGGGATCTTTTAAAAACTGTAGGGAACAATTGTGGCTTGTAGCAAACCCTGAAGCCAGGAGAATGGAGCTCAATATTTAGTGCTATGACACAATATCTATCACAGTTTTCATGTGTTTAAACTCCAAACACCTGTTGGTCAATTATAACAGAGTCAATATTAAGAGGGGTTTTGTAGAGTCCAGTTTTAATGAGTCCTGCTCTGGGTGATGCTGAGAAAAGCCTGCTATGTAATTGCAATCTGCTCTGCTGCTTTTCTGATTAGAGCTGTCTGGGCTCTTTTTTACCCTATGCTACCACAGCAAAATCTGCATATTTGCATTCAGCAGATTCATCAAGGGTATGGCTATTTCTTTAAGAAACCCTGGTCATTGTAATGCCATCTCTAGAAAATAGGCGGTGAATTACCCTTGGGTTCAGGGTCATTGGTCATTGCATTTTGCTATTAGGCATAAGGTTTTCTTACCTTCAATTCTAACATCAGACACAGGAATTTAAATTATCACATGGTTTGAATTATCAGTAAAGACATGTGCCTACAAAACACCAGTTAAGTACTTTCGATGATGCATATAACTGTAATGTGGGCATTTGAAATTTGCATTTGGCCTCAAGAATTTTCATGTGGGCTTTGATACTAATTCATTTTGTGTCGTTGGACAAAAGGGCTTGCATTTTCAATTCCCTGCCTGTACAATGAAGGGACCAGCTGTAGATAACCTACTGGAGACTGCCAGTTTGATTAATTATGGTAATATCCCTACAGCTAGCAGCCATAGAGTCAGCCAGGCATCACTGTTTCTTCACGCAGGGGAAGTTCATCATGGTCTCCTTCACAGAAAAAGGAAGTGGAAGAGGACCCTGCACAATCCTGGAAAGCTGTGAGCAATGGCTCTTGCCCTTGGTCTGTGAGCAGTCACTGCTGTATTCTCTTTAGTGGCATTCTCCCTTTAGGGGCCCCGTGTTACATTCTCTAGCCACAGCTCTCAAGAGGCACCGAGCACCTTTGGGTGAGTTATTTGGTGAGTCATTTGGTAAGCCTGTGGAAAATCAGATCATAGAGCTTAGGAAATTAGGGATGGATTTAAGGAGATAACATTCCCTTTTTTCTCTTCACTGGCTTCCCAGGAAATAATACAGTGAGAGCCTCCAGCATTTTAGCCAGCTGCAAGCCTTTTTATCTTTTTAGTTTCACTCTCAGCAGGTACTTCTGGTTTCTGGTCAAGGGACAGACATTCCTATTCCCTTTTTCCTCTGAAACAGAACAAAGTATATGCAAAGTAATGAGACTGAAACCACGTCAATCACTTTCAGGGAGATTGAGCAAAGTTTCCTGAAATCTAACAGGATGTGAAAGCAGCAGCAGCACTTTCTGCAGAACTGTGCAAGCTGCTGCAGCAGCAGCAGCAGCACATCTTGCTGAAATACCAGGCTGCCTGGGGAACTTCTGTTCATGTAACATACCTCTTCTAGTGATACCTTACACTAACTAGTTCATTGCTTTGAAGTTGTTGCTTCTTGAGGTTTATTGGATGACTGATCACAAGTGGTTCCCCAGGGTTCAGTGCTGGGACCAGCCCTGTTCCAGGTCTTTGTCCGTGATCTCAATTAGGGGACTGAGTGCCACCTCGGCAAGCTCGCAGACACCAAGCTGGGCAGGAGTGTTGATCTGCAGGAGGGTAGGAAGGCTCTGCATTGGGATCAGAACAGGCTGGATCCATGGGCCAAGGGTGTGACATAACAGGGTGAAGTGCTGAGTCCTGCACTTGGGTCACAGCAACCCCAGACAGTGCTACAGGCTGGGGGCAGAGTGGCTGGAAAGCTGCCTGGAAGAAAAGGACCTCAGGGTGCTGGTTGACAGTGGCTGAACGTGCGCTGCCAGTGTGCCCAGGTGGCCAAGAAGGCCAATGGCTTCCTGGCCTGTATCAGCAATGGTGCAGCCAGCAGGACCAGGGCAGTGATTGTCCCCCTGTACACAGCACTGGTGAGATCACACCTCAAATCCTGAGTTCGGTTTTGAACTCCTTTTCCACAAGAATAACATTGAGGTGCTGAAGAGTGTCCAGAGAAGGGCAACTGAGCTGGTGAAGGGGCTGGAGCAGAAGTCTTACACGGAGCGACTGAGGGAGCTGGAGCTGTTTAGCCTGAACACTCAGAGACTCAGGGAGAGTTTATTGCTCTCTACAACTGCCTGAAAGGAGGTTGAAGTGAGGTGGGTGTTGGTCTCTTCCCCCAAGTACCAAGTGACAAGAAAAGAGGAAATAGCATCAAGTTGCACGAGGGGAGGTTTAGATTGAACATCAGGAAATATTTCTTCACCAAGAAGGTCACGAGGCATTGGAACAGGTTGCACAGGGAAGTGATTGAGTCACCACACCTGGAGGTATTTAAAAGACATGCAGATGTGGCACTTGAGGACATGGCTTAGTGGTGGACTTGGCAGCTGGGTTAACCCTTGGACTTGATGATCTTAAAGGTCTTTTCCAACCTAAAGGATTCTACATTTCTCTAATACTCTGACATCCAATGTTTGGCAAGATAGTCTAAAGTGGAAAAAAAATCCCTGTTTCTTCTTCTGTTCACATTTAGGATAATTGGAAATTGCACAACAATTGCCACATTTCATTCACATTTCCCCCAACTTCCTGTCCTGCTAACCTTACTGCAGACCTCAGATACAGTAGATTCAGCTCACATCCAGCTATCCATCCATCTTAACTTTCTGTTGGTAGCAGTGTTGTGACAGCTGTTCCTTGTGTCAGGATTGACCATATGGAGAGAGCACAGGAATATGGCAAAAGGGCCATTGTGACACCAGGTTTGTACAAAGGAAATTAAGGAATATGTTTCAAATACAGTTAAATTGTGACAGCCCTCCAACTTGCATGCTAACATTTTTCCATATTATTTCCTACTTGTACTGCTTGGCATTTAAAAAAATTTTAATCCAGCCCTGGCTACAAGACTCTAACTGAAAACAACTTTGCCTTCTCTCTCCAGTGACAGAAATTACACCTTCCACGAACACAGGCCTCCCATCTGAAACATTTGGCCAAGCTGTGGTGCCTTTTTGTGCCTCATAAATACTGATTTTCTATGGCTTTAGCTATATTATTTTATTACAGGAGAGCTCACAGATTTATCTTATTACAGGAGAGCTCACAGATTTCACCGGATGAGCTTTCCACAGAGTCTTATCCAAAAAAGATAAAAACCCGATATTTTGCTCTCTGAAACTCGTGATAAATAGAACAGCAAATCACTGACCCATATCAGCACCTGGTTTACTAAAAGCAGGATTTGAACCTCACAGTTTACTTTTAGACTCAACCTGCTTCAGCACACTGTTTGCTGTTGCCGAAAACAGGTGCCTCCCGCTCCGTGACTTGGGAGGTCGGTGTGCTCCTCAGTGGCCCAAGTGAGGTCAGCCCAGAGATGTCAAACCCAAAATGTTTCAAAACACTTGAGTGAGAAAACACAGCCCAGGACCCAGATTCCTGTCCTGGCTTAGTCAAGGCTGGGTTGCAGGTTCTGGAAAGCTTATCCACTGATGCCAAGAATGATTTAGCCAGTGACAGTGTGTGGAAAGCAACTATGAAAGCTGTTGCAACTTACAGTAAGAGCTGCAAAGGCAGCAGGAGTATTACAAGTCCTGTGCTACCACAGCAGTTTGTGCCAAAGAAAATCCCCATAAAGAGCATTTACAGACATTCTCTGGCAGAGGTTGGTTAATAAGACGGATAGTAAGTGAGGTAAGGGGCAATTCCCTAAGAGAGCTGTGGTTATTCCCGTACTCCAGAGATAAAGCAAGGTGTGAACAATAGCCAGGAAAAATGGAGAAGTGATATAAAAAGGAGAAAGATCTGCTTTTGCCATGACCCAGGCACTTTGCTCAGGGCAGGAGAGAGCACAAATAAGAAGCAGGTTTGCTCTTAGAGAAGGGATTATTCACGAGGGGAAAATGCCTTGTCATGCTGTGACTCAGCAGAAAATGTTACTTGCGTGGAAGCAGCTGGAGGACACAGCCGGGACACAGCAGTGAGTCAGGAAAATCTGGGCTTTGGGCTGCTGCCTTCACCCTTCCTTCCTGCCTTCATTTAGCAATCGGAGCACCTAGGTATGCAGTGATTGCTTATAAAAAGATACCTCATATTTCCTTGTGTAGTAGGGTTGGATTTAGATCACACAGGAGAATTGGAAGTACAGAGGACATTGTTGCCCTTTTTGGGAAGTGCTTTTTGGCACTGACCTTTTTACAGCAGCTCCTATTGTATGGTGCTAAGTGAAACAGGACTGTGAAACACAGACGAGCCCTCTAACATGTACCGTAGTTTGAATTCATGGTAACACAGACCTGGATCACCAGCTTTTCCACAGGAAAAAAAAGAAAATGGGAGGAAGAAATTCTGCCACCACAGCCTTATACTATGCGGTGCATTTAGGGGAAGACCCTTCAAAAAGAGGATATACCCTTTAATGAATCATATGTTATCTCCTCAGAGAAATAGAGCACGGGCACCAGAGCAATGGAGTGTGTTTCCAAGATGATTGTCTAACTTGACTTTCCACCTCATAGAGTGAAAAAAATATAGGAGTAAGATTCATCCCCAGGAAAGACGTTGTGAGGATAGGATGCTATCCAAATGCTCTGTCCCATGTGATTCCCTTAAGTGGTGCTGCAGAGCAATGAATGGTACCTGAGTACCAACCCATAACACGAGCTAAAGGAGTTTTTCAGAATTTCAGCCTGTCCTGCTCACATTTTAGGAAATGTTAATTTTGCCAAACCCTTCAGATGAACACACAGTGGTTTTGTTTTCACTGTTTGATGTTACACAACAGTTCTGAAGACCCCAATCAGAAGCAAATGTCACATCTCTAACTCACTGCAAAGTTACATAACTCACCAGAACTTCCACCCCCCACCCCCCCGACCCCCTACCTTGATTTTATAACCCAAGATGAAGACAATAGGCAGCAGGTAAATAGGAAAAGGAACCTAAGTAAAATAAAGAGCCTAAATAAAACCTAAATATAACTAAATAGCAGAAAAGGGAAAGGTGACACACAGTGACATTGAGGCAGCTGTGATTACATGATCTAGTCACAGCAGAGACCTGGCTAATTGCAAGCTGTTTCTGGATCCTTTGTGTGACAGACAGCATGAAAGGGTAGAATTCAGTGAAGACAAAATGATGTTGTCATGAATTTGAAATAGTGTAATATGCAAAAACTGTGAGGTCTCTTATTTACTGGATGCATTCATGGATTTACTGCAAGTCCATGAAACTCAAGCTCATCTGCAATGTCATTTTCATCAGTCATCGCGAACAATCATTTTCCTTGTTGCTGTATTTCTCTTTCAAGCCTCATTGCTCAGCCCTCTGGTATTTTCTGAAATTAAAATGGGCAATGCAGGTGGGTTTTTCTCCTGAAAATTCTGCTGACAAGTCCTGGCAACATCTTAGAACACCCTATTGGGTGTTGGTGTTTGTCAGTGTTGGGCCACTGACAAACAATGAGCCGAGAAACTGTCTGTGGGAAGTGTCAGCATTCCCTACAGATGAAATTAGAGGCATGAGTTAAACTCGACTTCGCAAGCACCAGGCATACACACTCACAGATGTAGCTAAGTCAGGCGCCTGGCTCAGGCCCTGGTTCTAATCTGCCTAAGCAACACAGTTTCCAACCGAGACTGCCAGAGGTCATCCGAGGACCACCATGACTTCACTGGTGTCTCTCCTGGGGACGGCTGCACACGCAAGCTCAAAGCTGCACGTAGCTTCTCTTACAAGTCCACTCTGAAAAGTAAACCCCCCCTTCAGGGCTGGTTACAACACAGGTCATAGCTTGCCATGCGTTAAGGAAAGATCTATGCCAAAACAGAAAAGTATGGCAGTAAACCTTCCTGTACCACATTGCTTATTCCCTATTCGTCTCCCCCCGCTCTTTTGCTCCTCTCCAGCAGCAGCACAGGCATGAACCAGATCTAGAAACTGTTTTATCTGAAATCCATACCTCACCATGTGTTTCTCTTTATTGGGGGCTTACTGTTGGCTGAACACACATCAAAATTAAGTCTAAGAAAAATTCAATAGGCTATTCACGAGTCTACTGACTTACTTGCACTGCCATTCTTATGCTTTGATCCAAAGGTACAACATTGCTCCTCAAAACTTCAAAACAAACTGCAAGAAAATAACAAAGAAACAAACAAAAAAAAAAAAAACCTGAAAAACTTTAGACAGACTTTTGTCGGATAGGTAGCTTGGAATCCATGTCCCTGTATGGTTCCTCTCTATGTATGTCATATATCTCACAGGCTTGCTAATGGAAGTGGCTATTCGTAAACTCAGAAAAAACATGCCAGATGGGAAGAGAAGACTGACAAGCCAATTCAGAGGCTTCTGGAGGGTGACATGGAAGTGAGTGTATATGACTTGTCCTGAGTAGATCTAGTCTTTTATTTCACAATTTGATGTGAGGGTCAAATCTTTGAGGTTTTTCCTAAGCCTGACAACAATACCTGTAGAATGAGTTTGTGGTCCATTTGGGGAAGGACACTGACAAAATGTCACAACAGCAAAGCAGCAGCTCATAAGGCTCAGATGGAAAAAGGACAGTGGTGAGTTCGGGCTCCCAGTCAGCTCCTGGTCTTTCCCTGAGGGCAGATCACCCACAGTCTCAGGCAAGAATCTCACCTTCTCATCTGTGAGGTTTGTGAGACTGTGCCAAGGAGAGTGCTCTAAGAAGACCATGGTTCTTACAACCAGAGCTACCACATCAGCCTGAGCATCAGCATGCAGAAGAGCAAAGGAAGCACCTTGTCCTCAGAAATCCAGTCAAGATGAGTTGTAAAAACCATGGCAGATGGTCACATGGCTGTAATTTGCGCTTTTGAAAATCTCTCCCTGCTAGTTTGTTAATTCTCAAACATACCAGGAACATTAGGGAATGGTGAATCCCAGACTCCCTCAGACAACCAAAGACTCTGAATGCAGCCAAGAAGAATTATATTTTCTTGAGATATTTTCAGTTCTTGAATGTTATGTAACTTTCACTTATCACGTATTAGTACTGTAAATGGCAGAAAGAGAAGAGAAACATTTGACGTTTTACAGAGCAAAACCCAGCTATACTGGACTAATGACAGCAAAGATGTTTCCTCAGTTGAAAAGGGACCTGAGGTCCTTACACAAGCTTGACAGGATGTTTAACTTCACTTTGACAGTAATAGTCCCTGTAATTTTATTCTGAAATAAACCAGCAGTGTTAACTGCCTTATGTTTTCCTCCTTAGGCAATTTATCTTCAGGAAAAATGACTAAAACACACTGAGGGCAAGCATTTCTTTTCAGTCTCACTCATTTTAGAACCTCATGAGGTCCCACACCTTTATTGAGGGTTTCAACACGTGTTATTAAAGCTATAACATCTTTGGAACCCTTAAAGTGGACTGGACTTTCACTAATAGTAATACTACTGATAATTGTAATAAATAAGCAATTGTAAGCCTTGTGTAAGTTTAAATAACAGCTAAATATGCCCCAGTAAAGCAAAATATATACCCAGTAAAGCAAATATAGGAAATGAAAACCATATTATATCCTTGCTCCTTGGGATGTTTGTTCAATGCAGGGTGGGAGAGTGGCAATAGTGCTATTGTATCCTCCTGTTAAGGCTCATGCTGTGAAACCACCTGCAAGAAGTGAAACCGCCCACAAGAGAAGTGGGCAAATGGGATGAGCTGATGGAGTTCCCTTTTTTCAGAGGCTGAGAAATAAAGCAGAAAGGTGGTGAGATTGTCTGAGGAGGCTCCAGTGGAGATGAAAGAACAGAGGTGAGGATCCTCTCACTCTTCCCATCTCTAGGCAGACTCACCCCCGACAGCCCCCCTGGTGGCTCCGCACACCCCGGCACCCAGGCTGGTGCAGCAGCCTGCACTCCCACTGCCCTTCTCTCCTAAGGCATGGGTGGGTATTTTCTTCTCATCTGGGAGCAGTAGTAAAAAGAGCATTTCTTTATCTAATTTGCAAGGTAGGTCCTGAATGTTATTTGCATCTTCACGTCCAAAGGAGAAGGCAATGAAATCCTTTTTCAAGGTAAGGCTCATGCAGTGCAGGGCCTGAAGTGGGTCTTATGTGCAGAGTGACAGTCAGAGGGATGTGTTTTCGCAACTCAAAGAAATCCCAGGAAATGGTTCCAGTAAACTTGCCTGAAATGACTGAAAATGGATGAAAGATAAAGCAGAGAAAGCTTTTTTTTCCCATTTTAAAATGGGAAAGCTTTAGCTTCTCCACATGCCAAGATCTTTTCTAAAATTATGTAAACAGCCAGGACAAAATGAGAATAGGGTTCCACTGAATTGTTTGACAAAGTTTTATCTTTTGTTTAAATTTCCTTTTTTAAAATATGCATTAACTCATATTTAATGTTTATATGTGTATATATATACATTAAAAATATCTTTTTTTAAAAAAGCAAAACTTGTTCTCTAAAACCATTCATGCAAAAAACCTAATAAGTCTCTTTCAGTTTTTTGTTTTTTAGGATTTAGGCCTGGAAACTGTGTTTTCTTTTGTCAGAAGACTTAGAAAACAATTCACATTCCAAAAGCAGTTACAAATTACAGCTTACCCTGTTGTGTTGTTTTTTTTTTTTAATGAAATATGAAGAATACATTTTTAAATGGTAAAAATAAGTTACCAGCACAAATCATTAATTGCCAGACAAGAGCCATAGGCTGGTAACATTATTGTGGAGTCTGTATAAAGGATGCCATGAAAAATGCAGTATTATGTGGCTTATTTAGTTAACAGCTGTTCTGCATTCTTATCAAGCAGTATCCTGTGTCAAAGAATGGCAGTTTTAATTTCCTTTGCTGGTTGCTCTGTTTAGATCACTTTGACGCAGATTATCGCTTTTACAAGAACATAGTCCAGCTGGAGGGCAAGCATATCTCCTAATAATTTTTCTTTCTTTTTCTTTCCTGCTGCTCCTTCACTGTGTGCAGCACCAGTGCAAAGCCAAGTTGTTTAACTTGGGTTTGTAATAGCTAATTTGATATTTTTAGACATTCTGGTGTGAAGTTTGGACCTTAAATTACAGGGCTGTGATTCTAGCTCAATCCAGAGAAGAGGTTTTCATTAGGTAATAAATGAAATGGTGACTGGATTAAGCAGTATCAAAGAAACATTTAAAGCAGAAATACAATTTCAATTAATTTTAGGCCTATATTTTATCTACTGTGTGTATTTAATTGCTGTCTTGAAGTGGAAGTTTCCCTGACCTTAGGCCTATGCTTCCAACCCAGGTAATTAGATTGAAGCAACTGCTGCTACTATTATAACACCTGGGAGTCAGAAATCAAGGCAGCAAAGCTGACCAAGCAGCTGTAACACTCATTCGAACTTCCACATCTGGCAATGGCACGCTCAATTGGCCCCGTTTTACAAGGGCACTTTGGTAAAGAACTTCTTTGCTCTGTGCCATCTCAGACCTGACAGTCCTGAAAAGGCCCTGTGCAGCCAAGTTCCAAGATCTACACCTTCCCCTGCCTTCCTGTGCAAGAAGAGTGTCCTGCACCCTTCCTGTGCTTCCCCTGAGAAGTGTTTCTCTTTCCAAGGCAAAAGAAAGGACCAACCTATCAGAGACCACTGGTGTTTTTCCAACAGTGCTAATAAAGTCTTTAATTTCTCCAATGTAAGCATGAGCCAACACAACAGAAGCATGAGGTGACACAGTGGAGGATTCCTCTGGCACTTGGGGTGATGTAACCATGTCTCTCCTGGGGGGCATAAGAAGGGCAGGTCCCAGCACTGTGTTCCAAACATAGGCTGTGTATTCCAGTGGTGTGCCTGGGCTATGGGTCCTTGCTACACTGTGCCCTTGGAAAGCTGTGAGTACCAGCTGTATTTGGCACAACTGGTCAGAAAAACAAAGAAAGGCCGTGGCAGTGCATGGCAAAGGAGGTAAATAGAGATCTCGCTCTGGGTAATTACAAGGTAGGATCCAAAGAAGTCATCACTCAGTGCAATAAATTGGCTCAATGTAATTAGAGAATTACAGAATCAATTTAGTTGGAAAAGACCTTGACATCATCAAGTTCAGCCTACGGCCAAACACCACCATGTCAACTAGACCATGACACCAAGTGCCACATCCAGTCTTTCCTTAAACACCTCCAGGGATGGTGACTCCACCACCTCCCTGAGCAACCCACTTCAATGCCCAATCACTCTTTCTGGGAAGAAATTCTTTCCAATTTCTGAACTAAACCTCCTCTAGTGCAGTTTAATATTGTATCCTCTTCTCCTGTCACCGGCTGCCTGGGAGAAGAGGCCAACCCTCATCTGGCTACAATCACCTTTCAGGCACTTGGAGAGAGTGATAAATCCCCTGAGTTTCCTTTTCTCCAGGCTAAACAATCCCAGCTCCCTCAGCTGCTCCTCACAGGCCTTGTATTCCAGACCCCTCACCAGCTTTGTTGCCCCTTTCTGGACAAGCTGGAGCCTCACAATGTCCTTCTTGAGTTGAAGGGCTCAGAACTGAACACAGGACTCAAGGCACGGCCACTCCAGTGCAGAGTACAGAGGGACAATCACTGCCCTGGTCCTGCTGGCCACTCTGTTGCTGACAAACACCAGGATGCCATCGGCCTTCTTGGCCACCTGGGCACACAGTGGCTCTTGTTCAGCTTCTGTCAACCAGCACCCTGAGGTCCTTTTCTGCTGGGACATTTTCCAACCACTCTGCCCCCAGCTTGTAAGAACTCCATGCCCTGGATTTCCTATTTCTTAGGCAGTTTGGCCAGGATTTTCTTGCTCTGATTCATGTGCCAGAAACTTTACTAAATATCTAATGCTCTAGCATTGCTAGTGAATTGTGACTAAAACCATTCTCAGGCACTGAAGCTCATATTCACATTATTAAAGTCTCTCATCTTCCAAACTAGATTGGGCGCTCACAAACTACCTCTTAGGAGTGGCCATGGATTGGTCTTAACCCCCAAACCATGCCCAAAAACTGTTTTGGAGAGTGATATTTGTCTTAGGTTGAAGTAGGGACATGTATATTCTGGTAACACAGAGGTCTGAGTGTCTTTGTCCAGAGACAGCCCCTGGCAGCCTCCAGCACCTTCACCAGTAGAGATACAGCCCACCATTGATTCATGTCATTCATTTTCTTTCCCTCACTATTTAAATCTCTCCTTCTCCTGAGCAATATTGGCCTCTCCGTACAGTGAGTGAACATCAGGAATACAACTGGCATCTGTAGAAATTATCCTTTCTTGTCAGATGTGCCCGAGGTCCCCAAGATCTATCCACCATCCAGTCCACAAGAGGCTGGTGGTGCTGCCAATGACTGATTCTTCATATAGTTCTCAAACAAAACATCTACCTGTCCCTGTGACCTCTCTTCCAAACAGCTCCACAGTCACTTCCCATCCTTTGCTGCCTCCATACACACTAAGTTCAAACTAAACACCTCCCTCTCTCTTCTCCATAGTGCACCAGCCATGACCCTTACCTCCTGAGGTGGCACTGGTCTTTGCAGGCACTGGAAGTCAGGTCCACCACTGGATTCAAGTTCCTGCAGAGGAGTCCTTGGCATCCTGGAGATAGCACAGCTTTCTTTTCACTGTTTTTGGGGTGTGCTGCAGTAGCACTGCCTTCAAGTGACATTGCATCCTCCACTGAGACACACAAGCCACAGCCAGATTGTCCACCAGAAAAGGTGGATCAGATAAGGGAAAGTCTTTGGGATCCAAAACAGGAGATAGGCACAGAAACCCCACTGCAGGAGATAGATCCAAACAACTGAGTGACTGAGTGCTCCTAAAGCTGAAATGAGATATTAGAAGGCGTAGTAGCGAGGATATATTCAAGAGGTTATTTTCACAGACCAGAGAGTTTAGAAGAGGCTGCAAAGCAAATTTTCAGCCACTCTGAGTATCAGTCCTACTCACTACAGCTGTGTTGAGAAAGACAGTGTGTCCTGACAGGAAACGTGCAATATGAAGACATTGTCAGAGGCACATATCTGTAACTGATTGAGGTAATTGCTTTTGAGACAGTTATTCCTTTATGACTATAATGAAAAAGGGAAACCTGAGTATAAGAGAAGTGAAAGAAAATATCTGAGAGTGCCTCTTTAATACAAGCACAGACACATTTCAGTTTTCACTTGGCCTCTCTTGCCAAGCTATCACATTTCTCTGTTGTCACATCCTCGGGTGCCAGGCAATACATTCAAAAGTGGGTGATGTTTTCTCCAGAATGACGTGATGCTTTCCCCAGCATGACACATCTTCCTTCTGCAAATGAGCCACGGAAGTCCCTGAGTCACTGGGGAGAAACCTGTCCATCCACTGTTGTCTGCCTCTGGGCAATGAATACAGAGCGCTTCCAAACAATTAGAAACGTTCTTTCTTTCCCCTGGGGAGGTTCCTGTTTCAATTCTCAGAACTGTGTCCCTGCCCATGGCTGTGCTGGGAGAGCAGGGCGTCTGCCGCCTAAGCAAGCAGCCCCTGTACATGCTCACACACAGGTGATGTGTGCAGAGCTCCCAAGGCAGGCTGAGAGCAGCAGTGCCGGTATGTGTGCTGCCAGCAACCTGCTGAGCCACCCGGGCCCCAGGATGGGCACGGAGGGGCAGCAACTGCAGGGCACCAGGAGATAGAAAGCCATGCCCTGGCTCTCGGTGCAAGGCTGAAACATTGCAAAATCAGAGAAAAGCTGGGGGAGAAGATGTAGAACCATACATATCTTGCATGTACAGCTGTCCTGCACCTCACAGAGGCCAAGATTTGCTTGCCCATACAAGGAGAATTGCATCAAGAGCCAATGGAGGTTTATGCTTATATTTTGGGTCCAGAGTTTAGGCTAAGCTGAGCTTTAGTACCTCTTTACCATGAAAAATAACAGTTGTAGCTCAATCCAATTACCAAAAGCATATGAAATTTTTCCTTTCAGATACAAAAAAATGCAGGGAATAACAGCTTTTCACATGAAAATATCTTTTAAATTACTCATGTTTCCCCTTGTATGTTTATTTTTTGCCTGATACTTCAATGTTAAAAAAAGAAAAGTCATTAAAAAAAATTTCCTGGGCCTCAAATTATAATATTTCCATTTAGTTCAGAAAAGTATCAGCCCAGTCCCTGCACATGTCTTCTCAGGTTAGTGGCATGTCTAATGGACTAAAAGCCAAGTTGCCTGCATTTATTTCTGTGAATGACACTGGTAGAAAACTGAGTTGCAAACAAGAAATGGATTTTTTCTGCTGGTCTCAGGGATGGATGGGCCTAAAGAAACAATTGCCTCTTTCTCCTAGAGATGGTCCTACCAGCTCATATAGCCTTACTGGGGAAGATGAGGAGTTAGGTAGAGGGGGCTGAGTAAAAATGTTGTTGCTGTCTCTGTCTAGGCTACACCCCCATGTTTTGCAAGCTCTGTAATTCCATGATGCAAAATAAAGGCCAATCTGCTTCCCCACTTCATTTCACTTTCTAAATTATTTAGGAGAGGCTGAACTATTTGACTTACTAAGCAAATTCAATTTTGCAGAACTCTTTAGCAAATCTGTGCATCTCCTGACTTTGTTTCTATCCTTTCCTTTAAATCTCTTTTGATTCTTTCCTTTTCCCTCCACTCCTTTTCTATACCTGAATTCTGCCTCAGCTTTACTCTGTTTTATTGAAAAATCAGATTTTTTTTTCAGCACTCATGACCTCTTTTTTTTTTTTTCATTATTTGGCCATTCTCTGCTCTCTGGTAAAATATTATGAATTTTATGGAACATTATTATTATATTGATGCCTTTTGCTTCTTCCTCATGTACTGTGGAAGGTATCTGGGAACGTTTTTGTTCGAATGGTGCATGGGATCATTCAGGTAAGAGGCACCCCTGGAGGCAAGCTAGGCCATCCCATTACTGAAATATCTATTTTGATGCTAAATGTCTTGTCCAGTCAAGTATCACACACCTCCAAGGATGGAGATTCAGCAGCCTCTGGGCACTTTTGCCAGTGCTTGACCAGTCCCACCGTATAACATTTCCTGGTTAGAAAATTTGTTCTGTGGCTAGGAAGCACTTTCCTACTTGAAAAAGACACATCTCTGTTCAAGGCTTGATTAGTCCCATCAGTTTGCTGGCATCCTCTCTGGTACTTACACTGCTAATGAGAAGCAGTCTTGGTCCCTTCTGAGGCTTTCTTTCTCTAGACTAAACACAGTATCCACTTCCCACTTCCTTTCCAGCACAAAGCCCTCCATCCCTCTGACCACTATTGGCATCCTTCAGTTATAGTTCATGTTTGAAAGTTCATTGCTCTATGTTTGACATAGAGCAATCAGAAGCATATGCAAAATTGAAGTGAAATCTCACAAATGTCTTTGAATTGGAGCAGTAAGATTCTCCCTTTTCTGCTGCATATATCTCAACAGACTACTCTAAAATCACCTTAGCAGCACACCTGCCATAGACACCAGCATCCTTCCCTTCCACAGTTATTTCCATAAAGTATACTTGCTGCCACTAGAGCACCCAGCTCATTAATTCCTTCCTCACCATCTGCATATTAACACTCAGCAGGGTTCTCTCCCTTTCAGCCAGCTCCATGCACACCTAATCCCTGTTTCTCCCTGTTCCCTCCTCACTGCATCCCACCATACTCCATGAAAAGGCTTAATTGAAATTCCCAGGAAGGAAACATGTTTCCTTTGTGTAGGAAATAGTTTGTCAATGAGTGTATTGGGTTGACACAATCCAACATTGCAAAGTCATGTTTCATCTTATACACCTCCCAACCTCTATTTGCCTTTCATTCAAAATTTTCCTGAGAGCTTCGCATACTATTGCAGTCAACCATTTATCGCTGCCTGGGTCACCTCCTCTCCCCACATTTTTAACTAAAGGGCCCAGGTTTGCTTTTCTTCATATGTATGTTACCATCCTTACATAAGAGGTCTGAAACTGGGAACACTTCCTACCAGAGCTGTGCTTTCATGTACCAGTCCCTGCCAAATTCAGATGCACGCTATGTCTCACAACAATCCAGGAATTTTCTGGGGAAAAAAAAAAGACATTCGCTGCATCTTGAACAACAGAAGTGCCAGAAAGATAATTACAGAATCAGCTGAGTTGGAAGGGATCCACAGGGCTCACTGAGTTCAAATCCTGGCCCTGCACAGCACCATCCTCAAGAATTACACCATGTGCCCATGAGTATTGTTCAAATGTTTCTCGAACTCTGTCAGGTTTGTGCTGTGAACACATCCCTGGGCCTGGGGAGCCCATTCCAGTGCCCAAACACTCTCTGGGTGAAGAACCTTTTCCTGATATCCCACCTAAACCTCCCCTGACACAACTTTGGGCCATTCTTTGTTGCTGGTCACCACAGAGAAGAGATCAGCATCTGCCCCCCTCTTCCCCTCACAAGGAAGTTGTAACTGCAGTGAGGTCTCCCCTCAGCCTCCTCTTGCCAAGGCTGAACAGGCCAAGTGCCCTCAGCTGCTCCTCAGACGGCTTCATCTCAAGGCCCTTCACCATCTTCATTGCCCTCCTTTGCCTCTCTAACAGTTCAGTGTCTTTCTTCCATTTTGGCACCCAAAACTGGCAAACCAAAACTGCCCCCAGCACTCAAGGTGAGGCTGTACCAGCTCAGAGCAGAGCAGGACAATCCCCTCCCTTGCCCAGCTGGTGATGCTGTGCCTGACTCTCCCCAGGACAGGCTTGGCCCTCCTGGCTGCCAGGGCACTGCTGAGTCATGTTAAACTTGCCACCAGCCAGGACTCCCAGGTCCCTTTCCATGACACTGCTCTCCAGCTTCTCATTCCCCAGACTGTACTTACATCCAGGACTGCCCCATCCCAGGTGCAGAATCTGGCATTTCCCTCGTTGCACTTCATGTGGTTGGTGATTGCCCAGGCCTCTCATTTGTTGAGTCTCTCTGCAGGGCCTCCCTGCCTTTGAAGCTCCTCCCAGTTTTGTATCAGCTGTGAACTTGCAGTCCTGCATCCAGGTCACGAATGAAGACTTTGAGGAGCACAGGGCTGAGGATGGGGCCCAGTGGAACCCCACTAGTGACAGGTCCCCAGTCTGATGTCACCCCATTCCCTACAACCCTTTGCGCCCGACCCATGAGCCGGTTGCTCACCCATTGCATGACGTGTTTATCCAGCTGTGTGCTGGACATTCTGTCCAGAAGGATCCTGTGAGAAACAGTATGGAAAGATTTACTGAATTCCAAAAGGATTACATCAACTGGCTTTCTTTGATCAACCAGGTGGGTTACCTTGTCATAAAGGAAATTATGTTTGATAAGGAGGACTTTCCTCTCATGAAGCTGTGCTGGCTGTGACTGATAATGAAACGATTGAGATCCAAATTTACTTATGATTATCCCAAAAGCATGCAACAAGATACATATTGTGCAATAGTTGGCACTATGTCCATAGCTGTGAAGGCAGGAATTTCTTCAACTATATTTCTATGGTTAGAGTTTATCTGTTAGGATATAGAGATCCAAAATGTTGCGATAGCTCTGCAGTTTCATTTTGAGTTACTAGCTGGAAAAATAATGATGGGAAGAGGCAAAATCATGAATGAGGAGTTAACCACCAGTAGGAGAGATTTTAATTTCCTTCTAATCCCTTTCTTCGCTGAGACATGATTATCCCCGTTGTATTATCCTTTTCAATCACAATTCCCAACAACATAATTACCAGCACCGATTTTACAATACCCATAACTAAAATAGTTTTGCAATATGGAGAATGTCAACAATATGCATTTTGTTGTCATCCCCTCAGTTTTATTGAACACTTCTTGAAGTGGCAAAATTCTATCCTTTAATATTTAAAGAATCTCCTTGTAGGAATAGATTTTTAAACAAGATGTAATGTAATATTCTACATTTAAACAGTTTCACTTTCTAACTTCAAATAGAGTTGTGAATGAAATCCCTGATCCTCTGCTCAAAACATATTACAAACATCCTAATTCTGAAATTTCATCCTAGTAATTTTAACCAGATCCAACTCTTTCATCTGTTTAGTCCTTTACAAAACCTTTATTAAAAAAACACGTAAAACATCACATGAGAAAAAACTGCCAGCAACAATAACCTCAACTTCTGTTGCAACTCAATGGTAACAACACTTAGCTTAAAAGCTGAATTTTGCGGGTACCAATATTTGTTTAGGGAAAAAACTGTATCTTTATTGCATGAATTGTCAAAAATTAAATCTATCAGTACTGTAAACTAACAGTAATAAATAAAATGCAAAAGACTGGAAAGTCTTAACGTCAGCAGAGAGAAATGACACAAACCATTCATATGTGAATAGTTCTTTGTAATGGGAATGAACTACATTATTTATGTAAAACAGTTTATTTACCGTGCCTAAACATGTTGTTATGTGCCAGAATATTGCATGGTTTTTTCTCCTGGTGCTCTGTTGCTTAGTCTTCTGAAGTTTTCATTTGTTTTCAGGAAACATTTAACATATTCCTGCCATGTTGCACAAAATTGGCAAGGAAGTTAATCAGATCTGCCAACTCCTTGTGTGCTGAAATTAAAGGCTCCAAACAGCATTCCTTTAAAAAAGCTTTGTTGGAGGACAAAGGCCCAGGAGCCATCCTCACCTGTCCCACTGCTGTGCGACCCCATAGCCACCAGTGCACAGGCTGGCTCAGAAACATGGCCTAAGCACCTCTTTAGGCTGGCTCAGAGACATGGCCTAAGCACCTCTTTAGACTGGCTCAGAGACATGGCCTAAGACCTCTTTAGACTGGCTCAGAGACATGGCCTAAGACCTCTTTAGACTGGCTCAGAGACATGGCCTAAGCACCTCTTTAGGCTGGCTCAGAAACATGGCCTCATCACCTCTTTAGACTGGCTCAGAGACATGGCCTAAGCACCTCTTTAGGCTGGCTCAGAAACATGGCCTAAACACTTGTTTGCACTTCTTCCTTCACACATGAGATTGCCCTGTGAAAGGAGCTGGGGAAATCGATCTGCAAACAGGGATGCTTCAACAATCAGGAACAATTCCAGGCCATGTGAGGTGCCTGAGGCCTGCTCTGGCTCCTTTCAGAGCCAACACTAAAACTCACCTTGGATGCCCCATCCCTCTGCCAGAGCTTCCCCACGGCAGAGAGGGGAATCACTGTGTGATCGCTGTGCTCTCGGTCCCACAGCAGGGAGAGGAGCGACTTCCTCTCGGTTTGAGTCTGTAAAACACCGTGCGGAGTTTTGAGCAGCTTCACTGTGATTCAGTGAAGGGCGATGGAACCCAAGGAGTGGGGATGCTCTCCCCTCCCAGAGGAAGAACCAATTCTGGCATCAGCTCATTCCTGTTACTCATTATAGCTGACATACATACAGTGCATCTCACTATAGCACAGCGCAGCACAATGCTGTCCATAGTGGGGGTATCGGACATAGCTGAAGAAATCATGTTCCTTTTTTACATCAGGAGAGGACAGCTGTGTCACTGAGGATGACATTACAGACGTCAGGAGCTGTGGTTCAGAAAGTCTCTCCCTGTGGTTTCTGAATCATCTGCTTTGCGGCAGCACTTGGTGCCCTGTGGCAATGCTGGCAGTCCCTTCCCCCAGACATTTGTGTTTGAGGCGTAACATCATCACCAAGCTCCAGAGCGAGGGACATCATGAGCCAGTGTCCCCCTGTAGTGATCACTTACAAGTCACCTAATATCCATTCAATTTGTAAATATGCCCCATTTTAGCACCAAAAAAAACCCTCATTCTAGATTCTCATTCCTAATTCACTTTGTGGTCAAGACAAAAAAGAGCAGCAATCACAGCTTTCCCACAATTTAGACATGCCAGGATCCACTCCTGGTTTTTTAGGTCATCCACAGATAAAAAGAAATATTTTCTATTTCATGTAAATAACTTATGATTTACTAAAACTATTCCAGATTACTAAAGGGAAAAAGATGAAGGTGGTGAAAACTCTTGCTGATATTTCCTTTGCAAGGCTGCAGAGTAGCCTTGGCTTGCAGAGTGTAACGATGCTTTTCATGTGACCTTGTTAATCAGGATAAACTCTTGGTGAGAATGACAGGCTGCAAATACTGAAGCAAGAAGAAAAAGTGAAAAATACAATAGGAAAGAGCAGAAAGTGGACTAAATATGTGCACAAGCTGCCCCAAAGGACTTCACCGGTGCTTGATCAGGAAAATAATAAGTATTGTTTGAGGCTATCTGAGGAAATTATATTCCATGGCTTTTTCAGTCCAGGTCACAGCCTAAAATTATCTATACTTTGTAGTGTGATGCTGTTTTAAGACTGAAAGGAAGACTATCACAAGCAATACCACAAAAAGGAACATCCTAGGAACACAGAGATTTTGGGGAAAACACATTTGGTGAAGCTTAACCTAGGTGCAGGGAAGGGGATTGAGGATACAAAAAATGTACATATCAGTAGGGAACTAAGAGCAAACTTCAAAAGTATCAAGGGACTGTGGGATTACAGATTCCTACAGGTGTCAGGAGGAGCTGTTCAGGGAAAGGCCTTTACTGAACAAATCAGAAGTGTTACAACCTTTTTTTCAAATTAAAAAAAAAAAGTAATAGATTTCAAAATCTTTAACAATAGGTATCACTTCTCGCAAGTGGCCACAGAAAATCTATTTCAAAACAAAAAGCTTGTTACTACAGAAAACCTGTGACTTCATTTTGGAATTATGTCATGATCCCATCATATACTTTGAAACATTTAATCTTCACACTCTAAGAGTTACTCCAGGCTAAATCAAGATTACTAGTGCTTAAGGGACCAACTTGAAGGGAGAAGTGGCAGAACAGGCAGAGTGACTTTGTCCCCTGGCAAAGAAGTGTCCTGCGTCAATGGCAAGCAAAGGATTTCAAACAGATGTCATCTAATATTTGCAACTAGTAATTCCTCCTTTTCTGATATCATCTGACTTATTTTCCTCCTTGTGCTATCTCAAAAAAATTAGTGTATTTCTTACTATGCTAGCCTTGGTTTTGATAGTGCTGCTTTTAGAAGAGTTTCCTCAAAGCCTGCTGAGAAGGAGCTCAGGCTCAGAAGACAGTGAACAAATTATACAGATTTCAGGAGGGAAGGTAGGAGCCATTTCTGACTTTGTCTTTCCTTTTACATATAAGACAGTACCAGTTTCATAATGAATTCAATAGAAATGTTGCCATTGAGTTCACAGTCTTACAGTAATTTTACATTGTCTTTGAGAAAGTTTTAAAACAACTTATCCTCTCTGTGACACTGCTCTTACTCTTCTGAGAAGCAGGTATTTTCATTACCCCGTGACCGATTCCCTGAAATTATTTACAAAAATTTTCTCAATAGGGACGCAATAGGGAAGATACAAAACGTGGAACAAAAAGTAATGGAATTATAGAAATGTTAAAGTAGCCCTCCAACCATTTTCTTCATCATAAGCCAGGAAAGTCAGCTTTGTTTTCCTGACTGTTTGCTGGCTTTTTATTCTGCAGATGTTTTCTGTAGACCCGAGAGCACGGACAGCTCTGGTTAAACCATATGTCCACACACCAATGCTCCTTTCAAAAGCTGTTTCCAGGGGTTATCAGCTCTTGAAATTTGCTGTCTGAAGAGTCTTACAACCCCATCACATTGCTTAGCAGAAAAAGTTGACAGCTGTGGACTTACCAATTCAGATGGCGAAGCATGCACTGACAGTGGTCATGTGGCTGCATGACCCTCTTTGCTCTTTCATCACACAAGTGAAGTTCTATCAAAATCAATGGAGTCACAACAGTTTAAAACATGTGCAATAGCTTTCCGTTGCCAAGAGGGTAGAGCTGACCAAATAGACCAGTCAGGGATTAATAACAACTACAACAACAACAACTACTACTACTACAACAACAACAACAACAACAACAACAACAACAACAATGATAATAATAATAATAATAATAATAATAATAATAATAATAATAATAATAATAATAATAATAATAATAATAATAATTTGCCCTAAATATTGTCTGAAGTTGAAAGCGGGTGGCGAGACAGAAGTCCTCATGAATTTAAATTGGCTTTAGCTACTAGCTTTGTTTGTTAATAAAAGTGATGCCCACATCAATGTCTTAAAACTTTCTCCTTTTTTAATCTGTTTTCAAGAGTGTGAAGTGTTTTGGAGGTGTGAGAGGTGGCATTTATTTTGAGATGAGGCATAACATTTTTCATGCTCAACAAAAAACCACAGTGATTTTTATTAATTTGTTGTTGATACTCTCCCAGGAGTCACGCATTGCAGCTTGCTCCATCATACTGACACAAGTGTTCAGGCAGGCAGGCAGAGTCACTCAGATCACAGACTGGATCCTAATGAAAACTAATAAAATTCCTTTGGTGTCTTATTTTCCAGCTAGATCCTCCCTCCTAGTGTGACATAATGGCTCAAATACCAGTGCTGACACACATGGGAAGTGGTGAGAAAAAATGACTCGTGGCAGAATTCAGACTACAGACTGGCAGCGATACTCCTTTTTTTGCTAGCATCCTCCCCTCATGTGTACCCATTTGATAGCATGTCCCCACTTCCCAGGAGTTAGCAGGGCTCATTGGAAGAGCTTTAAACTAAATTTGAATAAAAAATAAGCCTGGGGGTAGCACACTCATGTATGATTCTATGTTTCTATATCAGCTTATAACAGTTCTGGAACTACATGCTAAATGTTATGCAGAAAGCAGCAGATTTCATTAAATAGTTGTGTGCTGCCCAGACTAAATGGGAGATTTAATGTAAAGTTGGTAACTGCATAGGAGTCTCCATGGAGTCTTCTATATGACTTCAAAGAAACAGTAGAACATCACATTTTAGAAAGTAGTAATTTTGCAAAATGTATAAAATACAAAACTTCCCACAAGAAAAGTTGCATAGACTATTGCAAACAGATAATGAAAATAGTGTGAAATGAAACACAAAAGTTTAATTTAACCTTCCTTAAAAATGCCTGTAATTCTGAACAAGGCCTTTGCTCTCTGTTCCTGTTTGCCAATTGCTCCTGTATTCATAGGGAATAAAGACAATACCCTTTGATGCCTTCACATCAGCATCTTTTGAAAGTCTAGGCACTTTCAAAATACTGACAAGTCCAGACAAGGAGTATGAGAAAACAGTAGATCATAGAAATCTCAATATTTGAGCATTTGTGAGTAACAATGAAAATCTAAGTAAGAGCAGCAGGGAGTGACGGCTGATGATGCTGAGCTAAAGGATAAAGGGACATTTTTAACAAGTTCCCTCTCCACACCAAAACTGCCATTGTCACACGTAGCTGCAGCTGTAGAGAAGAGCTGGGGGGAAGGGGATGGTTTCATATCAGAGCAGTTCAGCTTGACTGCTTCTGGTTTTTATTTTTAACTTCTGGTCTCACATGTAATTTTAACATCAGCAGGGGAAACTGAGTACATTCTGCATTTTTGATCAGTGATACCAGGGGACTTCACAGCGAGGAGCGTCTGACCCAAGTGAGTGAGCAGAGCTGTGGTGTTCCCCTGCCAGGCACGTACAGAACCCCTGCCAAGGAAGGGGCATGTGAGAGCTGGTGTGTTACTCTTGAGAAGCTCTTACACCAGTACAAAAGAAACTCCAGGAAGAAGAGCTTTTTCCCCTCAGGAAGTAGGTGTGACTCCCAGGTAGCCAGGACCCTTTGCCAAGGACAACCTGCCACCCAATCCTCCTTGATTTCACCATAGGAACCAGAGCTTCCTTCCAAAAAGCAGCCCGTGGAGGAAGTGAGGCCTTCACCACTGCCCAGTCTTACTCAACAGCTCTGGGGTCAGAGTATCCCTGGAAATCACTTTCTATTTCTGCCCAAGCTCTGAATTTTTTGAACTACATATTTGAGAAAAAATTCCCTTGGAATCCACTAAGGTGGCACACAGGCTCCTGATCTTCTCTTTCTGACAAAAAAAAAAAAAAAAAAAAAAAGAAAGAAAAAAAAAAAAAAGGTTCACTTTAAGAGGAGCAATAGGAAAACATCTTGGCCAAAATTCTTCTTGGGAGTTGGGAGACTTTCCTGTAAAGGAGTAAGACTGGTTCATAATCCATTTAAATAAGGAAGGGATATGATTCAACATCTCCCACATCCTGGTTGAGCAATCTAAACAAAATAGCATCAGACCATCTAACTGGCCATCTGAAATAAAAAATTAGTTGGACCCAGACCACTCAGATCCTCTGGTGATGGGACCAAAGTCCTCATAGCTAACTTGGCCCCCAGGACACTTTTGCTTCAAGAAGGGCAGTGTGGGAAGAGTGACTATTACAGATCCAGCACAATCTATTAACCCTATTATAGTGTATAGCATGCAATTAGAAAGGGCTCCTGCTGCAGTAAGTAGGTTCCTTTTCACAAATTCAGTTTAGAATAATAAAGACAGTTGCTAGAACTCACCCATAAAGGAAGAAAGACTCAAATACCCCAATGTGCGAGGCACTTTCTGAGTAGTGACACTCAGTTTTCTCAACAAAATGGTATGACCAAAGTGGCAAACTCCACAGCAGCTTCACTGTGTCACTACAGGATCCTTGAGCTAGAAAACCTTTATGAAAGCACACAACACTAATTGAAGGTGCACTCTGCATTTTGGTTTTCCAGTTACCCACCTGCTAAAAGAAACTTCCAACACATATAAACTGCTATTGAAAAGTTACCTCCCAAAAGGAATGTACTAGCAAGGAATGAAGCCTTGCATCTAATTCCGACAATGGAGTTAACAATACTTTTACCACTGATGCTATCCAGCTTCTGTTCTCACTACAGAGAGAAACCACTGCTTTCCAGGAAAAAACCATAAAAAATTTTGTTAAGTGACTTGGCTTATGTGTAGGTAACTTAAAAAGTCACAAAGGCAATCACCAGGAAAAGCAGAATGAGAACACAAGAGAATGCATAGCTAAATGTCAAACCAAGTGAGACAATAATCTGATAATGAGATTATGGGCACAAAAACATTGGGCATGGACAAGGGTAAACACAGTTAGATTTACAGATGTCTCATGGAGCAACACATGAGCTTTTATTTGAGAGTGAAATAGATCCTCTTTACTGAGGTGAGCTAGAGTTGGTATGCATTCATGAGTGGGATTATAAACATTGACACCCTTCAATTTTCTTTGGCACTGAGCAAGTTCCTTGGAGGGAAAACCCCCTTTTGAATGCTATGTAAAACACAATCTACATCTAATGTACCATATTAAAAATGGCAAACAATAAAGATAAATACTTACACCATTCAGTACCTCCCATACATTCAGGCTCCTCAGTGTTCTCTTTTCAGCTCTGTCATCTTCTCTGGTGACTGAAATACCTCACACTTCTCATCATATAACTTCTTTGAATTACCATCTTTCATGCTTAGAAAGCAAGCTCAATGGGAACAGAGAAGTTCCTTAAACACAAGTGGAACTTGCAGTCAATTAATTTTTTAAAACAGAGATTTCTTTTAGAAGTACAGCCCTACAATAATTCAAAACATAATGCTGACAAAATGGGATCCCTGTCAAAACAGTGTGTTGTCCTTGTGGGTGATGCTCACAAAACAAGCCAGATAACAGCATGCTGCTTGTGAAAGACCCAAGGCCATCAGTATTTCTAACTTGACCGGCTCTCTGCTCAGGTGTCTCGAGCAGCCGTGAAAAGGGCACCACTCACTCCACCAGGCACACTGTGCTGTGATGGAGAGAAAGCAACAGCTGCCTTCCTTCCATGAGAAAAGTTCATCAAATTGCTTCCCAATGCCATTTAACAGCACAATCACAGAAGCAAAGTACTCCTAGTGAAAATCTAGTTTCACTGTCAGGTGCCACAACATTCCCACTCCAGCATTACAATGCCTCCAACCATTTTGACTTGAAGGACATGTAGCATTAGATGTGTCTTGTAGCATTCAGATATTCCCCAAGAACCATTGTATTTAGGACCTCTTTCACCAAGGACTGCATGGCTGGAAGTTGTTGTCTGCTGGAAGTTGGTTAGGGAAGACCACAGCATTATTTATCTTCTTGAAATTAAGCAGATAAAGCTGAAAACCAGGACATAATTTAAAGGTATGTAAAAATTTTTCCATTTTTCCTCTAAACCCCTGATCTAGCTTAAGGCAAGGAAATTCAAGGTACTTGCATATGATGCACTCAAGAAAAAAAATTCAAGTCTTGCTACACATCTTAGCCTTTTTTAAGAATGATGCAAGTCTTCCTTTAGGAAAGAAAAATGAGCAATCCCCAAAGCTTTTCACCAAAAAATCCCCCCAAAACTTTGAAGTTACTTGGCAAAAAACCAAGAGAGAAGGAAAGAACTTGCCGAGCCACAAAAGAGATGCCATTAGCCAAGTGCACCAGTGCTCTTTGGTGACATGCAGCTTGTCAAAGCAATGTTTGCTTATGAGAAACATGAACACAGGGTATTACTGACCTGTTCAACCTGTTCACTTCAAATACAGCACAGGGCAGCTTGGTTTGACATTACAAAGAACTCTGACACTCTTTACAAGATCTGTAAGAATTCAAGTTCCCTCGTTATAAGCTTTGACGAATTCAACCAAAAATATGTCAGGGGAACCAGACATCAGCTTTCCTCCTCATTCAAAATATTTGGAAGTTATTTGTTTAGTGATTGTCATGATCCCAGTTCTGACAATTGGTATTTTCTTACACACACAATCTAACACGTCTATAGAAGAACACCACATTTTCACTTGTATTACTTCTCTTACTACCGACAGTACTATTTTAAGTCATAATCCCCAAATTAACATTACTGGTTTTCTTACTACTGTAAAATAGTGGAGATAATCAGAAAGAAAAAGACAATCAAACCAAACACACAGATTGGAGTGGAACTTAATGCACCCTAGTAATTCTACTTCCTTGAAAGACCTTATTTTTCATGTAGGAATGCCATTTATGTTTGACTCACAACACTCAGCAAGCAAGGTCTCCTGCTGCTGCCAATGGCACTGGGTTTTGCCCTTGCACATGGTGGGGCTCCTTGTAGACATACGCCTGATGGCTGACAGAAGAGGGGAGACAGCTTCGACCATGACCATGACAGCTCTGCAGTTTGTTGAATTCTTCTGTGGCAATAGCATTTCCATGTTGGTGTCACCCATCTCTCCTGAAAACAGGCTCCTTTCTGCAAATCTCCCAGGTTATCAAAAGCAAAAGTGGCACAGGCTTGCTCTCAGACAGACCAATTCTAGATGAAAAAGAATCTTTTCCAGAATAGGTCAGTTAGTTGCACACTGATCCTAGAAAACACACACAGAATGATTCTGGACTGGCTGTAACTTGACTGGAACCTGGAACAATTTTCATGTGGGACAATTGGAGAGCAGAGATTTTTTACAACGTTCAGAAATGGTCTCTCTGCTTCTACAGAAATGTGCAGTAGCAGCTCATTTCTCAGACAGAAGAAAAGGTTGGTTAGACACTGAGAATTTCTGAAATCCCACCTTAGGAAGTTTTTACATACCAGGATGCAGCCATCTTGTTGACAGTATAAATGAAAATACAAAGAAAAAATTTGTACAGTGAAACAAAGTGCAGAAGAAATAAAAGGATGCAAGAACAGTAATCTACAGTATTACAAAGATGCTATGCAGGAAATAAATCCCTTGGCATCTAGAAACTATGCCTCAGAGTCTCAGTTATAATACTTCTACATTTTAAGTACCAGGATCTCCTGATCTGTAGGTAACTCATGAGCAAGTGCTGTTTGTTCAGGGCTTATTAAATTTTGAACAACGTGACTACTGATGATTTCAGTGCAGTACAGTGCCAACTAATTAGTAATACAGTGCAGATCTCGTTTAAACCGTCCCCAAAATTTAACCATTGTTACAGATAGATCAGTGCAAAAGTATTTCTTCTATGTACAGTACCAATTAAATAAGTGATTTTCCGTAAGAAACTGTCCAAAGCAATAGAAGTATTCTAATGCTATTGTGTAAATTCCAGTTCCTTCTTCCTTTGAATGCTATGCTTTGTCCTAGATTATCAAATGGAGTTTCTAAGCCATTAATGAGTACCTTTCACTGGAGCATGTAAGTATACTTTGTACTTCTGAAAAGTCACATGGACATTCATATAAAAAAAGTAAACAAAACCCCAAAATGAGAAAACAGTAACTGAAGGCTTAGAGACTTTTAGATGAGGAACAGTTGAAACTTGCTTTTATTTCACTCTGCAGATGCAACTACACACATCAGCAAGACTGTATAGCAGTGATCAGCACAAAAATGTTCTCTGAAAATTTCTAAGAGAGACTTTCACAATACAATGAGGTATTCATAAAATAAGTTTACAAAATTAAGAATTACAGAGCTACAGAGAAGACTAAATTAAAGAATGCTTGCTGAAAAGATATTATTAAGGAAACACAGCCTTTCTACCAAGTTTTCCTCATTTTAAGAATAGTACTTTCACTTAGGTTAGCTAAAGGAAAAGTTTGACTGTCTGCAGAGAACAGCCTATGAGTCGCCTGGCAGCGGAAGGAAATCCCTGAGACGTACATCCATGTGCTATCGCAAGTGGAAAAAGAGGTAGGCAGGAGTTCCCTCCCTGATGTATCTGCCTCTGATGGTTATCCAAAAGTAAATACCAGGCTTTGAGCTCATCTGGCCTGGCTGTTTTAATCCTTTAGCACATTTCAGTTGGATCTTTTAATTGATAATATTCAAACATACTGCTAGTGGCACGCTTTCTTCTACACCTAATGCCACAGACCTGACATTACAGCAAATACCGTTCTGGCAATATTCCCCCTGCTGCACTCGGGGACCTGGGCAGAGGTGGATTGCTGCTGTTGAAAACTGCTCTCTCACACTTGTGTTCCAGCTCTAATATCTCTCCACTGGGCAAAATTACCGCAGCTGCTTTTCTGCTAGCGACAGAAAGAGACATTAAATAAAAACCAGTAGTACCCTGCTTCTTTCCTGAGGCTCTCTTTTCAGGCTGTGCTTAGAAAATGAAGTCTCTGGGGTATTTTTCAGTTTCTATACCGTATCTAACATCTCTCTTATGCCCCATGTTCTGTTCTCCCAACTCTGTACTCTCCTATTAGGAGCTCCCAACGCAGACTCTGGTCTTCCTTATGTGAGAAAACATCTACCAAAAAAAAAAAAAGGCAGTTTGGCCAAAATCAGTTCAAGACATTCCACAAGTTCAATGTCAGCATGCCTTAAACGGTTTGACTCAGCCTGCCTTCTACAAGATTGATCCCAACAGGCACACTTGCCCTGGGTGAAGAGTCCCCCTGAAAGGTTAAAATTCCTGCAACAGCTACAGGTAGGCATAAAGAGATAAGGCAGCAGATAACAGGGAACTTCATGGCATTTCCTGCAGCCACCCTCCCGCAGGAGCTGGCTTTGGTCCATTTAAAGTATTTTATCCTACCCACATGTAGTTCAGAAAGAAGCAACTTGCGACTTGTACTACCCAGCACCTAAACAGGGGAGTTTAGTTTCACATATACAAATAACAAAAATAGCTAAAATACAGAGATAAATATACATCATACAAAATCCAGAAAAAAAATCAAACCACTTTAAAATATTAATATATGGAAGTGTATCGCATATATAAAGTATGTGCGTATATGGGCAGGTATGCATGTATAATTTCCAGGAGGTTTTGTGCGGCTGGATCTGGCAGGCTCCGAGGAAAGCCGGGCCGGGGGGCTCCAGCCCCGGCCAGGACCCCGCGGGGCAGGTGAGCCGGCGCTGAGCGGGGGAGCAGCCCGGCCCTCAAGGAGTTACGGAGCACGATTACTTCATGTTCCCACCGGCCGCTTTCGGCCGCCCCCCCGGCCCGTTTCACAATCCCAGCTCTCGAGCAGCTCTGTCAAGCCGGGCGCGCTCCGAGAGCACACACCCCCCGTGTGTGTGCTTCATGCCGGATTTTCCCAAGGCCATGAATAATCTCAAAGCCCCCTCAATAAATACACGTTCAGGGATGCCCGGAGCTCATTCAACCCGCCAGCCTCGCCGACGAGAAGGGGCCGGGGCCGGAGCCGAGAAGAAGCCGCACCATGAAGTTTCCCCGGGACTGTGGCTGCGACCGTGCCCGCGCCGGCCGCCGCCGGCCGCCCGCCCTCCGCGCCGCGCTGCTGCCGCCGCCGCTGCTGCTGCTGCTGCTGGTGCCGCGGGCCGCCGCCGCCCCGCTGCCCAACGCAGACTCCTCCGGGGAGGCCGAGCTGGACGAGGCGGCGGCGCGGCGGGCGGCGCTGCCCGACAGCCTGAGGCTGGCCCGGCTGCTGCACGCCCGGGCGGCAGAGCTGCAGGACGAGGTGGGTACGGCCGCACCGCGGGCTCGCACACACGCCCGGCCCGGCCGCGGCTGCCTCCCGACAAGGTGCGACCAAACCTCTCCGTGTCTCTCCCCAGATGTGCGAGAAGTTTACCGTCTGCCAGAACAGCATGGAAATGCTCCTCCACAACAACCTCAACCTGCCCAAGGTGACGGAGGAAGATGGGTGTCTGCTCGCCGGCTTTAATGAGGCAAGGAACAGCTCTCCTTTCCCATCTAATCCTGTATCCCTGGGGCAGGTTTTGCCGGCTCAAAAGAACTGTGGAAGTTGACCTAAAGATTTGTACCGGCTCTAGCCGGCTTTGGTCATACCTCCACACTATACAAGCATCATCTGCTAACCTGCACACACATTAAGATCAAGGCACTTTGAACTCTAAATGACTTTCTCACCTTTCTCTCATTTCAGGATAAATGCTTGAGAAAAATCTCCAGCGGGCTTTATACATTTCACACATACCTCAAATACATACAAGAAACTTTTATTAGTGAAAACCAAAATGTTGAATCGCTATCCTCTAGTACAGAGCACCTGGCACGTACCATAAGACAGATGGTGAGTTGGTTTTAAATTCTCTCTGATGATTTTTGTGGCTTAATACTGATGTGAAGTCAGAAATAGAAGATGCTACGTGAAAAAGAGGATGCTATGTTTCAGTTCCTTGGAAAATCAGGTGACAGTTCCTTATGCTCAGATCTTACCCTTATGACTTAGAGGTTTTATAAAGTTTTGCTTTCTTTTCTTAAAGAAACAACTCTTCTTCCTACTTTCAATTGCTGGTTATAATTTCCAAACCACCACAATACATAATTGTTTTAAGAACAAATATACTAAACTGGCTGATAGAAAGATTTCTCAGAGAGCTTGTTTATAATTGCAGAATTGCAATTCAGCCGATACTGAAGTTGGAACCCACTGAGAAGTAGAAGTCAGCAACCTTTTCTTTAAAGCCCACATTAAAAAAAAAAAAAAAAAAAAGAGAAAGAAAAAAGAGAAAAAGACAAGTGTATTTTAAAACTCTCCAAACCAAACTTTTAAGCTAAGCTGTATGGTATATTAGATATTGCTGTCAATATACCAGATTGCTGGCAAAAGAGCTTCTTTCACAAAAATACCAATTTCTCTCTTGATTCGGTAAACTAAAACGCTATTAATTTCAGACAGACATTTTTCATGTTTTGGAGAGCTTTGAAAGATCACACTTCAAAATTTACTTAATTCCTGTAGTTCTTGCTCATTTTAATAATCCTTAATATGAATGCTTCCTTTTGTCTTTGGGGAAAACATTTACCTGATTAAATCACCCAGGTAAGGACTGCAGAAGTCCTGGGACATAATTTCCTTCCAGGCAATTTTCAGCATGTGAAAAGCCTATTGTGTATGGTGTGTTTGCCATACCTTTCCTAACATATTTACTTATGCCCATCATTCTTTATGTGAAAGGAAGCTGAACTGCTTTTTTTCACACTGTGCTAGCTGAGAATAATAGTCCTGTCATAAGACAGCAACTGATTACTGGCTTCCAGCTTGATACATTGAGTTTGCAGAAAGTTTGTTTCATAACTGAGAAAGACTAAGTTTGTTGGGTTTAGGGCTTTGGATTTTTTTTTTTTTTGACCGAGGTAATCAAAACAGGCAGAATTAAACACAGCGATCAAAAGCAAAACCTGCACGTGTAGAAACTGTGGAGTTTTTGAGAAAAGGCCTTGAACTTCAGGTTGGAAATTTTTCTTTGTGAGAGAAAAATATTTAAGGCAAGGACAGCAAAGCCAGAATCCATCACTTGTGGTTAAACAGATCCACCAGCATACCCATCTGGATATCTAGATACAAACTTTACAGAGCTCAACAAGGAGCTGGGCATATCAGGAAAAGGTGGTGTGATCAGAACACACTCTCAAGTAGTCTGGATAGGAAGAATATCTCTCTCTTATATTTCACAAAAAAAGATGTTCCAGAATGAGGTTTGCATCTTTTTGCCACTTGTTAAAGGGTAGGAGAGATCCTAAACACAGGATTAAGCAGATACTTGCTAGAACTTTGGACTCCAAATCACCTAAAACAGCTCCATCATTTGGGTATGTTAAGTCCCGTTTTCAGAAGTCCCACTTCTTGGGACAAGTTCTTCAAAGGCCTTTAGGTACTTGTGCACTGTGCTGTGAGTCAGCATTAGATTAATAACTCATTAGATAAATAACTTTTACTCATCTTGTAGTTATGCTCTCACATATCAGTGAAAGTTGGTGGCACTTAGTCTCACATGTGACTAAATGCCTGGAAAGTAAGAATTAAGCAGCTAAACAAGTTTGACATCTTTGGAAACTTGTTAATCTGTTACAAAATGTGAGAGTACTCCAATGTCAGCCGATTAACTTATGACTCAGGATGGAGCAGTGCACGTTAGGACAAACTATGATCAGCATCTCTCTACCTAACCAACCACGTGACTGCCAAAGAGCAGGAGGGGTGTATTGATCTGTCCAGAGCCTATTGGATCATCATGCCAGAGGCTGCATTCAAACCATAACACTATAGCCCAGATTCCTATGCTGCAGTTGTAGCAGGCAACAGCATTCCTCACACCTCTGCACAGAAACAGGGCTGGAGGAAAGCACGGGTGCCAGGGAGGGCTGTTGTCTGCAGTACAGAAAAAGTTGATAAGCAGCAGGTTGGGAAAATACAAACAGATGCTCTCCAACAGGCTCAGTGACAGTGCTTTAACCAAGGCCACCAATATTGTCTTTCTCACAGGTGATCAATCCCGAAGAAGTGATCATCCCAGATGCAGCTACCCAAGAATCCCTCCACACACAGCTGAAGTCCACTACGGACTGGACAGAGAAAATCACCATCCATCTCATCCTCCGAGATTTTACTTCATTTATGGAGAAGACAGTGAGGGCTGTGCGCTATTTGAAAAACACCAGGAGTTTCAGTGTTTGAATGTTTTAGTTCAGGCACAATCCTTCTGTTACAAATCTGTCAGGTGGCAGATAACAGTGTTGTTCTGTTTTAAGAACTAGAATTAGTAACAATGGTTGGCGTCTATATACATTCCCATTTCCTTTTAGGAACTTATTTATTGTATTTAAGATATTTATTAGTTTTTAATATTTCTTATTTATATTTTCAATATTTAGAAATAATTTAAACAAATTATGTATTTTATTTCCTTTCTAATGGTACTATTCAGATATAAACTTATTTAATATGTATTCAAAAAAAAACCTTTTCAGAACCCAGAAAAACTTTTGTATAACTTATGTTTTTATATATTTGAGAAATGGTATTTATGACTTTTTTATATTTTTAAGACAAATAAAAGCCAATTTTTAAAAAAAAGCTTGTATAACCCCTGTGAACTTTAAATAAGACTAAAGCACTCTAATATATCCAGGTTTTAATACCTGCAATTATCAGAACAACCACTTTTGAGAACTTCTCTGTATGATTAGGCCAGTTCTCTACATAGCACATATGTACAGAAGTAGACAACTTGATTACCATATAATTCTTAAAATGGGATATGAAGGAACTAGATGCACTGAAAAGGGCACTTAAGAATGAACAAGATAATCCATCCATGCTCCTGGGAAACAAATGGACAAGTGCCTTGTATTTAATAAGGAACACCCAATAAAATTGTTTGTAAGGATCTTCTTACAAGTCAAATAATCTCTTAAATAAATAAAGTGGTGAGACAACCACATTAACCACTTTGACATGAATACTAGCCTCTGATTAGTTTTATTGCTGTCATCCAGGGGAATTTTCCAAGTTTGGTTAAAGAGTTCTGGCTCCTACTGCAAGAAGTAGAAAAAAAGAAATTTAGGTTATTTCCTTAAGCAATATAAATCAACACATTGCTGCTGAGCAATGCAGCAACATGCATTTGTCTTTTATATTTCACTAGTACGGACAAGCCACATACTGTGAATGCATTTTCTTGAAGGCTTGTGTGAAAAAAAAGAAAAAACCAAAACAGATCAGGACTTAAGCCTGAGTACCAAGCCACTAAAACTTTCCTTGGCTGCATCATCTGCAGCACTGTAGCTGTGCAGGTACTTCATATACCCAAACTGAGAGGAATTCACAGACCACACAGGGGATGCAGGCAGCAGAAGTCCCTCAAGCTTCGTCCCTAAAAATGGCAGATTATTAATTACCATCACTTCTCCTTCTGGCACAGTGGTGAAGATGTGGAGATGAAAGGCATGCCTTGGAATGTGGATAAGGATGTCAGCAAACTCTCCTCTTCCTCTGAGTGATCTGATTGTCCACATATGCATTCCACCACTGGGGATGCCAAAACAGTGACCAGTTCACCCACTGCTCACATCTCAGATGCTCAAAACAAAACAAACCACTGCTTTGCCCAATATGGTAAAACTGTCATCTCAAGTTGAGCAACATCTGGAGAAGGAATGAGATCTCAAGGAGATCTTGAAAGATGTCTGTGGTGAATGGGTTTTCTAACAGCGTGTAAGATCCTTCTTTAACTGTCCTGGCACACGCTCAGGAAACATAGGAAAGCCTGGCTTACCCTTTTCACTGCTTATATTCACAGGAATTTTCTTTTAGTGACCATTTGTTCAGGGAACTTTCTGGCCTTTATTATGCCAATAATAGCTAAAAGACTCAAAGTGGATCCCACACTGGACCTAATTACTATGTGAGAACAGAAAGGGAAAAAAAAAGAAAAAAAAAACTGACCAAAAGGAAAGGCATCTCCTGGTTTCACTTCTCCCAGTAGAGTGGCTGCCTGAGATCACCATTAGTTACTATGTACACTGCATCTAAACAAACTCACACTGATCTCCTGAAACATCAAAAATCATATAAGAATTGGAGGACTGAAATCCCTTGCAACTGACAGACAAGCACCAACACTTCCAACCACACCCTGCAGCTGATGGCTACCCCAGGCTGTCTGCAATCCTAGTAAATTTGTAAATGCTGCCACCTTTTAGGGTGCAGAAGATGAGCAAAATTACCACGTGTTGGGTGGGGTAGAAGAACTTTCAAGTCCTTCCTGGAGCAAAGTGTTATCCCTGATGGTGTCACTGAGCCGCCATTATTTCATCTGTGGCTCCTCCACAGTTCTCAGGGTCCTTCAATGCAGCAGCTGCCTTCCTGTCAGAGTGGCCACTTCAGGGACTGCTCCCAGGATCAGCACCGTTTGCTGAAACCAACACTCACTGGTGCTTCTGACACACAAATATTTGCAGTAGGGAACTGAGATGAAATCAGAGAAGACCTAAACACTGTTGAGCATGTTACAGGGCCTCTCAAATGAACCAATTTATCATTCTTTTTCCAGTTTGCTGTGTAGAAACTATTTTACGTTAGTAAAACACACAAAGGCATTTATTTTAGTTGGCAGACCAGCAGAAACACGTAAAAAACCTAGAACAATAGTAAAAAGTGAGCAGTCCTAACTACACTCAGGAACAATGCCTCAACACTTGTATTGAAGAGAGCTCTTCCTAACTGACAGCCAACTCACTGAGCGAAGAAAACTCAAAAAAACAAAACAACAAAAAAGAACCCCACTAACACAATCCAAATAAAAAAAGACCTGGTAATAATGACAAAAAAAAAAAAATACAAAATTACCCACCAAAGCAGCATTTTGGCTGCTTCTGTAGAGGACCAGCCTCACACTGCACATCCCAGCTAGCCTTTCCCCACATTTCCATTCATCCTTAGTCGTTAACCTCACACTGAGATTCTGGAATGCTTCACAGATTACCAGCTCCCTTCATCCTGATTTTATATTTCCAAAGAAGGAAAAAGGTAAAGCTATGTTGAAAAGCATGCATACATTATACAGTATGCAAGAAAAGGCCACAGTATTCAGAAACAGTGCTTAAGATGAGAAACAAAATATCCCCAAGAGCAGCTGCTGCAACACCAGAATGCTGGACAAGAGAGAAAAAAAAAAACCAAAACAACCCCCAAGAAACTAAAGAGACAGAATGCAACCTAATATTAAAGTCATCTGTAATAGAAAAGTGGGGGGGGGGTAAGGGGTAAGGGTAATGGTACTCTGAAATACCATTTTTCTATTTTTAACCACATTTCACTATGCAAGAAACTTCTAAGGAAAAACAAAAGTGGAAAATATTTCAGTCTGACCAACTTCCCAGGCTGCAGTACCATTCCCTACCCAATACTGGTGTAAACACTAAATTTTGGCAGAGAGAACTACTTGAATGAGACTCCATGCACCTCTATGCCTCCACGCACCTCTAGTGCTTCCACAGATTTTTATCAACAGCTGATGGTGAGATTAGCTAAACCAAGCTGATGCTACAAGAGACGGAAGAGTTACACCACCAGTAAAGCGTGGCAGCAGCATTACTTTTCAGCAGTAATGAGCCAATAGGTCGGCTTAGCATGATGAGAAACTTCCCCCTATGTTTGCCATTGCTATTTGTAACTAATAATATTTTCCAATTTCAATTTCAAAGATAAAATGATGCACTAGTATACATCAAAGTATGTAAGTAAGCAACAGTATATATCAAAGTCCTCATGGTCAAGGTATTGGGAAAAAAAAGCATATATATATATAACTAGAAACCTTGTGACTAAGTCCTTGCTTTTCAAGTCAAAAGATTAGATAACAATTTCTGGTCTCTCTCAATGAATTTCTTTCCTCTTCTTAATAAGGGGAAAACCAAAACCCACCTACTCCCTTGCTCTCAAAAAATGCAACCTCTGTAGGCTTCAACCTTGAAGTACTACCTCCATTACTTGCAAAATCAACCAGTTTCTGTAATGAAACATATTAAACCAAGCCCTCCTACTATATTTTCAAAACTGACCTTGACAGTCTCCAGAAAACACTACAGAAATTTTGCAATCTGGATTTCTATTCAGTGACCAGAATCTAAGATACCCTCTTTCCTGAGAAAATAATTCCTGAGAAAATGTTTAAAACAAACAAACAAACATTCACCATCAAAACATTGAGATTTGATTTGCCCTGCCATATTCTTTTCCACACAGCAGATAAACATTCCCTCCATTTAACCCATCCTCTAATCCTGAATTAACACAACCACGAGCAAGAAACAATGTATGTAACCCACAAGCTTAACCAAGAAATGGCTATTGCATCACACACCATCATGGAAAAGTATTTAGAAATTGCAATTAAATTGCTATTTGTAAAAAATAAATAAGTCATATGACATTTAACAGGATGTGGTCTCTCCTCCTGTGGTGAAAACAGATGTAATGAGCTTTAATTTCAAAATATCATCAGTATCATCATAGCTTAAATTCCAAGACTGTAAGAAAATATTTCCAAAAACACCCAGGGTATATACAGTTTGATTTAGCAATTCTCCTGATAAAAACCATTATGTTAGATGTCTGTTTCATTTACCCCACAATCCAAGAAGATGAGATCTTAAGCAGCTCTTTGTCACCTACTGCCATTTTGGAAGCCGTACAAAGTAGCAAAAGACAAGTTTTATACTTCACCAAAATGGGCCTGTTGTGACAAAATTCTGAACATTGATTCAGTCTGCACAATTTATGTGTTTAATTGTTATAGTTCAGCTAATAGGAGCTTCGCTGATGAATTCATTCAAGGAAAAAAAAAACACACAGCCACTGTTTTATATCTAGGAGACACCGAACAGTTACTTGGTACCAGTTGTGTCTACACCAGGAATTTATAGCAAAATTAAAAACCTGTTACCATTTCCTGATCACCTTAATTTTGCCTCACAACTGGCCAGGCCTCAAAAAGTTTATGGAGCACACATATAGGTTTCTTTGTAGATTAAATTATTAAGAGCAAAATTATACTGAAAGCCAGATTTTTTTTTTTCCCTTTAGTGATGACACTAAACTGACCATCCTTTTTCTACCCTGCTAAGCAGGAGATCCACAGTCCATACATCAAGACCAAGAAAACCATCAAATTCACAAGACTCCCTCTCTGTCCCTTGCACAATTGCTTGTCACCAGGTACAACAGGCTCCAGTGACAGACGGCATTTCCCTGACACTGAGGCAACCACAAGACACTCCACTTCCCTCCACTTTGAAGGCACAAAGTAAAAAGCCAAACAATCCCTATCTCCAGGCTACGATCAACAGGATACCTCAAAGGCAGTACAATCTCCAAACACAGGAAGGCATCAATGATTTTATTTCACACATCTACACCGTGGCCTTGAGCTCAGCTGTGGTAGCCAGAGCCCATTTTTCAGTAAACTATGCTCAATGGCTTTAATCCAACACTAATAGTTCACAGGACTCCATCACAAACCCCATCACAGAAAATAATCTGCACCTGGCTGCAGAAGGCACTGATTCAGTGACAAATCAGTACAGTCAAGTAGGAAAACTTGTATTTCTTCTTTTCTAAGTGTCTCTCATGTGACAGTAAAATAAAATTTTCTCAAGTTCTAGTGGGAGAAAAACAGAAAGGAAAAAATCATAGATTAGAACACTTGAAATTAATAACATCTAAATTAAGTCACCAGCCTTGACCAACATGAGAGTTCTTTCACCTCACTCCTTAGACCTGCTCTCTTCTCCCTAGCACCACCAAAAAAAAACCCAGTCTTGCTGAAACAAGCATAGTTCCTGACCTTACTTAAGGAAATTAAGATTCTTCACAGGAATCTCTTTAATGTATAACTTCCCAAAACACTAATCTGCTATTACAAACACATCCAAATTTTGTGAAAGTGACAAAAACTGTGAAGTAACTTCACAACACCCATACCAAAGATTTCTTCATTTTCAAACTTGAAGAAAAATACCTCCAATTTTTTTTTGCTACCTGACAATTAATTACCAAGATTTAATGATTAATACCTGGTTTTATTCGGGGTTTTTTTTTCCCCACCAGGGAAGAATATAAATGTTCATTCAGGGAGAAGTTTGACTCACATTTTAATTACAGTAAGAACACTATTTGAAATGAAAGTCTAAAACATAAACAAAAAACATTATACTACATACTGCCATTCAATTTAACCTGACTTGAAGGTACTATTTTTCCTGCCTCAATCTGAAAACTGAAGATTTCTATGCTAATAACTTTCCTGAAACATACTTCAGTAGTAGCAATTACCAAAAATTTCCTATCCAACGTACTTAAAATAAGAATTTCATAAGCAGTATTTATCCAGTAATTCCAAGTCGCAAAAGATCTGAAATGCAACTATTTTTAAGATAAACTTTCAGCATGGACACGTCACAGAATCTGGCCTGTGCTTGACACATGCATGCTTTTGTAAAACTTTTCATGAAAGAGGAAGCACTTCCCTATTTTGCTACCTCTTGCCAAATACTATAATTCTTGGAAAGCAGCCAGAGCAACCATGTGGCGGTTACCACCCACAAACCACATCCCCAAATGTCAGACACACAGCAGGGCACATAAAATACACTTCTGCAGGTGTTTGAGTCCATCCACCCACTGCTGCCTTTTGGGTATTGTACACCCATGTGAAATGTAAAATCTGATTGAGAAATACAAGTTACTTCACACCAAATACTGTATCACTTAGTGTTGAATATCTCAGGTTACTGCACAAAATTCAACAGAAGAAAAATGTTCCTCATCACGATTAAAGCCGCTACCTAGTACCAAGAGATTATTTCATTGCTATTACTGTTAGGCTCAGACAAGAAAAATAATCAAAAATGAAATTTCTTTCAAAATTTAGGACTGTGAGCAGCTACATTAATCTCAAGTTACTGTAAGAGAAAAGGCACTAAAAAGGCTGCACTAGCAAAAGGATACGTGGTCAGGAGACACAGTTCTGCATTCAGCCCTTGCACTGTTCCACTGTGAGCAGTCTATCAGCATTAACCATGTCAGCATTTCATGGCATTTGACTGAATTATCACAATTAATGGAATTTTAAAGAATATGCTGGTTTGCATTAGCTCTCACAAACTTTTTCACTTTTTTTCTTTCCAGTTCTTGTCTTCATTTTAAGTTTCCATTTCTCTGTTTCTCCAATCAGAGCCCTTAAACACAGTAACATTCTACCATGAATTGTGATGGCAGATTAAAAATGGAGGAATCTCCTATTCTTAAACATTTATTTAATGTAAAAAAGCCTGAAAAATCTGTGGGGTTAAAAAAAAAAAAAAAGCCATGCCAAAATCTAAAATACCTTTGTTGCAATGATAACGTGGAGCAAATAAACTTTAATTTTTTTTAATCACAGCAGAGATACAAACTACCCTGCACAGTTCTGGAAGGGAGAGAGCAATCTAACCAAAACAGCTTCTATTTAACAGAGACCAAACAGCACTATTAATAGCACCATTTTAAGTGCTTGAACTTCAGTGTTAAAAGGGAGCAAACCAATTGAAACCAAAACCAAAAATATGATCCAAAGAGCAAGACTTCAGCATAACAATGAAGCACATACCTTGATTAGTGTACTTGTTTTCTTCTTTCAGTTATGCATCAGTAACTTTCTCCTACAGTAAGAGCAATTTATACACATACACACAGAGCACTCAACTGTTGTGTCCTCCCACCCCATCCTAAACCCCAGAAAACAGAGAGCATTTAAAGGTAAGTTTAGCAGGAAAGTATACTTCTTTAGTATCTGACTGTGCTAGAAAACACAAACATACACATGCCCTCAATCCTTACTGTATCCACCAATAAAAGAATCCAGAAGAAGATAAAAAAACCTGAAGTGGATCAGCACAGTACCCATCCACAGAGGCTTACCAACATTTGGGCAAGGAACTTTTGAGGAATATTGAAGTATTTAAAACATTAGCTCAATTTTCTGGTTACTGTGAAGATAAAGAGTAATCTTTACCCAAAAGGCAATCATTAACAGGGATAAGTATGGGAGTTAAATATCATATTTTGGAAAAAAAACCCCATAAAACAAAACCCCCACCACGGGTTTCTGTAATAAATAAACCACTACATTATATTATGTAAAGACTTAAAAACAATACGCATCCATTCAAACAGTATTTATTTAATTACACCGTAATGCAAATAAGTTAGGTCCATATAAACTTCATTTTGTTGTATGTACAACCTATGGCATTAGCAAGCTGATTGAGCCAGCTGGTCTAAGTGTCGGCCTCGTCCTCTGGAATGTACGCATCTTCTGACACTCTGTCCATGGGCTGCGTCTACAACAGGACCACCACAGCCTTCAGCCCCACAGTAGACTGAAAGGGGAGGGGGGAGGAAATCAAAGTCAGATTTGCAGCAGGTACTTGTCTTTCAATCGATATTTATAAAACATAAGTCTGGAGGAACAGCCCTACAAATGTACAGAATAAACACTAGCCCCCAAAATACTGAAATAATGCCACCTTTAAAGTAAAATTTAAGGCTACAGAGCACCAACATGTGCTCACAAAAATGAGCATCTGTAAGCCTCAGATTAGAGAAAACATCTGTTCATGGTATCTACATGTATATATATTCTGGTACAAAACACATCTTTGACACTGTAGAGATGCACACCAAAAAAAGAAGTCTCAAACCACCAGTGAAGCTAAACACAGAAACACTGTCAGCAAGCAAACAACAGCAGCAACTTGGTTATCAAGACAACAGTAGATTCCACTGAAATTGTAATATGATCTTACTACTTTTTTCCCCATATTTTCTACTGTTTCTACTGAATCACTGGATCCTAAAAATGGGATTTCTATACACTGTAACTATGTAAATGAAGATGAGTTAATCTAAGACTTCGCAAACAATACAGTCCATCAATTATTTGTTTTAGGAATACCTGGTCCTGCACAGTGATCAAAGGTACTTCTTGAAAAACAGAAGAACCACCCTTTCTCCAAAACTTTAATTAGTTAGACCCAAGGAAGCCCTTCAATAAAACTTAAATGTCGCTAGAACATAAGCATTACTAATGCCGTAACATTGCAGCATAAAAAAAGAGTCCCACAGGAAAGAGGCAACATGAGCCAAATGCACAGTGATCTTCGTGACAGTGACTAATACTGAAGGACACAGCCCTTTATTTCATGCATCTTTTATGCAGTGTTATTCCCTCATTTGCAAAGGCAGAAGGAGACTGGATTTTGGTGTCAATTTGTGCTAGAAATCCGAGAAGTTATTGTTCAGTGCAGAAACTTGCACAAACTAGCTCTACAACAGATCAGAAGGGCAGCTGTCATGCAAAAGACACAGGAAGTTCCGTATCTTAAAAACTATGCAAAATTAAGAGAAAGGTCTTCCCAAGAACTAGAACTTTGCTGACTTGTCATGCGGATTTCCAAAGAAACAAGAACCACAACAATTAAAAACAAGGGATGGAAACATCCCTTGCTGGCCAGAGATAACACCCAAACCAGTAACTATCTTCACTGGGTTTGTATGTATATTTGGAACCAATACATACCTCCAGATAGTTGGCTCAGGCATTCCAGGATCTGCACCTCTTTTAAAACCTGAAGTGAAACATACATTACATACATATATAAAAATAAGCATGTGCAGATTCCTACATAGTTAAATCTCTATGAAGTTATTCCAGCCCGTTAAATAGCAATAAAAAAGAAAACCACTGAACACAGAACTGTGATTCATGAAGCTGTGCACTAACTTGAATAAAAACTGCACATTCTTACAAGGATTAGAAAGCAAAGAAAATAAATACCAGTGTACATTTTCCTTTTTTTAAAAAGTCTTACCTGCATCTTTACCTGACCTAAAATTCAGGATCAACTAACTGTGTGAGATGAAGGAAGTCCTCCATGCCAGAGATCAAGACATACATGCTTTTGCAGACACAAACCCACAGATGTTAAATGTTGTTCAGAAAGCAACCTAGCAGGGCTCGACCAAAGACACCTAAAACTGGTGTAGAGTGAGTACCCTGAGGCCTAACAGGCAATTCTACAATGACATCTGATACGCAACTTAAAATCAGTATTTCAGTAACAGTTCACCCAATGTAGCATGACAGAATGCTAAATGTTAAATCAATTTAACATCAAATCTTCTATTCTGATCGGCACTTTTTGGAGAAAGTTACATCTACTAAAGCTTGCAAACCAACAAGCTGTTTTCTAATACCCAGGAAAATGAAATGAAAGTTAACTACAAAGAGTTCATCCCCAGCCCCCAATGACTCAAATATGCCAATTGACTGAAGTATATGTATACTAGGGAAGCAGCTGAAGGTTTAGTATATGAAGTATCTTTGCTCTCTGGACTGTAAAATAAAAGTCTTGAAACGGAATTATGCAATTCAGGCACTACAGTGGCTATCTAAAGTGAATGTTTCACTTTTCATATTTTTCATGAAAAAAATATATTGTTTCCCTCGTTTACAGAAAATAAATAATTAATGTCATGTTGCCTGAAACACAGGACACAAAGGTTAATGGAAAAACTTCCATTAACTTCACAGGCACTGGAAAAGCTCTTTGAAGATAACCTTGAATGATTTGAGACTATTAGACATCCTGACCCAAGTTCTTTGGCTGCCATACTGTCCAGCAACACAGCTTAAAAATTCATTAATTGCAGGCACACTCTGTGAGTGCGAATGTTCCTGCCTCCTCCCCTTGCCCCCAGTATTTTTAAATAAGCAAACGAGGTTTAACATAACTGCATTGGTCTAATTTACTGACTTAAAACCAGGGTAGCCGCTTTAAAGGAAGTTTAAAAAAATACAACAAAACCCCACCAATGACCTATAATTGCACATTCTCATACTGGGCTCCTCGTGCATGCCCTGAGCTAGAAAGCCTTACAGAGAAAGCTGCAGGCTCAAATTTGCTGACCATTTCCTTGCCTATTTTTAGTTCAGCATGTTTTTGATACGCACAGGGTCACACCTTCCCTCCCAGATTCAAAAGTAATCCTAGTAGAGAAGAGGTTCTTCCAATCCTACAGACTTTGGGTATATGCCACCTCCAAACACCTATGGCACTCAAGGCAGCATCTGCTCTTCGCCTTCCCATCTGCTTATACTTTCATTACTGCAGATAAATTTATAATAAGGTAATGTAGATGTGGTACAGCACACTTATTTTCTGGAGATATGAACCTAACCTACTACAACTTAAATTTCTCACTGCTGCATAACAAAAAATATAGTAGGCACCCTGATGTTAGGACAACTGTAAATACAGTAAGGTGGCTTTACACAATTTGAAGTAACTTATTTAATGTCAATTTGAAGTAACTTATTTAATGTCAGCAATGTAACTGATGTCACTAAGAAGAAAGACCATCTTTCCATGGTCTTCCATGTGGACATATCCACAGACATGTCATGGAAGTAAAATCTAAACAAAACTTCAACAACAAATTAGGTCACAAAACACTGCTGAAATTCCCACCCAAAACTAATTAATTTAAAATAATTTATAAACTAAAAATAGAAATGCTATTAAAGTTCAGACCTAATAATGCTAATTAGTCTTTTCCATAGTTTTTGAAGTGACTTCTTTTGCTTGCAGTTGTTGTTAAAGAACTTCTGTAACAGCTGAAGAGACCAAAGTTTTCCTGGTTGTTATCTCTAAACAATCAAAGCCCTTCAAACCAGGCACTGCACTCCCTTCAATTAATCAAAACAACCTCTCAGATTTGACTGGAAACACATCAAGCTCCCAGCCCTCCTTCATGTTTGCATTCAATACAAAGATACCTGCCTGGTTTAGGTGCTTTTCCCAAAAGGCCCAACAGTTTGGGCAGAAAGCCAAATGAATTGCAGGGATCAGCCTTCCTAGGCCCCTCTGTTATAAAAGAAGTGAACAAAAGTGTCCAGCCTCTCCTAAACAAGGACAGCTGATAGCATACAGCTCTAACTCAGCAGGAGAACCTCTGGTAGTGATGCCTGGCCAGCCTGATGGCAGGAGCAAGCAAAATATATCCTGGGCACCAGGCACAGCACCAAGGCATCCCCTTAACATTCCACTGCAGCTTGGAAACAGGAGCCACACTATTTTTGGTGGGGGAGAGACTGTAACCTGTATTCCTGTTGCTGGAAATTCAATCTCAGCCAGAGGCTGGCAATGTCCTCAGTGCCATGAAGCTGAGCTCCCAGCGTTCTGCTCACCACAGACTCCCTAAAGCAAAAAGCACAGCCTTGACTACCACAGCAGGCAGTCACTGACACAGAGTTAAATCACAGCCCCAAATTTGCTGTTCGGCTGCCTCAGTGCTCTGCCCACTCCCCCGAGGGGCCCTCACACAGGATTAGCCTCCAGGGAGAAAAAGGGGTAAAAACCTCTTTATTACAGAACCGCAGAATTGTGGATCTAGAGATGCCCTAGTCCACCCCTGCCAAGGCAGGGTCACCCAGAGCAGGTGACACAGGAATGTGTCTAGGGGTTTTGAAAGTCTTCACAGAGGGAGACTCCATGACCTCCCTGTGCAGCCTGTTCCAGTGCTTTGCCACCCTCAACGTGAAGAATTTCTTCCTCATGTTGAGGAGAAACTTCTTCTGCTATAGTTTATGGCCATTGCTCCCCATCCTGTACCTAGGCACCACTAAAGAGTCTGGCTCCAATCTCTTGGCATTTGCCTTTAAGATATTTGTGTGCTTTAATGAGATCCCCTCCCAGTCTTCTCTTCTCTGGACTAAAATGGCCCAGCACCCGCAATTTCTCCTCATAAGAGAGATGTTTCAGTCCCTTAATCATCTTCGTGGCCTTGTGCTGGACCCTCTCCAGCAGTCCTCGTCTTTCCTGCACTGAGGAGCCCAGAAGTCGACACACCACTCGAGATGTGGCCTCGCTAGGGCCGAGCAGAGTGGGAAGATCACACACTTCTTCTTTAGAGGAAAAGGGGGGAAAACAAACAAAAACCACACAAACACACAATCAAAAAAAAAAAAACTTTTAACAAAAAGCCTCCCCGTCTCAGTCCTGCCAAGGGCAACCCCGCCCTCCCCTCCGCACATGCGCGGCGATGGCCGCGGGCGGCGGGGGCAGCGCGGCGGGGCGGCCCTGGGCCCCCGGGCCTTTCCCTCGGCCCCGCCGCTCCCCCGGCAGCGTCTGGACGGGCCGGGGGGCGGAGAGCGGCCATCGGAGCCGGCCGCCCCACACCCGGCCTCGGCAATGGCCGCCGAGGGCCCCCGCGCGTCCCCCGCCCGGCACTGACCGAGATAGAGCACTACGGGGATGAAGCCCCAGCGGATGGCGAACTGGCCGCCCTTGAAGAGCTGCTGTAGCCGCTGCTTGGCCTCCTTGCTAAGCTTCGGCATCCCGGCGGCGGGGCAGAGAGGAGGAGGAGGAAGAGGAGGAGAAGGAGGAGGAGCGCAGCCGCCCTCGTAACAGCGCCGTGCGCTGGGCGGGACCCATCGCTCGGCTGCGGGGCGGGGACCCGGGCTGGACCTGGGGCGGACGAGGAAATGGCGGCCCCGGGGTGTGCTCCCCTCGCCGGGTGTTCTCTGCCCGCTGCCTCCACGGCGGGCTTGTCCCGCCCGCCCGCCAGCGCCGCAGGCTGAGGGATCGGCAGAGGGATCGGGATCGGCCGAGCGGGGCTGGCGGCTGTGAGGGGCGCGGGGGCTACAGGCGCTGCGGGTTTCCCTGCCCGCCTTGGCTTCTGCCGCACTCCTGTGCTTGTTCTTCCCCGGAGCTCTCGAGGTGTTGCGCACACGCCGCCCCTGGAGGGTAGGAAGTGCCTTTGGTAAGTGAATAGTAGAGATGGAGTGATAAGAAAAAGCGTTCCTGCAGGAAACTGGATATGCCTCTCCATGAAGCTCTCCATGAGGCTGTGTCAAGGAAAGTTCAGGCTTGATATTAGAAAAAGGTTCTTCACCCAGGGGTGGTTGGGCCTTGGAACCGGTTCTCCAGGGAGGTGGTCACAGCACCACCCTGAAAGAGCTCAAAAAGTGTTTGGACAACGCTCTCAGGCACATGTTGTGACTCTTGGCATGTGCTGTGCAGGGCCAGGAGTTGGACTTCGATAATCCTTGTGGGTCCCTTCCAACTCAAAATATTCTGTGATCTTTGGTACCAGGCTGTGTGATGTATCCAGTCCATGGAAACAAGGAGTTGAGGGAGTGAAAACATGACTAGAAATACAGGGAGAGACCTGATACCCAAAAACTGGCAGTACAGCTCTTGGAGTTTGTTGTCCTTAAAAACCTCAGAGACCAGATAAGCCCTGAGGCATTTTGTTTTTTAACTAATAAATGAGCGGCCTTTGTCCTTGCAGTGCCCTAACCACCAAGCTACTGTTTGTTTGACACAACTTACATGACATCTTGCAGTGTTGTGCATATACCGTTGACTCAACTATTTATATCATGTTTTTACTGTGTTTTCATTCTTTCTCAGGTAGCTTCCTGCCTTTTTCTGTAATGCCAGATCCAAGCCAGATGCAGGTCTTCAGGTTCTGCTATTACTAATGCAGCTGCAGCAGTTAACACCATCAGGCTGTATCGTGTCTGCTACCTATAGCAAAGTTTTGCATGTTATATATTGGTTTGCCTACAGCAGTTACTTGAAATTCTGTAGCCATTTTGTTACATTAAGAATAAAAGCAAGTGCTTTTTGGAGACAAGAAAGAATCCAGGGATATAATAAATCTTACTTATTCAGATGTGTACCATTTACTCTTCCAGTGTATGAATGCCTGTTCTGCCATTTCCAGATGATAAAAACAGGAGCTTTTAGCTCACTACTTGCTCTCCAGGTACAGGCAGGTAGCAAACTGCAGGCAGCATGAGGGGTTCTGGCAGCCCATGGCTTGCTTTTGCCATGGTCTGTGAATTATGAAAGTGTGGGAGATGAAACAATATTTTGGTGAGGTCATGGCACAAATGTGCATTCATGTTACAGAATGCACAGCCTTTCCTGCTGTACACCAGTCCCAGTGCCCTGTACTTCCATACACATTAAATGTGGATACACCAGTATTTCTAGTCATAGGACTGACACACATTTAATGATATCCGACAAGTAAAATAGAGGCTTAGATTCTGTGAGTGTCTCTTTTATAAACTGGATAGGTTATCCCTATGGAAAAGTTAGGTACCAGTGCTGTCTGTATTCATTATGAACATCAATATGAAGTCCATAGGACTATATGCCTACACCTTTCCCAAAAGAACATGCCTTTGGTGGGGAAGTTCTCGGAATTCTGACTGAAAATTGAGAGAACAAGTCTTTCTATCCATAGGTTTTGGATTTCAATATTTTTGGTATATCACTTGTCAGACTTTTCAAATTAGTACGTGTAAGTAGAATTGTGCAAACATTCAAAATTACAAATTTACTCTCTTATGAACCAGTGTAGTGCAAGAGGCACATTCATTAATCAGTAATGGATTGTCACACTCAAAAGAGAACTCAAGCCATTGAACCTGTTTTTTTTTATTTGCAGGAACCTATTTTTCAGCAGTTATTAAATTGGTTTTCCTTTGTAGATGAGGCCAAGTAAGATCTGTTTTCACACTGTGGTTACTGTTACAGCTCGTTCTTTCTAAACATACAAAACCAACTGTTCATTACAGCACACAGCTTGTTAATAATCTCTTACAAAATATGGCAATAAAATATCACCCACTGTGGTGGAATGAAATCCAAAAGGTATTTTTCCTTCCTGTAATTTTAGTGCAAGTGGGATTCAGGAGGTCGAATGTAGAGATTACCTGATCGGAAGGGTTGAACAGTTGCTCTGTCTCCTTTGAGAATTAGTTTAACAGTATCACATGTGACACAGTGCATATAATGTTATTGTGGGTGTTCTTGAGAAAGGATACTCACCAAAGTGTGCCACATGTACTAGATCTTCTCTTCTTCCCTTCACACATTGAGTCAAGGAGTAATTTTCAGAACACAGAAACATGTTAGCCTTCATTTCTTATGTCTGTCAATTTGAATGTTTGACTAAAAGCTTGCAGGTTATTTCATTAATTTAACTACAGAAGCCAGGAAATTATTAGCAAGAAAGTTAGTATTACTTTGCCAGTTTTCTCACAAACAAAATCAGTGCTAGAAGAGCACAAGGGTGCGTGTTGATATGCAGATAACCCAGTGTGGATTCTGTATAGCTACTGCTCAAGATCTACATAGTTTTACATATTGAAGCTGTGAAAGGATGTCTGTAAACTAAAAATTGTGACTGGAGAAGAGCACTTGTTTCATCATAACATACATCCATAGTCTCAAACTGTCCAACATACCATATTTGCACTGAAAGACCTCAACTAGCCAACCAACCAACAAAACCTCCACAACAGAACAAAAAACAATAAATGGTGGTGCTGGCTCCAGAAGTTTTCCATGCCTTTGCTTGGCTCCTGTCTCACCTAGGTGTTAGAGGGTCTAAGAGTTCAGCAGTCCTTCAGTGATCTGCTGACTCAGGCAAAGGGGGAAGGAGAGCAGCAGTCATCCTCCCTGCAAGTTCATGGGACAGCACTAGTCACATAAATATTGGCAATTAGCCTCTAAAAGCAAATGTGCCTGTGATGGGGCATGAAAATGAGCTGTTTTGAAGGGAGCCCCCCCCAAAAAATGGGTAGTGTAAGATGGAGGTGACTCTGCCTGGAGAAGATGGAAGTAGGATTTTATGGATGTGCTGTGCGTATTTATGTTTGTAAATTATTGTGGTAACACTTCTATGAAGGATTTTGATTTTATTTGATTTTTTTCTTGAGGCTGATAAAATGAAGACAAAACCACTTGGAATGGTGTATCCATTAACTAAGGAGAACAAGAGCCCCAATTGCTGGAGAAAATTAGTGATACCATAGATGTTGAAAGTCTTTTGTTGCAAAAAAAATAAATCTCTTTGAATTTCTGCATTGTAGATTCATGTGATCAGCAATAACAATAAAACCAGAAACAAAATTGCAGAGGTTTCAACTGGGACAAAAAGAACATGAATCCATACTGTTTCATTGACTCAATTAGCAGTAATTCCACAAGTGTTTTCACAGCACATAAATATCACATAGTACTCATGGTAAAATGGCCAAATATTTCCATTTTTACTGGTGAATGAGGGGATTGAGATTCTTACAGACATGACTGAATCGCTGAAGTGTCAGATTCGGGAAACAATGTCACTTGGTCGGATGGCTTTATCTTGTCTTTTTGAGGGTAAAAGGTACCCTTCATGTTAAAGAATTCCAAACCCCTAAAGCTTTATCTCAGCAAACCACAAAGTAAAGCCGTGCAACAGTACATGCAACTCAAAGGCTGATGTACAAGACAAAGTGCAGTGACACATTGAAGTCTGTGAAAAATCACTGTAAACTTCGTAGATAATCATTGCAGGCCTTCATTATGCACTTAGCAATCTCACTTTTGAGATTTCCCCAATTTACTGACAAAAAGCTGCATTAAATTCATCTGCTTGGGAACAAACTTTGAGTTTGACCCTATTTAGGAGGAGCTTAGATTTCAAAGGCACTGTGGTGGATGTTTCTTACTTTAGGATTATACCATAAATCAGTATAAATAGCACAAGAACATAAGGAAGAGCTCTTCAACAGATTTCCACTGTAGGCTGAATGTTTATGACATCAGTAAAAACAGTAGTATATTATGACTAGACATTGTGTTTCACTTCATTGTTATGACTAAACTTCCTGTTTCTATTGTGCCCTAATAATGATGTTCCTTCTATTCCACTTCAGTATCCTATTCATTTAGTTTAATAAATCCCTGCTTCTCTGCAGTACCACTGATCTGGGAAATGTTCCTTTTCATTTCACAAAGACAAGAAAGGACAAAGACAAAGAGAAATGAAAAGTCAAAAGAGCAAAGACTTAGGCTGTCCAGTTAGGTCATGTGCAAAATAACCAGAACTCTAAAATGTCTCCTGAATGTTATTGGGACCTAGATTTGTTTGGGGTGAGTATATTTGAGTTCTTGCATTTGGCATAGTTTCCAAACATGCTTGGAATGCAGAGCTGTAATGCATGTAAAAAAATTCTGTCCAAATTACAATCTTCTTCATATGACTTTCTGTATGATACTGGTTGGATGTACTGTGGTCACTGTCTGATACGGGATATTTCCAAGAAAAGTGATACTGCGAGTCAGTGTGTGGGTTTCAGCTGGGGTAGAGTTCATTTTCTTCACAATGGCTGGTATGGGGCTGTATTTTTTGCTTGTGCTGAACACATGGTTGATAATATAGAGATGTTTTTGTTATTGCTGAGCAGGGCTTACACAGAGCCAAGGCCTTTTCTGCCTTTCATACTGTAATGCTGGTGAGGCTGGGGGTGCATGGGAGGCTGGGTGGAGACACAGCCAGGACAGATGACCCCAGCTGACCAAAGGGATATTCCACACCATGGGACATCATGCTCTCTATATAAAGTTGGGGGAAGAAGGAGGAAGGGGAGACATTTGGGGTGATGGTGTTTGTCTTCCCAAGTAACTGCTGGATGTGATGGGGCCCTGCTGTCCTGGGGATGGCTGAACTCCTGCCTGCCCATGGGCAGCAGCGAATTAATTCCTTGTTTTGCTTTGCTTGTGTGCACAGCTTTTGCTTTTTCTGTTAAACTGTCTTTATCTCAACCCATGAGTTCTCTGGCTTTCACCTTTCTGATTTTCTCCCTGATCTCAGTGTTTGTGAAGCATAGTGAGCCGGTGGCTGTGTGGGGCTTGGCTGCTGGCTGAAAATTGCTGAAAATTAGTAGAATGATCAGAGTGGCAGGAACAAACAGCAAAGGGTGGTAATTTTGTATATTTATATTTAATACAGTAACTGTACAATTTATTTGCTTAAAAATAAACCAAAATTGAGTGGTGACATGGAGTTATAATCTCATTATTTTTCATTACAGCTTCTGAGGCCAGGGAAGGAGAAACAGCAGTCTGAGGTGAGACAGCATTGAAAGAACCTCATCAAAAGCTTTTGGAGACCTCTGAGAAGAACTGTTGATGTGCTTAAAAATTGAATATTACCTGCTTCACAACTGTAGTGTTGTTTGAAGCATGACTTTCCCATTCTGCCCATCTTTGCTTAATACTGAAAATAAAATGTTACACTTAGAGATGCTGCTACCTTGTACCATAGATAGTTTTTTGAAAAATGCAACAGTTCTTCAATGCATGTTTTTGTGATTGCAGTACTTGGCCAAAGATGAAAACAATAATCTGATTCCTTACATACTTTCAATGATACGCAAAAATCTGATGGATAAAAGGATTTTCTGAGGCCAAAACTAATACCCATATTTACTCATTCATTGTTTTTAAATTGAGGTCTTTTTTTAGCAGCTGAGTAGCAAAAATTTTGGTAAGTATAGCAGGATTTTCCTCTAAAGGTATTTTATTAATGTAAACCTTTTTTTTGTCAACAGATTTTAAACAGATTTTTGTTGCTGAAAAATATGTTGTTTTAACAGCACATATATATAAAGATTTTAAAGGACTTTAAAGATGCTTATTTTAAGCAAATTTTTACTATTATTTAAACAAGGTGATGAAAACAAATGATGTATTCTGATTTTCCAAAGTCTTTTCTTGTATACTTGCCTTTATATCAATTCCAACCTTAGTAAATTGTAAAGTGGTGAAACAACCATGAAACTGAAGAATTCTTTGCAGAGAAAAATGAAATATTTCTCTCTGATACAGGACGTAGAATTGCAGAATTTGAAAAATAACAATTCTAACTATAAGTCATATTCTGCTTCTCTTCAATGAGTGTTAATAGTCTTTCTTAGCACCCAACTACAAAAAAAAGTGCTGGTGAAACAGCTTTTTCTTACAGTGAAATATTTGAAAATGTAACTGATGCACAGCACTCGTTTCACTGATTTACAATAGAGCTTCCATATGCACTCTCAGATTTTGCAAGGTAAAGGTATGCAACAAGCTATTCATTAACTCTGGTTATAAGCTAAGAGAAAACATGTAGTAAAGCAGAAAGAAGAACTCCTAAGTTGAAATATGTCAGGTAGACCTGAAACAGGTTGGTGTGGGTTTTTTGCCAGTTTGTTCTGGGTTTTGTTTTAAGTCCCGGTAAAACAAACGATATGTAATTTCAGTTACTGTCTATATCCTTAAGTATAATTTTTTGTTGTAACTTCCAAAACAAGAAGGGTGTTTGTTGAAACTATGATTTTTTTTGAACTATAAATTACAGATTAATTCAGTACAGCTTTAATTTCAATATCATTAAAAGCATAGCACAATCTAGGTTTTAGTGCTGTCATTATTATAGTTTTAACAACTTGTAATGCAAATTACAGAGTCCATATTATAAAAGGAAAGGTAAAAATATGTGTATTTTCAGATCTTAAATAAGACTGCCCAGTTAAAAAGGAAATGTGTCATGTACATGTAAAAACTGAATAATTTGCAGTAAATCTAAATGTTGAACTAATTATTTAAACTGAACATAGGTATTAATTTATCTTCATTGTTCACTTTAGGTGAATTGACTTCAGAAACTTAAGGACAAACCTATTGTCATGTTCCTAATTCATCAGGGCCTAACCATGACCAGCAAGGTGAGGAGCAGTTCACACATCCCCTGGCAGAGCCCCCAGCAGGGTGTGCTGCCTGAGCTTCCTGCTGAAGGTGACACTCCAGCAAGAACTGCCTTTCAGAATTTGGAAATTCAACCAGTACAGACGAAAGTATCAACGTTTAAGTCTGTCTTTAGTTTTTGCATTTCAGTAGTTCAGATTTCACTGCAAATTCTTTGAGATCTTCAGCACATGGATGATTAGAATCAGTAATCTAGTATCATAATGAAGAGTAATTAAGGCCTTTCCTAGATACCAGAAGGCAATCAAGGAAAGATCTTTTCTGTCTTTCCAAGTTTCATCTGGTGCTATCAAGATTAAATGATGCGCAACTCATGGTTAAGCAAGTTTTTGCTATTCTACTAAAATAAAATTTAGTCTCTTAAAATACTTCCCCTTTGCCTTTCATACACAATTTCTCTCCATACTTTGTCTACTTTAGTGGAGTCATATGCCATATTTAGCCCAGACAAACGTTTTTAGATTTTACTAATTTCAAAACATTGTCAAGTAGACACACCACCGTGTCTTCTCTATATATTGTCAGCCTGATTCATGTGCCTGTAGGTTCATCTAAGACTTTCCACTGTTGCACAGAAAACAAATGACATTTCAGGGAAATACCTATCAGTGTTTCAATCACTGCTGTTTCTTTTCAGTTAGGATTATTAAAAATCTCAAACTTTATTCTCCTAGAAGTGCAGAACAACTGTATTTTAGTCATTTTACATGCTGGAGTCCAGTTTAAGAGGCTGATGTGTAGCAGTAGGCACTACAGTGATTAATGAGATTCAGTAGCTTTTCCATAGCTTCCTGCCTAGAGCAAAAAACAAAACAAAAAAAAAAGAAAATCAACCAACAAACAAAAAAACCAACCCCAAACCTATAACAGCAGATTAGTTGTGTGCCTTTCGCTCCTTCTTGTAAAATGTTAATGGACTCCTAAAGGTTTCATTTTTGAATGAGAACCATTTCAGCAAGAATTTTAGCAGATGCAGAGGACAATCAAGGAACTTGTGAAAATTCCTTATGTTCTGCTTTATAAAGTCTATTAGGCACATTATGCACAAGCTGTGAATCTGACACTGATTTCCAAGCATTTAAACGGTCCAAATAAAATGCCATTTCTGTAATACTTTTATAGTTTCCATTTTTTTCAAGTGTATATTAAATACACATCTGAATAAACAATATTGTACTCCTTTATTTAGATGTAGGTAGCAGTCACAAGAGATTAAATGCTGTTATGTGTAATGAAGCACAAAGATGACAAGATATATGAACCAGAGGCTTTTCAGCTCGATCACATCATCCAGCACATAATTATACAGATTTTGTATTTCAGACACCAATGTCACCTTGGGGTTGAAATCATTCTGGATGAACGGTGTAAGTATAAATAAGATAGTTCCCCACACCCCAATTACTTTCCTACTTTAAAAATAGAAAGGAAAATGAGTCGTCCTGAGTTTAGGGATGAGTTATTTGTGTGTGGTATTTGTGATGGAAAATTCTTTCTAAAATAAACACAGTAATAAATGGTCTTCTTTTTTCCTCTCATATTTTAAGGGGCCAGCCTGCTTCTAGTGACAGAGTACTAGACTAGATTTATCCTGGTCTCTTTTAGTACATGACTAATACACAGAGCACTATCTATTAGAGTCATTAACTGTATCAAGCAAAATCTTTTTCTGTAGTTTTTCTATTAAATTTCTTTAAAGCCACATACAGAATGTTACTTCCCGTGTTGTATTTTAGTTCCAGCAACTCTAATATGGATGATACCCTGATGGGCTTTTGAAATCGTGGAAAACATGAATGTGACAGGGGAGCCTAGACAGGACTTTGGAAAATATTACAAGTCATTTAACTATTATTACAAAATTTTTATAAATGCTGAATAAAGGTGCCAATTAATAAATGTATCAGCCTCTATTAATTTAGTTTCTTCACTTCATTACAGAAAGACACTATTGATCCAAAATTTATTAGCAGTGTTCTGCTAAAGCCAGCGGAGGGCAGACTTGAATTGGAAACTCTTTGCTACTGCAGTTACTGGAAGTTAAAATACCAGATATATCGTGTCTTGAGCTCAAAGTCTCATCACTTCTCTACTATTCTAATTACACTTGTGCTGGATAAAACCTTCTTTGCAGTTGCTGTTAGACAAAATGAGTGTTTTGCAAATGTTTAAATAAAGATGCTAATATGAAAGTGAATAAATCAGTGAATTAGCAGCTGTGTGTTACTCATCAGGGATAATCTACACTGCTTAATCCTTAACCATGTGTATCTTGAAGTGTTTGTTAAAAGCTAGTGAATATCATTATCCCCATTTTACAGATGAAGAAACTGAGGAATAGAGTGGTAACCTTGCAGATTACCCATCTGGGTGACCTACAGAAATGAAAATAAAGTCCTGTTTTTTGAGATCTTATCCAGTGCTTTGCAACTTAAACTATTTTAACTCCTGCAAGCATTATGGAAATTATTGCTAGCAGCCCAAATTGTGGAGACTGAGAAGCTTACACTGATGAAATAGCAGGCAACCTGACAGGAAGGTTGTAGATCTTCAGAAGAATATTCTTCCCAAGAAGATGGGTGGCAGTCAGATCAAAGGCCTAAAGATCCGCTTTAAAGTAGAAGTTTATTATCAAAACAAGTACTTTGCATTTTTAGGCATATTTGTTATTCATTAAGTTAGGTTGTAGTCTTTCCAAAAACCTTCATGACAGCCTGTGTCTGACTCTTGTTATATATCATGTGTTAGGGCTTCACACATTTTTAAGTGCTGTGTGAAGGTTTGTAAGAATATATTATAAAAGAGGCCACTTCAGGCTTCTTGGTCATTTCTCCTTGTACCTCGTGCAATTGTACCTCACAAAGAGTTGTCACCTCCAAATTGTCATCACTTTCCATAATTCACAAAGGCCTGAATATGCAATTATCTCAAAAGGAAAAGATTCATTTACTCTTCTGCAGAACATCAACTCTCCTCAAAATAACTACTAATTGAAGGCGTTTGTATACTGGCTCGTTTTATAGTAAACCACTGGTTGTCTCAGCTCAAGAAGCAACAAGAAAGATAACTATTTGATTAATGAACACTGTTGCTTTGAGAAATGTGGTTTCCAGTCTGAAAGTTATTTTATTCAGCCCTAATTATACATTGCTGAAAACTGTTAACCATTATTAGAGGCAGATAAGTCTGAGGTTTGGGGGTATGGCTGGTTTTGCCTGCTGTAAGCTTCACAGATGTTCACCTCCACCTCCATAATGATCTTTTCTTTCGCTAATCCTAAATGGTGTATATTTTGTTTGTACCCAACTTTCCCTTTTATTTGTAAAATAGGTGTGAAATGTTCAAAATATTAGTGATTTAAGGGCAGTTAAGATATTACTTCCTCACAAACACATCATTGTTACGTACAGTTGTGTTTGTTGTGCTGAGCAGGCCCAGCTAAGTTACAGATAAGGCAAAATAACTGTAGTAGAGCAGGTTGGCCAAAAGCTTGTCCCTGTATTTCTTTACATGGAAAATAAAGGACAGATGTATGTACTGTCTGAATAGAGAACCTGATGATGTTGTGTGCCTGTGCCAAAATAAGTCCAATAGTATTTTATTGGAAATATAAACTTAGTTTTGGATTTTAAAAAAATGAATATGCCATGTAAAAAATACATATTTGATCAAGATCAGTTCCTCTGGTAATGTTCCTTCAGAGGTGAGGGTTTTAATGACAGAGAGAAGATACTTGTACATCTATGGAAGTTAAAGCCTGCTGCTGTCAAGTGGCCAAGACCCTTAAATGTGTGTTGAAGTATCCTACTCTTAGTAAATCAGAAATGTTTATACTTGCTGTCTCAAGTAGTAGAAAGAGCACCAGCAACTGCTTCCATGTTTAGAATTCTGTGGAGTCTGCTACCTGTGAGCAGACTCCACTTAAATAAAGTCACTGGAATTACTAATTGCTAACCTCATTCTTGACATACTTCAGCCTCCAACAGCCTTCTCCAACTTCTGTTACACCTTCTGGGAGTCTATCTATAGCAATTGCTTTCTCTCTCCAGTTGGCTCCAAGCCAGAAATATATCCATTTGCACAAATGCTTCTTAACCTTGTTCACACTGGGGTGGGGGGGAAGGGGGGGAAGTCATATTTTTTCTTTTTGCTTGTCTGGTTGGTGGATACTTTTATAGTAAATTCAGTACTTGCCATGTTCACTGTGTAATGGACAAGTGGTTACAATGCCTTTTTTAAACTACTGTTTGTTTCACTTTAAGTGGACTGAATAAAACTATTTCTCCATGATCATTTTGTGGGCATCTTACTGTAACATGGGAGTCTTAAGCAAACAGATTTAATCAATTTTCTGATAAGGTTATATTCTTCCTTCTCAGTAGGGCATTCTCAGTTGATAGAGAAAGCCTTCAAGATTTGCAGAGTAACCAGCACTTCTGAAGGTTGAAGAAAACACTAAGGCACAAACATTTCTCACCAGCTACCTGGCAAGTTTCAGTGTCCCTGTCATGAAGAAGTTGGTTTATAACTGACAGGGAAGATTGTGCTTATCACAGGAATGCTACTGGTACCCAAACTAGATTGTCTTCATTCTGAAAAACCTGCAGCTCACACAAATACTTGTACAGCATCCAGCTCTGGGGTCCTCAGTGCAGGAAGGACATGAATCAGTTCAATCAAGTCCAGAGGAGGCCACCAAGATAATTAGAGGGACAGAACACATCTCTTACAAGGAAAGATTGAGAGAATTGGGATTGTTCAGCCTAGAAAAGGAAGGCTTCGGGGTGACCTAATTGTGGCCTTCCAGCACCTGAAGAGAGCCTACAGGACAGATGGAGAGGGACTCACTACAAGAGCATGTAGTGACATGACAAGGGGTAATGGATTCAAGCTGACAGAGTAGGTTTACATAAGATATTGGGAAAAAATTATTTGATGTGAGGGTGGTGAGACACTGGAACAGGTTGCCCAGGGAAGTTGTGGTTGCCCCATCTCTGGAAGTGTTTAAGACCAGGTTGGGTGGGGTTCTGAGCAACCTGGTCTAGTGAAAGGTGTCTTTGCCCATAGCAGGGGGGTTGGAACAAGATGGTCTTTAAGGTCCTTTCCTACCCAGGCAATTCTATGATTCTATGTACATGTGTATAGACACTTCTGCATTATATGTATATAAATGTACCCAGAACTGCAGGTTTATCAGAATTAATTGAAAATGAGACAGCTTGGATATCAATACCAACGCCATTTCTGAGGATATATGTATAGACACATATAGCAAATTTCAGCTGCAGCTTTGAAGTCCTCAGTGTTTCAGCTACCTAGAACTACCTATGCAAATATTTGACATTAGAAAATTAGGAGCACTTTGATTGGAGTAATTAGGTTGATACATAGGAGTTCTATGGTAGAGGCAGGAACAGATAGTCCTGATTTTTCTAACTCAAATTTCCGCAACAAATATTTAAAAAAAAAATGTTTTCATGCACTTCTGTACAGTTGTGGTGAATGCTGTACCAGAGTCCAGCCCAAGCTCTGGGAAAGACAAAAAGGGTGTGGTTCCAAAAATAGTCACAGACCATGGATCTATGTTTGCATGCTAGATCATGAACAAGGATTCTGCATTAAGATTGTGCATAGGACAGTGTGTGGCATCTCTCACTGTGGCATCTTAACCACATTTCACTTCCACTTTTATTAGATCTCAATGTTAGGGAAAAAAAAGCCAGTTCTAGTTAGTACAAAATTTGATTTATATCCAGCTCTAATAAATCTAGCCTTGCAACTTCCAGTCCTCTCAGGTGTCCACATACCTGTCCCTAGAACACATTCCTCTGCATTAGGACTCATAGGGTAAACTGCTGGATCAGTAAAGTTCTGCTCTCTCTAAGGTACTGCATCATGCATTTGCAATTTTGTTCTCCCCCTAATGCAGCTGGAGTTTTCAGGCTATCCCATTTGACTGCATCTGTGTCACAAGTCACTGACATCAGAAACCCATTTTAGCCTCAGTGTCACAAATTAATTGAGTCACAGAAAGAAGAATAAGGTTACTAAAAGAACAGGTTTTAAGATTCTACTTTCAACAATAGTGAGTAGCTAAAAAACACTAAAAGCCAAGAGCATGCAAGCTCCTACTGGTCAGTTTTCAGTAGATCAGCTTTTAATAACTGCCTGCAAAAGACTAATTAGTGACTTCACTGTGCTGTCCTACATTTCAAAGTGTCTAATGCTGTCATGTAGCTGCGCACCTAACACTGACTGCTAACTTGACTTCATACCCAGCACTGGTCAGCACTAGCAAACCTCAGCTTCAAGGTTTAAGGTAGAGTCAGCATTTTGCCACCTGCCAGCAGTAATCTATAACTTACATTGCTGGGAACCATCAAAAAGATATTAAACTAGGAATGGTTAGGTTTTCCCCTACTAACAGCAAATATAGAGCAGTAACTTCATGACATTAGTGGGAGCAGTCTGTTCAAATCTTCCACCGTGTCATGGGAAGTACAGACTATCAATTTTCCATTCCTATTTTGGCAGGCATAATTTCGTTATTTTTAAAGCTGTTGATATTGGCCACCTCAGTGTTTTCATTATTTCACACACATTTTGGCATTTCAAGAAGTCTGTGCTTCAGCAGATATAGGGGATATAGTGTGTGTCCCAAAATTTAGAGTTTCTTTCACCAAGTATCATATATTACATTTACAAGCTTCATTTACACTTCAACAGATCATTCATCTGTGTGCTGTCAAAGACTGGTGGGGGGAGGGAGGCAGTAAATTAGAGAGATTATGAATTCTAATAAAAGGGCATCAGGACTGTCTACAGCAGCTGTAGTGGTCTGTAACAGCAAAGCAAAGGATGATGAGAGTTAAGAATGAAGGGAAATGTGTGAAAGCAGCAGCAGGCACAGTATAACAGAGGGTTAAAAGGACGGACACTTGTTAACACAGAAAACCATGCCCAGCAGAAAAGTTGAGGAATTGCTCTGCTTATGTCAAGCCAAAGACCTGCACTTTGAAAACAACCACAACACAGATGACCTGTCAGCAAAAGTCCCAGGATCCTTATCCCAGGAGGATGGTACCAAGGCTGCAGCATCAGATACGCCTTGCTTTCCTGTTATCCTGCCTGGAAAACACACATGGTGAAAACAGGGAAAAACAGGCAATGGGCAGCATCCTGGCACATTATTTGTGAGAACAAAATAAACAGGATTCTGAGGTAAAAGATACCAGCTGATGCCTCCTAAGGGAAATGACAGATCTGTCCAGAAACCACTTTGTTGTCCCTAGTCAAGGGCTTGTAGTGAGGGCGTGGCAGCAGCATTCCCATTCCTTTGTGTCAAGCTCAAGGGATCCTGGTCAGGCCACTGGGACTCTCTGAGCTGGTGATCAAGAATATACAAGTGATATGTCAGAGAATTAATTCTACAGCAGAATGAGTGTGACTGCATAAAATCAACTTGCCTAAAGATTTTTTAAATAAATACCTTTCATAAGATCTCACACTGAACTTTCTCACATTGATTCCGGTGCTACAGCAATTTCCCACTGTTACACACATGAACAGTCATGCTTGCTGAGGACCATATCATAATTCCCCATCAGACAGAGGGACAGAGATGCTCATGACTTGCTCTAATTCTTGAATTCCCTCCTAGATGTGGCATAGTAACAAACGCTGTGGCAATTTATCTACAAGTACAGATGATAATTTATCTGCAGTATAGATGATAATTTCCTCTCAGCTTTTCCAGAAGGTTGGTTTGTCCAACACAGATGGATTTTGTACAGCATTTCAATGACATGGAATTTAAGCTTCTTTGAGGAAACCCATGCACTACTGGAGTAAAATAATCATTGAATCATAGCTGAGTAGTTATTGATAAAAAACAAATTACTCCATGGAAAGCCATATGAAAAACAAAGGGTTGGAAAGAAAGTGAAAGAAGAAGGCTGAAAAAGTGTGCTGTAAGACCTGAAACAATAAAAATGAGGAAAAAATGTGTGGGCCTCATACAAGGACAATATGGATTTATAGTCACAGTATTACTCAAAGCTGGTAGGACACGTGAATAATGCCTTCCAACACCCCCACTATTCTGGATCTCTAGTGCCAGAGAAGGAGACTGCTAGAAGGACTCAGTTACAACAAGGCTGGGCTGCAGCATGCAGAAAGGGAGATTAGGATTTGTTTTCTTCCACAAGCTTTGATAGGGTTCACATATCAACTTCTGTAAACAATGAGATTAGGGCAGCAAACTGCACAGCCCTTTGCACCTCCCAGTAGAAACCTCATGGAGAAATAAATATCTTTGTCCTTCTCCCTCACCATAGTAACACCGAAATAAACTACAGTATGTATGTCCATTTACCTTGTCAGCCAGATGTCAGTGAGGCTCAAAGTCCTTGTGTTAAGTACTGCAAAAGCCTTTTCCCAGAGAACTAATCAACTGTTACCTGGGAGCTGGCTGGTTTTGATCTTAGACTCGTATCATGTTTGTTCTGACACAATTATATATTTATTGTTGCAAATTTCTTTTGCAGAAAGTAGAAAGTCTACTGGTACACCAGCCAGTTGGCCCCTGCTGTAACCTTGAGTTATTCTTTCTAAATGTATTGAGAATGTTCCAGCTGCTAATTTAGCAAGGACTGGTGACCTGCTCAGTGCTGCATAAAAAAGCTGCTCCCTCACAGCAACTGAAGGGAAAGAGGGCTGGTGCTATAAGGGATTGATGCTACTTAGAGATCAATGCCTGGCAATGCTAACCTGATAAGTGTGAAATCTTTGAGACACTAAGGTTGTGTCCAAACATTCAAATGTTTTATCATTATTGATATCACAAACAGGATTTTCTACCCATGTAAAATGTCTTAAATCCAGCAGCCTCATAATTGTCCTCTCTGGGGTGCCTCTAGATCTATAGAGCTCAAGAGCAGAAATTCGCTCTGTATTTCTTCTCTTACAATCAATCCTAGAAGGCTTGCCAAGCTTCTGCCTTCATACATATTTGGCACTCAAATAAAAAAATGAGCTGTGGGGAGGGGGAAAGCCTGGTTTGCTAAGAACTGTGTCTGCCACACAATAAACTATGTGTTCGAGGGGTGAAAAAAGTGATTTGCAAAAATAGGTTTAAACCCAATTTGCTCTCTCACACAGCTGGACCAGGTTAGGTGACCTGAGGGATACTCTCAGTTGACTACCAAGACCTGCTGGAGGAAGGAGATGACCTGACTGGAAGATGTCCAGCCTAGCCTGTGATGACAACAAAAGCTGCCTCACTGGGGGTGCTCAGGACTTCCATGCTCGTAGCCAACAACATCAACTTCTGACTCGTCAGGCAAGACAGGTCACCAGAGCCCAGCACAACGAATAATCCACTTGCTAGATCATCTTCAAGGATAAAGAGTCTTAATTCGGGCATTACTAAATTACAGAGCTTCAAAATTACACTGCTGAAATTTAATTAAGCTGTGAAAGCAGCCAGGCACTGGGTACTGACAGTAATTCAGCCACGCCACAAGCGCTCAGTCTCAGTTCTGCTGCAGCTCCATAGTAGGCAGCAAAGCAATAACCAGGAGCTTGAAAAAAGAGGTGCATGAGCCACTGCCAAAATGTAATGAGCTCTCATTCAGCTGGTAACAGCTGTTTTGAAGCCATCACCAAAGCGTTTTCATTAAAATATAAAGAAGCTCATTGGAAAACCCTAAAACAAAAAAAAGCCTCCTCAACCTGCCTGCATAGAAGTACAATGTAAAGAGGCTGGCCCAGGCATCACTTGTAAATGAAGCTCAGACTATCAAATCTCCAAGAAGATGAGGCACATGCTGAGGAAAAGGTTTGGTGTGTTACTCTGGCTACAGAGGGGCAGGGTGCTCTGTCATCTGCTGATAGGTATGTGGTAAATACTGCTTTGGTTAACCAACTGCAAGAGAGAAATCTGAGGGGAGCTGACTGAAAGGCTGGCACCTTGACAGTTGTCTTGTGAAGTTTATGTGATAGTAATACAAAAACAATTGTGGGAGATCTTTGACCATGAGGGCAGAATTCAGCTGCATGCACAGTCTTTGAAAGCCATCAGGAGTGGACAGGAGATGGAATAGGATCACAGAATCATAGAACAGTTTGGTTTGGAAGAAACCTTATAGATTTCCTAGTTCCAACCCCTCTGCCATAGGCAGGGATGCCTTCCACTAAACCAGGCACCTCAAAATCCCATCCAGCCTCAGTGAGAAAATTTCCTTCTATGTATTTTATACACAATACATAGACAAAAAAGAAAAGACACATACTAGTGCTTCTGACATGCTTTCCTTGAAGAAGTGCCATTTAAGAACAGAGCACTCTAAAATGCATTTCTGTGTAAGAAAATCTCATGTTTCCTCCCAGCCCTGTATAGATGGCAAGTGTTCCTCCAATTGCAAGGTCATAATTAGGTCTAGCAAGAGAAATACAAAACATTAGAAAAATCACAGTGCTGTTCAACAAGCAACTCTGTCTGTCCTGACCAGTCCAGTGAGAAGACACTGAAATTATGGAATAAATGCCTTGACCCCTAAACTATAGAGCACCTTTAAACAGTGGGATAGGTTCTCTTCCTCCAGAGGCAGGTTTGCACCGTTATCAGAAACTCTGGTTTGTTCTTACTCACCTCAGAGTAGCTGAGTTTCTGTTAACAAAAAGGTGAAAAGTCTGATAAACACTGTTAGAAGACCATCTTATCTGAAAACATGCAGTTCATCATGCAAGGAGGACAAACAAATTCCATTTACCTCAAGCTGTAACACTTTGATATCTGTGTTGGCTGCCAGTGGTATCAGTGCTGTCAGGTCTTTTTTGACTCTTTGACGGAGATATTCCATTTTCCTCCTTCACAGAAATCAGAAATGGTAGCTGTTTCTCATGCAGAAGGACTCCTTATTTCTTACACTGCAAAACACCCTTTGAGTAAAAGGGAGAAGGTGGAATGGTATTTTTGTTTCTGCCTGAAAAAGCAGATCCATACCATAACTACACAGACAGATGCAGGAAGCGGGATGTATAAACACTTACATTTTCAACTCAAATGCCAACATCTCTGGGCATGCTGCCCCAAACAGTCTGGTGTTTGAGTAGATACCAGCTCTTGGATAGATTTCTGCACTTTGAGAAGTAAAAGTGCCTCTCAGAAATGCCATTCATCTTGGCCCTTTGGAGCAGAGAGACCCAGAATGATACCCACTTGCTCTTCTGCTCGTGTGTTCCTAAGAGGGCCAAGGTGAGAGGGAACAACCCAAGCTTTGGTCAAATTCGAGAGGGCTCTTATGCCATAGAGGCACACATGACTGTTACACTTTTGGAGCAGACACCATATGACTGAAAGATGACCTCCAGAGATGCTCCAGAACCAGGGCCACAGCACTAAAGACCCAGGACCAAACAGAGCAAGCCACCACAGAAGCTCAGAGCTTGTGTGTTGAAAGCTCTGGTTCCATGAGATATCTCAGTGTTGGCCTGGAAAAAACAAATTTGAAAGCTATTGACTTTCAAGTAATAATTTGCATGCAAGTGATGCTCTTCTAGGAAACAGTGGACCTGAAAAAGGAGGTTTTAAGGTAGATGCAATAAAAGCACAGTCTAAGATGAAGGAGGACATTCTTCTCTCACAGGCGTCAACACTGCCAGTCTTACTGAATTCAGAAGTGAAGACGTTTGCTGATAGAATGCAGAGCATCCACCTTCATTCCAGGCAAGTGGAAATATTTTGAAAGGATGCTGGAGCTTCCCATGAAGTGCTGTGAATAGTGACAGAAGAAAGCAATACTACAGCTGGTCTACTGAAATCAGATCAACGCTGTGCTCTCCTTTTGGAGCAAGCCTTTCTGGCTGCAGCTGTCACGAGGAGGAATTGACATCAAAAGCTCAAATCTAAGTGGGCAAAACATTAATTACCATTTAATCTCCCTCTAATTTTTTTATCCATGCTTTGGAGTCCTCACTGTGAGTAAGTGCAGGTATGCAGGGAGATACCCAATTCCCTATTTTTCAGACACAGGTGAGTAAATAAAGGTTTAAGAACCGTGCTTTCTCCTATAGGTGAGGGTACTGGATACTTTCTCACCTTCAAACAACTAAATGTTGTAAAGACTCAGCTCCCTTTTTCAACATATTTCTCACTTTTTTATGTTATTAGGGAAGAAAAATGATTAAACATACTGGTTTATGCACAGTCTAATAAACTGGACTAATAATGGTTTTCCTGCCAGCACAAAACATGATATTTTCCCATCCCATTTTCCAACCTGAAACAGAATGGAAGAGATTATTGATCTGTGTAGGAAAGTGCCTCCCTTTCACTGTTAGCCTGACCAGCTTCACTAAGCCACCTTCTCTACTGTGCTGAATTGCTCTTCTTACCTCATACACATTGCTAGATTCTGCCTGATCCTCACAGATGAAAACTGCTTACTCAGGGGAAACTTCGAGGAGTATCTGGCAATGTATTCTAATGCATATTGCTTATTACCTTCTTAAAATTGTGATAATTATATCATCACCTCCAGTTCCAGGAGCTGCAGGTTACAGGTTTGGGCTCTGCTTACCCAACACTCAGCCTCTGAGGTTTAAGGCTTTGTCTTCCTTCCCACAGTCATTTTTAGCATCTGAACCTACCCAGGCCAGTCCTCAAGCCTGAAAATCCATCAGGACAGGAGAGATAGAGGATCAATTTCTATGGGACGCTAATTTGAAAACCATGCTTGGTTTCTAAGCAATGTTTTAGAGGAGGTACAAGTAAACTATTAAATGGACAATAAACTTTTCAGGAAAGCAGTCCTTTAGATGACAACTCTGCATTTTTTAGTGGACAAGAAAAGTTGTTGTAGATTAAAAGTTGTTGGTTTCCAGATACTCAGGAATATTAAATCAGTTTCGGGCAGCTCTGCTTAGTTTCAAAGAGTCTACAGAAAAATTGCACTTGACAATAGCACCCTTCTCGGTAATTCTGTGCCTGGTCCTAGGAGATCTTTCTGCCTCTTCATCTATTTCATTTTGGTTTTCAGTCCAAAGAAGGGCAGCGAAGCTGGTAAGAGGCCTAGAACACAAATCTCACCAGGAGCAGCTGAGGGAGATGGGAGGGTTAAGCCTGGAGAAAATGAAGCTCAGAGGGGACCTTACTGCTCTCCAGAGTAAAGGTGGGGGCCAGTCTGTTCTCTCAGGTGACAAGTGACAGGACAAGAGGAAATGGCCTCAGGCTGCATCAGGAGAGGTGTGGATAGGGTATTAGAAAAAAATTCTTCCCTGAAAGAGCTGTCAAGCATTGGAACATGCTGCACAGGGAAGTGGTGGAGTCACCATCCCTGGAGGTACTTAAAAGATGTGTAGATGTGACACCTGGGAATGTGGTTTGGTGGTGGGCTTGGCAGTGTTAGGTTAGTGTTTGGATTCAATGATCTGAAAGATTCTTTCCAGCCTCAATGATTCTTTGGGTTTTTTTACATCTATTTACCACGCAAAAATCAGACTAATACAATGTACTATACATATGTTAGATTCTGGTTGGATATATGGCCTAATTTTAATGCCTATACTTTGAATGAACATTAATTTTATGCAACACTGAAAGCAGTCACCTCTCTGCAAGGCATTTAGCACAGGGGTATAGCAGCTCCAGCTCCTCCAGTGCAGTGATCAATAACAGTGACACATTACTCTTATGCCACAGCAAGTGACATATGGCCATGTAGCTGCACATTATAATTAACCACTGATTAACAACAGAAAGAGGATTGACTGTTACATTCAATTAACTTGCCTTCCTTTCAGCTGACAAGCAGCTGAGTGCTGAACATTTAATATACTTTTTGCAAATTTCCTTCTCTGCAAGTATTATAATTGCAGTAATTAGCACAGATCACCTATGACAGTAAAACTCTCATTTCATCTATACAATGCAGTAGCTTAGAAAAAGTTAGGTTTTATCTGTTTTATTAAAGAACCAACCAGTATTTCTCTTCTACCACAAATTCTCATAGAATTCCATGTAGTTTTTCAGATAATTCTGTCAACTTTTAGATAACTCGACAGAAAACTTTCCCAAGATATGTGATCTGGGTTGTCATTAGTTGATGGCAGTCACATGCACATCTACAAAGAGCTACATCTGTGTACCTGTGTGAAAAATGATCCAGGTGTCTCACATTTGCTGTTAAATGAGTTGGTATTTTCCCTCATGCTGTTTCCTTTCCTTCAGACTGTATATTAGCCCATAGGGAAAAAGCTGCCAAGGCACCCTGAACCTCCTTTTTTAGTTTCATCTGTTTTCCATACGGTGGCCTGCTTGTATTCACTAATAGTCTCTTGATGTTTTATTTGACTTGACATTTTGATTTGCTTGTCAGAATAGTGTAGAGGTTAGAAGAAGTGACTGGCAAGATTAGCGAGCAGTTTATGCTGGCTAATAACCTGCCCACTGAGCAGATATTGAGAAATTCGAGCAGAAGTTGTCAAGCCAGATCACACTTCTGACAAAGGGACCCACAAAGTGCCTTCAGGACTGTAGCCCTGCTGAGCTTCATGTCATCCATTCAGGCAAGGAAAGGCACAAAGAAAAAGGTCAATGCAAGTACTTTGTATAGCACAGTCCCACAATCCTCAAGGAAATGTTATCTGCTGTGAGAACTGAGAGCAGATCATGCCTTGTGACCTTGTGAGTCACCAGCTTGTTCCTCCTGGCATTACAAGTCCCCTCTGTTCAGAGGGTGGTGCCACGCAAGGGCAGCTGTGGGGTCACGGTGGTGCCTGTACAGGGAACGATGCACAGCGCTGCCCAGGGTGCCCGGCCTCCCGCTGGCATTTCCGAGGGACAGCGCTGAGTGACACCGACCACAGGAACACCTCTGCCTTCGGATGTGCATCACTCTGTCCTTGTACTGACTGGCCATGGGGTGGCAATGTCAATCTTCTAGAAAATACTTCCATACACTAGATTCCTGCTCCTCCCCCTTTGTTTTATTCCCTTGTTCTCTTTCTATAGTGAAGGAAGCTGCACTTACATTTTAATTTCCTTGCAGAAGTTGGATTCTGCTTCTTCTTCTTCTAGCAATAGTTCACCACGCAGATTTTCTGATCCCACTAGGCTAGACATTCTCTTCTGCTCCCTCTTAATTCAGTTCCTTGCAGGTGTTCAAGTATATTCCTTAAATTAATTTTTTGTTAAATGCCAACTTTCCACACAATTTTCCTCTCATTCTTAAGGTGGCAAATGCCAGAGACTCTATCCTTTGTCTAAATCTTCTTTGAGCATTTCATTTTGTGCTTTCCAAAAGGTACCAGCATTTCTTGACAGCAAAGTATGACAAGAAAATCAGCAGTATAAGTAGAGGAGTGTGGCCACCACTGCTGCCCACAAGTGTTCTAGTCCTGTGGTAGGTTGTTTCGGGACTAAATTCCCAGTATTTGTTACTGTGGTAGTTCCAGCACTTCGCTTCCTCTCCAAGAAGGAAGCCAAGGCAGGGAAAGGGCAGAATGGCATAGCACAAGTTCTGTCTGATGGGAAGATGCCTGCCCTTGCAGTAAGGTGGGAGCCAGGGGAGAAGAGATTTCTTTCAAAAGCTCTCATCTTTGCGTGTGTCTCATTTTGTGCAGTTTCTTCATTCATACAAAAGTGCCCCAGAAACAGGCAGAGAAGAAGCGACATTTTGAACTGCTCTTAAAGCTTCTGGTTTCGCCTCCCATTCACCTCTTTTCCCACAGCTCAGTACAAAGTGTGCTTTGTATGACACGTTCCTCCTTTCAAGCATGAAACAGAACTATCCCTCAGCCCTTGTGCTGTACACTGCCTACTCTTGTTGGAGTAGGAAGGAATAATTACAGGGATTATGAATGTGGTACTGAATGTCAAGGCATATTAAAACTGTTCAGTATCACAAGAGCAAATCAAGATTCTTCCAAGGGGCTGCTTTTCTGCCTGAAATTGAATTACAGCATCAAGTACCTTATAAATAGATCTACCTAGTAACTAATTTTGTTGGTGTATTTAAGAAGTTACTCATCTCACCATTACCAGAATGCATCAAAACTCCTTGTGCTTCCAAACATCACCATTTTTCATCCAGTATGGCTCCTCAGGTACAATAACACCCTGTCGTTCATGGAGAATGGGGCACACGTGTCGTGCTGCAGTCTGTATCACACGTGCCAGGTTATATGAAAAAGGTGGGTCATACAGTCTGGATCTTGGAGAAAGCCATTGCTCAGTAATTTCTTATTTGTCCATAAGCGCATTTTATTTTGTGCAATGATGCCAAAGCAGGGAACTAGCAAGAACTGTTCAGTGCTTTTGTAGCATGGCTTCCTATGCTGGCAGCAGGAAAAAGCAAGTTCTCACGGATAGCCAAGGAAGTTTAAAGATATGAATTTGTTAGAGTATGCAAGACAGTCAAGGAGCTCTTTCCCAACCCAAATAGTTAAGAATCAAGATTTGTCAGCTAGAGCTGAACATGTATCATCCACTTATAAGGAAGCTTTAACAGCCTTGCTGCTATTCTACCTTAAAATTAAAAGCCGGTAAAGGTATTGCATGCTTCTAAGTGGGATCATAAAGCAATAGCTTTATGAGAAATCAGAATGAAATAAAGGAAATAAAGAAATGAGAATGACAGAGAGAGATTTGTGCTCTATTTCTTTCCTCCTTCGCTACTTTAGACATTTGAAAATGGTTGAAAATGCAACTACTTCATGATTTGTCATATAATCTGAACAGATGCAGTTTGAATCCTAAATCCCAGCACCTGTCCATATTATTTCAAGCTGATCTTTACAGCCTGGCCACTAAACCAGATCTATTCCACTAACCACCATACCAGATCTATTCTTCCTAGACATCTGCCTGCTTGTAAGGCCTTTAGCAAAGGGGACAGCTGCTGACATTCAAAGCTCTGCTAAAGCTTCTTTTGGCTTAATTCAGCAAGAAAGGGAATGCAGTCAGAATCAGTAGGAAGGCAGCAATGCTAAGCCAGTTGTTCAGGGTGAAAAGGGAGGAAGACATGGGATAAACAGCTCGTGGGTGTCAGAAAGGATCTTCCCAGCTCAGGATGTCCTGAATCGGTTTGAGAGTGCCTGTATCTTTCTCCAGTAGTTTTGCTAAAGAGCAGTGGGATTGGTATTTTCTAATGGCTGAAATGAGGCATATAAATCCTACTGAACTAACAAGTAAATAAGTAAACTAAATATCAATGATGTTACCTTGTGAAAGTAGTTCTACTGATTTATTACAGCACAGTTCTTACACACCAACATTTGAAGGGCAAGAGAGTCGGCTGAAAGATGACATTTGTTATGACAGTTGGTTGACAAAATGTTATCATATATAATACTATCCTGATTCCCTCCCAAGTATTAATGAAGTCTGAACTGCAGGTTGTTAACAGTAATGAAAACACAATGCATTTTACCAACTAAAAAAGCAAAACGAAAAAAATAGGAATATTGTGATTTTTAAAAAAAGAAAATATCTTTAAGGAATAATTTTAAGAACCTTTACAATTTATACTCAAATCAATTTACTGCTGGCAGATAAAACCACAAAGAAAATATATGAGTGACAATACAACCTTTCACTGCCTAGCTACATCTACTTTAGATGGTATTCTAGGTCATTGACACCAGTGCTGGTCCAAGGTTTTGCCAGCTCCAGCAGTCTCCATGCCAGTATCCAATCTCCAATCTCCACACCTTGATAGCTGAGAGGAATACAGGTAAAATACACACACACACATACGTTTTATATGTAATTTTTAAATTAGTGAGTCAGTGAAATCGAAGATGATGTTCAAGAGAATGTAGTGACATGACAAGGGGTAATGGATTCAAACTGAGAGTAAATTTATATTAGGTATTAGGAAAAAATTATTTACTGTGAGAGTGGTGAGGCACTGGAACAGGTGAAGCTGTAGATGCCTCACCCCTGGTAGTGTTCAAGGCCAGGTTAGATGAGGCTCTGAGAAACCTGGTCTAGTGAGCGGCATCCCTGCTTATGGCAAGGGAACTGAAACCAGATGATCTTTAAGGTCCTTTCCAGCCCAAACCATTTTGTGATTCCATGATTTCATGCATGAAGAAAGTATCTTTCCAGAGAAAGCACCGAGCATTCATTGTTCTGGTTGACTATTTGTATTGCAGAAATAATCCCACACCAAGGACTTCTTACGCCAATACGTGACACACCTTCATTTACTTTGTTGTGCGTTGTGGAGGCAGAAGCTGACATTTGTTATCCCCTCTGAAATGTGCCCTCTCACAGCACAAAACCTACCCTCATACTCCAGACCAAGCAAGTCTGTGTGGGGGACTGCCAGGATTAGTCAGCACTACTGATGAGAACAACAACCAGGCAGCTTGTCAGAAGCGCTGCGTGACTCAGACTGACTTCCACAAGTCCTTCCGCACCATTACATCTCTGTATTGTCCCTGCACATGTAGAGTAACAGATGACTAAACACCACCTTATTTTAGGAATCAAGCTAACGAAGCGAGCGCTCTGCGATGTGAGGGCTTGTTTCACAAAGGCTTCTGGAGTTTCACAGTGACATTCTTCCCACTAGCTTGAATTAGCAGGTGTATTTATTACCTGGCAGCTGTGGGCTGGGAGAAAACCCCCATACTGAAGTCATCTTTAATACAGAGCCAGATTAACATAAAACATGAAAAACAACTATTACAAGCTCAGTGCAGGCAACCAGCTGTGAAGTCTGTAGGAACAAATGTAATTTCTGTAACTTGTTACTAATTGCCTGTAATACCTTCATAAACCCCTTTCCCCGGGAATTGTCCAGCAGGCTCTCAGCTATGTTCTCATCCTGCAAATACAGGCACTATTTTGGAGTACCACATTTTGGGAAAAGTTCTTGAAATTCATGTTGTCTTTCACTAATCAATACCTATTCAGCCCTGAAATAATGTAAGAGCCCATTTTAAGCACTGCCTTTTACTCACTGTAACTAAAATTGTAAATCCTGCACACTTACAGGACAATCACAATCACAGACATCAAGTCTAATTTGTACCTTTTGCAAAGGAAAACTTTTACCTACTCCAATGCTTGGAATCAGACTTCCCTTCTCACCCATTTAAATGATGGGAAATTGAGTTTTGTCCTTTCAAAATACATGGTTTAACATTGAAAACATAGGAAAAATAGGAAACTATGCAGCGAGATCTCCCACTGCTCCCCTCTACTACAGCTCTTCCATTCATCCAGGTTTCTCTAGAGAATTGCACAAGAGACTACATTTGTAAGGGCAAAGGAAAAAACTCAGAACTAAATACAGGATCACAACCCTGGACGTACAGAAATTCCTGCCTTGCACAGGAATTTCTCTGCAGATGGCCATGGGAGACCATCCTAGAGAGAAAGGCCCAGGAGAGCTGGAGGATGTTCAAGAACCATCTCTTCCAGGTTTAAGAATGGTCTATGGCTACACAGAAAAGCAAGCAGAGGTGGCAGAAGGCATGGAAGCATGAAGCAGGAGCTCCTGACTAGACACAAAAAAGCAGCATACAAGAGGTGGAAGCAAGAGCAGGCAACCTGGGGAGATGCACCATCCAAGCATGCACAGGTGGGGTTAGGAAAGACAAACCCCAAATGAAGTGGAATATGGAAGGTGGAAAGCAAGGGAAAAAAAGATTTAGCAGAGAGATCATCAGCTACAGAAAGACTAGGGGGAAAAAGGCACCACAGCTGAGTGGGGCAGAGGAGCTGCTGACAGAAAAGGCCAAGGTACTGACTGCCGCCTTTGCTTCTGTTGTTAGCAGCAAGAACAGCCCCCAGAGCTATCCTGGGCCCAGCGCAGATAATGGCTGTGTATCGAACCACTGTTAATATTCACAGCACCACAACTACCAATCTGCCCAAGTAGTGCTGCCTTGCTGACAGGATTCACCATCTGTTTCTGCCAATTTGCAACTCATCTGCTTGAACTCACCCATCACCCATCGGCGTTTCTCAGCCATGGTGTCCCCTCCTGACAGGGCTGCGTTTGCAGACCCTACATTGTATAAAATAGGTATTCGGCGTATTTTGAGTAATGCAGTCAACCTTACTATGACTTCTGGATGTATAGAATGAAAACTGAACAAATACATAGCTATGTAATGTGTGTTTCAACAAAGTCTGTAAAGAGGCAAAATTTTCTGCCGTACGAAGTATTTACAAAAGCATACAACTTCAAAAAAAACCAAATTTATTTTACTGCCAAAATTATTAAACACAAAAAAGACAATCCTGTAGCCTATACATTAGGAATGTATGTTTTCATGTACAATCAAGAGAACACTGCAAAAAAGGTGAAAAACTGTGTTTCTAAAACAGTGTCACACAACGAGCTGAAGAATGAAAGTGTGCAGTTGCTTAAATTCAGGTTCTCAAGTGAAAGACATACATCTATAGACTGATGCAGATGTTCCACAGACTTCAGGGAATATCAAATGTGCACATCTAGTCTTAGAATTATACAAATACAAAAGGCAATATATTATACATCTATATACAGCACGGTAAGTCTCAAAGACCAACAAAAGGTACTGGACAATTACATTAGAAATTTCTAGAATTTCTCATAGGAAACCTCCTTAGAGAGAATTGTGGCTAAAATAGCTCTATTTCTGTACCTTTCAAATTTGTTAGGTAATCAAGGCAATTCAAGACGTTTAAATCCATTCAGAAAAGTCACTGCAGCTCTACAGCAAGTGGTTAGAGGCCATACACTTTTTGCACAAATGTTACATATTCTCACAACAGAAATAATTCTTCTCAGCTTCAATGAGTTTTGCAAGTGTTGCTGTTCAAAGCCATCCTTGGAAACAGTGTCCTCTGATTTGGAACAGTAAGGTCAGTTATAAACGTCAGCAGTGAAACAACTTCTCTTATTACAATGTGAGATGATTCACTCCTACATAACATTTTCCCTGCAGAATGGTGCAGCTGTGTATGTTTGGAAGGTATTCATCAGAACTACCCACTCCAGGGCAGACTGGAATATGCAGTGTCTTAATGGGTTTCCTTTACACTGTTAGAAGACATCTACTTCTTTAACAAAGATTTTCCATCTGACAGTCTGAAGTGATTGGATAATGCTCAAACCCCCAGGTTTGACAATTTTAGAAATATCTGCTTCCTGCCCTACTTCCCTCATCACTCTTCCCACCCCTCTGCTAATCCTGCACCATGGATATTTGGTCAACAAATAATTCTGCCCTCACTCTCCCTTGTGCCTTTTTTTTTTTTTTAACTTTTCAATTTTTAAGAAAAGAAAGAAGCACAACTCAAAGTTTTGGTACTCAAGAAAGAAATTCTTTAGACTGGATCAGTATGAAGGCGAGATGTCAGCTCACAAAAACACACTCCTCACTGGGCAATTACTCCAGGGACCAATACAAACGTGTTTATATGAAGTCACATATGTATGGACAGAACAGTCTTTAGTACCAAGAGCCTTTCCTTTTATCATTTTCTCAAACAAGTATGAAGATTTATGTTATTTCAGTTGTACCAATAAGAGCCTATGTCTTGGGTTCAAGCCAGACCAGCTGGATAAAAGATGAACAAACTTCATTTCAACACCATTTGGCTTGTAGCCAAGAGTACTGGAAACATTATGTTACATATCTACACTTTATGGCATTTTAGATTCTAATTTGAAATCCTAATTATTTAGAGCTAAATCTTCCCAGTATAATGAATATCTTTCATACCAACACCCAGCTTGAAAGAGTGTCTACCATAGAGGTAACAAACAATTATGAATTAAATGAAACAAAGCAAAACCAGCAGAATTCTCAAAGATTCTAGCCCCTCAACACTACTTCACAACTAATACCATAACAACAAATATTTGTCTACTGCAATTTTATTTATCTATTGCAGTTTTATGTCAATTTAAATTACTGCAAATTTTTTCTACTGTGTTCTTTAGCTCCTACACTGCAAAAGCAGATTAGGAAACTGCTTTAAGTTTTGCAGGTTATTTCTTTGCAACATCTAGATCAAATTTCAAGGGAAGGAAGAGCTCTGCATTCACTTTGTGTAGAGACAACCAAGGCCAACTATCAGCTGCTAACACCCTGCTGCTGCTGGTGGTTATGCATGTCCAGCAGCCAGATGCATTAGTCAATGTGAAACAAATGTCCTGTCCAATGTGCATTGCAGAAAAGCCTATGAAAAAAGAGGCTAAATTTTCTGCTGTAGAAAGTATTTACAAAAACAACCTCAAATAACCAGTTTTTCCTCACTGGTCAGTATTAAAAAATAAACAGGGCAAATCTGTAGTTTATCTATTAGGAATATAGGTTTTCATGTAAAATTAGGAAAATACTTCACTGTAAAAAGGTGAAGTACTGCATTACTAGAATAGAATCGTGTCACACAACAAAATGAAGAATGAGAAATTGTGGCATGCTCCTTTAAATTCAGATTCTGTAAATATGAACACCTACAGAGTGATGGGCTTATTCTGCATACTTTGGTGCATCCTCAAGAATGTACAAATCCAGTCTGTGGTCTTATTAGTACAATTATACAACTTAGTCTTTTCATTAATTAATCAGCTTATTAATTGCTATAAACCTGAATAACATTAGCTGTTTCAAAGTTACTTGTGCTTCAGTTTAAATCAAAAGTATCTAAACTTATCTCCAAGCAAATGGGAAAGTCTACCAGAATTTTAGTGTTTGTTTTTTTACAATGTTCTTGACAATAATGCATTAACAGCTGCAAAAATCTGGACAGTTGGGAGCAACTATGCCTTAGATCTTCATCCTACTTCTCCACTCATAATAATTTATTGTCTGTTCATCAGCTAATAACTGCTACTGGAGTGGCTTTGTCAGCAACTGCTTCTTCAGATTTCTGCATAAGAAGTTTTAATGTCCATTTTAAATTAAATCTTAACATTATAAAAGTTGTTGTCAAACTCACTGACGGCTAAAGGTTAGGTAACAGGTTAGGTAACCTTGAACAGGTTGCTGGTTTAGAATTTCGAGCTAGAAAAATAACAGATATAAAAAACCTTAGGAATTACAGTGCTACTGATATTTACATTATAGTTCCCCTTTGTGCTTGCAAGTTACTGAAAATACACATCCTTTGGTAGTATTCTCTTAGTCTCAAGCAACAAATTCCTGTTAAGCACATTCACACTCCTGATTTGCTTGTGTCAGTGCAAAGGGCTCATATTTCTACATAACATTGATACACAAGCACATCTCTTCCCCACAGACAATAAAAATACCGATGACTGACTTTTCAGAGAGTAGTTTTGGAACTGATATTTAAGAATCCTAAAGAAAGAGTCTGTCACATCATTTTTAAGTCTTAAGAGTGACTACTACAGCAATTGATAATAATTCCCAGTCACAAGCTCTGCTGCTGTATTAATTTAGGCCCAGTTTTGAAGACATACAGATAAACCAAAGTGCATCTAAAATTGGACTTACACAGACATAAGGAATATGAACATTGCTACATGTACTAACTACCAATACAAAAGCCACCAGAACACCAAACAATGAAGTGATGCTTCTAGTTTATATTTACATGTAAGCACAGCTCACATGTAAGACAATGTCTGTTCTTACAATGCTCTTCCAAAATTGCATGACAATACTGCAAGACTCCTCCTAAAAAAGCCCTAAGTACTTGCAGTTTTGCCAAGTGGAAGACAAAAAGTAGAATCTGGGAGAGACACTCTGTTTGTTCCCACATTGTACATCTGTAAGAAGCCACACACCTTGGCCAGTGACAACCAATCAATTAACGCTTGCTCAGCTGGTGAAGGTATAAACTTTCCATGAAGCTGTAAAGATATCAGAATATCAAAATATTTATACATATATTCACTGTTACTGTCAAACATGAGCCAAGTAAGAATTTACGGGTTTGAGACTTAAGGAAGTAATGTATGGCATATTAAGAGCTTAATGTACCAATATCAGGATAAAGTCTCAGTAATTTATTTTTTATACTGGCCAATTTAATGTCAATCTGTTGACAAAGTTATGCTAATACTAGGAGGTCGCTGCTGATTAGGTTGTTTGCTTAAAATAGGAAGATCTGTTCTTTCTGTTCCATATATCAATTTTTCCTCCTGAAGACTGCAAGCTGAAAACCTGTTTGCCTCCGTACCAGAGACACCACCACGATTATTTGGAACTGGGACACCACTGACCTGTTCAAAGGATTTACTAAACACAGTAGTGGTCGTTCTGGCCAGGCTATGGCTGCCAGGCTTAGGCAGGGACTGACTGGTTGTCAGTGTCAGTCTCTTCAGAGAGACAAGCTCTAGATTCTCGCTCATGGCTCTCTGAGTTTGTTTCCGTGATAAATGCTCTCTGCAGGTTTCCCCTTCTTTTTCTTTTCCTCCAGGTTTGCTTCCTCCAGACCTTCGTTGGCTCTTCCCTAAGAGGTTCTTGCTGCTCGTGGTGCTGCTGTTAGACAGGGCAGACTGACTGGTACCAGAAGTAGCCCTAGAGTAAAACCCTTCATCGGTTTCAGATACTTCTATCAGTTCTTCTTCAATTGCTAAGTCAGAATTATCTGCATGATAGAAACAAATAAAAAATTAGCAATTGACTGTGTCACATTCATTGATTTTACATATTGTTCAATTTTGATATTTACAAGCATGAAGCCATAAAGCAGTAGAACAGAGAAGACAATGCTTACCTATTCCATGACATTTTGGAATTAAGGTTCATTAGGATATAGAGTTACAGCAAGTAATGCCACATTAACTACATCAAAAAGCATGCCCCCAATCTCATTTTGTTGTGATTTTGAATGAAAAAAAATGCAATCTTGTTAATTCATGCAGGAAATTAGAAACTTGAAGATTAGAAAGTACCATACAGAACCAAACAAAGGTGTAAATCTTATTTTGTGCAAGTGATCCACTACAGGATTTGGCAAAGCTTGTTAATTACAGAGATATGTGATCAGTGCTCCAGGACACCCTATGGCACCTGCATGTTTAGCAACCCAAGAATGCTTTAGGACTGAAAGGTCACTTTCTGCATCACAGGTCTGGTGGTAATAGTTGGAAACTCAAGCACAACATGAGATCTGCAGTACACCATGAAAGGCAGAATTTGGGAAGTCTGAGTTTCAGAGCAAGATACTTTGAACATCCACTTTGATGGATTTTTCATACCATTGATCACTGGATTTTGTAAACTCTCATAAATATGCTTAATAAACTCAAAGGTATGTTGAGTCTCGGTGTATTTTCTCCAGATTAAGTAGTAGATCTCCAGATCTACTTGTAAGTATGTCATCATTGTCCGTGGCACAGACAAAGCTGTGGGCAATACATGCAACTGTGTTATTACACATGCAAATATATTAACTGCATACTTTAATTCTTGAAACATGCAGCAGTGACCCTTTCAATCAACAGCGGTACCTTACAGCGCAGCTACAAGTGCTCTGCTAAAACTGCACTCTGCCAGATGAGTTTATTCCATCCTCCATCATTTTTCTTACAGATTTTTGCCTCCTGATTTCTGGCATGCCTTTGCTGTCAGTTCTAGGTTCTGTAGCTGTTTCCTGTACTCCCTGTAAATGCTGAACATCATTCTCTGCTAGAGCTCTGCTCTTTTCCCCATTCCCGGTCCTCTCTCCAGCCACACTTGTGACACTAATCTCAGGTATGATAAAGTTGCCCAATTCAGTAGCATCATTACCATTCTCTGGTTGTTCTAGAATTAAAGATGGATAAGAAAAAAAAACAAACAAACAAAAGATGTCTGAAACAAAACATGAAACAAAAGCCAACAGATACAGATGACTTGAGCATTATAAATTAAAGCAGATGTACACATATTAACCTCTTGTTAATTAGCAACATTAGCAGGTATGGAATTTTGCTTTCTTTCTAAAATGGCAGTCTTCAATCTTCCAGTTATTGGCCTGCATCACATAGTGGAAAGGCCCATGCTTGATCTTTCAAAACTGGAATTTCTGAAGATCATGAAATAGATTATCAGAAACCAAAGAACAGTTCATAATTCCCTTTTACGACTATATTCTCCATATCACCATGCTAGAGTGAAAGCTACTTTTACAATGAAATGGCACATCAACTTCATATATTATCATTCGAGACTACAAAATCTACACATACAATGTCACAATGCTGCACCTTGGTCAGCTTGAAAACTAAGAGTGAAACAACAAAGTCAACTCAAGCACACTTTGATATCCATTTTCTTCCTTCATTTCAAAAAACTGTTTTCAACTGGAAAAGCATTTCTGGATACCTCAGAAAACCTAGTGGAGAAGAGCACTGTGGCACAGAAACTTGACAAGACTAAAAATGCACTAAAAGCACAGCTCAGAATAAAGCTCAAGTGAGTCCCTATTTTATTCATAATGCAGCTCTTTCAGACCAGAGGATTAAGTAAGAACCACCCAGACAATACTGCCAGTCTGCTACTGCACATGACAGAAGCTGGCAGCAACCTGAACTGACAGTATGAAGTCCAAAGCCAGAGGAATTTACAATGAGATGATTTTTCACAGTGGCAGCTCTAATGCTCTTTAATTCAAGGGGATCCCCTCTTTCTTCTATCCCCTCACTGAGGACTCTCGTGCAGACACAGTGCACTTCCAGACACACAGTGCACCACAGGTGGTTCCAGCACTGGGCTTTTCACTACCATTTCTGCTGTCTGCACTGACCACAACTAAGAAGGTTATTTTGGCAGGGATGGACATCAGTATCCCCTGGTGTAAGAGCTATCCCTTATTTTACCTGAAAATTCTAATAATCATAAGTCTTTCTAACTAAGCAATGACCAATCAAAGTATCTATTTAACAAGCTGCACCACCCAAAGGAAATGGCATTAATAACTGATGCTATTCCTCACTAAGTTCCTGATATCTGGGAGGAAACTCAGAACCATTGACTTGCAACAGCACTTCCTGCAAAAGTCTTCTATTTCCAGTAGCAAAGGTGGCAAGGAGCTCCATGAACTGGAATAGTAATAACAATAAATAAACAACTGTGACAATGAAAGCACCATCAAATATAGCCTTTTTTTTTCTAAAAACACAGAAGCAGAAAGGTTAGTAAGAAGACCAATGCTCTGACTGGCCTCAGTGCTCTAACTTCACTGGAGTGAGGAACTTGTTCCTCTCCAATGGCAATCTCTGAAACTCCTTCCTGCTGCCCCAGAGAGAGAAAAGGACAGAACAGACCTTAACTGTCAGAAAAGGACTAATTATCCAACTCCAAAGAAAGAAGACTCAAAGTACACAGCACAAATCAGAAAAAGAGGAAGATTTTTTTTTTTTTTTTGGTAAAAGACTCTGTATAAAAGTATTACCCAGTTATGGTCATTTGGTGGTGTGCACTTCTAAAAGTAACATCCAGCTGTGATATCAGCACTTCACCCAATACTGCTGCATTCCCACAGCTGAGTAACCATTACTACAATGAACTGAGGGGAAAAAACCCAAAAATATAAGAGTTTTACTCATTATAATTATGTCTAAAGGAAATAGACCTTTCTCTGAATTTAACTGACTACAGGAAGAAACTAATGGAAGAAAATCGGGTATGGGGTATCTCAACTCCCATTAACACTGCCTACCATAGCAGCTACAGGCTTGGGGCAGGGATAAGAGTACACAATCCACACCCTCCATAGCAGCACACCCTCCTTATTTTACAGCTTTTAAGGACACCCAAACCTTCAGCTTCCTAGTGCTTGGTGGTGAGGATAATACTGCTTTCAAGCTGGACAGCTCTGGGGGTCTGGCCTTTGAGAGAGAGCTACTAATGCCCAGTGCACAAGGTAATGTAACAAAAGAGAAAACCAGGGACACTGCTGAACAGTGTAGAGATGAAAATGAATAATTACATCCGTTTGATTGGTAACATAGATATACCCACAGTCACATTTCTGAATGCTTTGAGTAGTACAACTGATAAAAGCATTTCATGTTTACTAATTGCTAGAACTTAATTCAAACTTATAGTCTACCTTATTACAGCTGCCCAGGTAATTTACCTCAGACTGCACCGACAAACTGACCGTTCAGAATGTAATTCAATGTCAGCCACCACAAGCTCAAGCTGCATGTCCTGCACAACTGTGTTAGCATATTTAATTAGTCATAAAAGCACCAGGCTTATAACCTAAGATTAGCATTAACTTCAGATTCTTGCAAGTTACAATTATTTTAGGAATTAATACTGTTTAAAAAAAAAAAAAGTAAGAAAATTCTCTCCACAGAGAGAATTCAAAGACTAGTATTTCTAAACCTTGTGTACTACATGAAAGTCAACTTCTGCAGTGAAGAAAAAAGTAACTTCTTGTCCTTCCTCGCTAGTTGATGTCTTTGATCTTGTGTTATGTATCTCACCAACATCTGGTCAGCTCTTCTCAGTCTGTTACATCAGAGTATTTCTCTTACACACACCTCTACACACATGAACTAATGCTCCCCTTCAGGTGTGATAATTTATAGGCAATCTAATCCAATAGCACTAAATAATTTGTTGCTAAGTAATGGCTAGTATCAGCTCACTCAATAAACAATGCCCATTTGTGATTAGATGGATCTATTTTGCAAACCACCCTCACATTTAGTACCTCTAAAGCACCTATCTGTGAAGTCCAAATTCACATTAATAATTGAATTGAAAAAGTCCTTCTAACTATCTGCTCCTAATGAACAAATTACAGGGTTAAGTATCACAAGAAGATCCAATGTTAAGTTAACCTTTATTCAAAAGGTTCAATCTAGAGTTCAATCTAGAGTTCTAGCAAAGGCTACCAAGATCTAATGTCTGAAAACTTTTATTGTAAAATTATTTTTTAAAATATAAGAAAATAAAGCCCATGCTTCTCAGCTGGAAATGTGATTCACTGGGGTTCTTCTGTTTCATTTTACACACATAAGTAGTGATTAAAAATTGCTGCCCTTGCTTCCCCAAGAGATAATTTGCTTCATCAGTCCATGTAATGTGTAACATCAAATACCTCTCAGTTGTCTCCTATGACTTCCAAATCCATTTACACTAATTTTTATTATAATGAAAATAAGAATAATCCCCCAAACACATTTTTCCTCTTACACTGTGAGAGAGAGAGAGAGAGAGAGAGAGAATAATGGTCAAGAGATATGAGGTTTGTAATCTAATTTCTACCAATTCCAGTACTCATTTTAATTCAAACAAGCATGTGTAAGCATAAGACTTGTTATTCTTCCTGAATGCCAGTTGTGAAGATGTATTTCATATCTTTCTTTCCTCAGGAATTGCGTGGCACTGAATTAGTTTAGTAAGAATTTTGAAAATGGGAGACCATCCACTCTGACTTTAAAAAGGCTGTCCAAGTCACAAACAAAAGGTTTGTTAGGATTTTATAATGAGAATTTTGAGGAGATTAGCCAAAGTGATTCATGCATGGAATATTTACCATTTAAAAGAACACAACTGGCAGTCACTTAGCTAGGTACCACAGATTCAGCTTTGGACTCTTAATCAGCCTAGTCTTTGCATCATTTTGCTTCAAATTTACAATTACTCCCACAACCTGCCACGTATTCCACTCCAACCCACCTTACACCAAGTGATTTTCTTCCTCTTCATTAAATCCTGTACTGCTGAGACAAATCCAACATTTGCACAGAAACCCAAACAAAATGTTGACATGAACTGCTTTGAAAAGTCCTTAATCTTTCAGTCTTCATCTCTGAACACTGACTACTCACTCCTTGCTTGGATTGCACTAACTAGATTATTGCTGTTTCTCTCAATTTGTCCTACTTTATAAGACTGTCATAAAACACAGCACTCCACTCCACTTCTGAGTTCAATTGGTATTTTCATCTCCCTTTCACCTTACTGTTATCTGCTGCAGGGCACACCTGTCACACACTTTTTTCCTTGAACTTCACCAAGCCAGACTCCCTGCAAGGAGGCAATAACTGTAGAAACTTCTCTATTTCTGTATTTGCTGAAAATTTTGCATTCTTATAAGGATGTATCCAATACTCATTTTGTACCATTGTGGTGTCCTGTAAACACAAAGGGAATGTTTATTTTAATACACTTTCAATTTCTCTGGATGATCTAGCACTAAGTATCCTTGATCTGTATTACTCTCCACCATCTCATTTGAACAAGCATCAAAACCACTCAATAGTAATAGCTAACAAAATTGCCAAGCTTCAGAGGGCATTTGTCCATTTAAAAGCTAAGATATCATACCATTTTCTTGCATTTGGTCAATAATCCATGCTTAATAACTTTAAGGCTGAAGAAAGAAAGCAGCCTTGAGATGTCAGTATTGACCTGCTACTCCATCTCACTAAAGACATTAATGTTTTGCTCCTCGGGTTTGTCTGATGGTTTTAAGTAGTTTTTAATCAACTGAAATGAAATTTGGTTGTTTTACCTTTTTTTTGTGTCCTTCACCCTCTCTGGCAGCTTACTGTTGGTACTAGTACCACAAATGTGCTCTACCACCAAGTGTTTCCCAACACTTACCTGAATTACCTCTAGGCCAAATCATGACAAGTAACTTAGCAAAATTTTTCTAACTGTCCATATACTACAAAAGCTCACTTAGTAACATCATCCAGAAATTTTAATGGTACTACAGAATCTTCAGTGAGCCTATTAGAAAAGCACTCTTATCTACACTCATGCTCTTTGCCTGTTACCAGGATTACAGTCCCAACAGAACAATTGCCAATTCTGATCGCCAGTCCAGCGGCTCTTCCCTCATCTGAAGATGGCAAAGGTGAAGGAATACAACATTCAGACTCACAGAATCTCTTGCTGGCACTGCTACTTCTGCAGTACATTCGGCACCATTTTTTCCTACTTTTCAGCCCACACTTGTGTTCTGCTTTGTGGAAGCCCTTAAACTAGTTTGCCCAAATCTACAGGCTTTGGCTGGAACAGAGACAATTTTCTTCACAGCAGCTGGTATGGGGCTGTGTTTTGGATTTGGAGAGGAAATGGTGTTGATATTTTGTTGAAACAGGGATATTTTTGTTATTGCTGAGCAGCGCTTGCACAGAGCCAAAGCCTTTTCTGCTCCTCACCCCACCCCACCCCAAGCCAGCTGGGGGATGCACAAAAAGCTGGGAGGGGACACAGCTGGGACAGCTGCCCCCAGCTGCCCCCAGCTGACCCCAGGGGTGTTCCAGACCATGTAACATCATACTCAATACACAAAGCTGGGGAAGAAGGAGGAACAGGGGGGGTATTTGCTGTTTGTCCTCCCAAGTAACTGTCAGGCATGATGGAGCTCTGCTTTCCTCGGCATGGCTGAACTCCTGCTGCCCATGAGAAGTGGTGAATGAATTCCCTATTTTGCTTTGTTTGTAGGCACAGCTTTTGCTGTATCTCATTATCTGGCTTTATTTCAACAAGATTTCTCACTTTTACTCTTCCATTTCTCTCCTCCATCCCACCGTAGGGAGTGTGTAAGCAGCTGTATGGGGCTTACTTGTTGTGTGGGCTTAAACCAGAACACCAAAACATAGTAGTTTACCCCTCTATCCTTAAATCCAATTTTTATTTAAGTACTTTAAGACAGATGAGGTTCTGTGGTAAAGTTCTTAAATATTTATTTTTCTGCAGATACTAGTAACTAGTTTTCAGAAGAAAGCAGGAACATAATTTTCTGAGGGAGCACTAATTGTGTACACCTCCCTTTACCAAAAAGGGTTTGTGTGTGCTGTGGGTTTTTTTTAAACATGGTTAAGGAAATAAAGAATATACTTCATCTGAATTGTGTTAAGATTCCCATTCACCAGTCAGGAAAATAATAACCTCCAAATTGCTGCTTGCCTATAAGCAATAAATATGTGAAATAATAAAATTCTCAATATTATTTAAAACACATGGAAAAAGCTAAGAATTCATTGCAAAATGTGTCTCTTACCATGCCTTTTCCATCTATGCCCTCTTATAGACATGCTAGTCACAGCATTTCTTGATATTCTGGATGAAGTAGGTGTAATTTCAACCTGAATGCATCTTGTACCTTCTTTACTAGATTTCATGGCACCCTGAGGCAGTGAAGCTTTTATTGCATTAGCAACCTACAACAGAAGAAATGCACTTAAGTTGTTATCACAAAGGTACAAGTTTTAGAAGAATTCTGTTGGAGATTCTTCCTATTTCAAGAAGAAGACTGTGTACAATTGCAATTTATGGTCAAAAAGCATGCCACCTTTTTGCATGGCCTATAAAGAATGCTGGCTGCAATTAGCTCTTCGAACTTCTACTTGCCACTTTCTTAAAAGAAAGTTTCCAGTTTCAAGATGTGGCCACTCCTTCTGCTGCACCATTTTCTTAGTTCAGAAGACTTAGAAGTGTTTTGCTGAAAACAGCTTGGTCACAAGGAAACGTGACGCCACGACTAAGTGCAGTGAAAAGCCCTGCGTAGTGTGCACTTACAGACTGAGCTGTTTGCACAAGCACACACACACAGTTTCAGGTTCCTGGTATCATCTTGTATCATGCATGCTCACAGCAAGAGATTCCCAGGCTAAAAATTCTACTCAACAAAGTATTGAGTAGAAAATAAAATACCTACCAGCAGAGGTTCTGGATACAGCTCAAGCTGTGCTCTGTACAAAACGTCATCCATAGCTTTACGAGCCAGATCCCATTCTCCATTATAACTGCAAAGGTAAAATTAGATGTAATAATCAGCATCTATGTCAACAGATGAACCTTCTTGGTCACCTAACCTTCACAGCTCCGGTGTTCCTTGAGAGTGCAGTTCAGAGATTTGGAATACTTGTGTTTGTTAGCAGTAAGCCGGTTAATTAGAGAACTTTGAAGTAGCATCTATGAAGACAAAGTTTTATTTTCACTGGCCACCCCAAGCAGTTTAAAAATTATATCATTAGCTGTTGATCAGCTAGTCATGAAATATTCTGAGATACAATCAGGATTTTTTAGTATTACTCCATATTTTGAGTATTCCTGTATTACTAGTCTCCAATTATTTCAGTAACTGAGTATAGCTTCACACATTAACATGACTTTCAAAGGGTAGAATGACATCAGCATTTCAGAGAAAAAATATAACCTCTTTTCCTTAACTAGACTGATGTCAAAACTAACCATGCAAAAATGTAACAAAAAACAATGGCTGGAAAAGAGTTTTTACAGTATTTTCTTTCATCAGCAGTTATACCTATCAAGTGCTGCTCCAGCCATCTTTCCCCAGTATGACACAGGTAACTTCATCCAACTACTTGGAGAACTGTCTCTGCCCAAGGACCCCTTATTGCTACACACAACATGTGCCCATAGAAAATGAAATGCCTCCAAGGCAGTGTGTCTGAACAAGTACACAAATTAGGCTGGCATTTTGTTTGCTTATTAGGAAAAAAAAAACCAAAAACCAACTTACAAGGCATAATAGATCCCTGTTAGCATTTGCACCATGAATTCAGATGAAACTGGAATCCTACTGTTGACTCCCTTGTACTTTCTCACTTGTTGGCGAGGATATCCACAGACACAAATTCTGAAGAAATCATACATTTGTAATTACTAAATAATGTGGAACCACCCTTGCAGGTTATAGACTTTCAATACTTCACCAGTACTGATCAGTTTTAAAAGCCCTGAGTTCTTCTAAAAATGCAAGAATGACATCCAACTAAGGTAATGTTCTTAAGAAGAGAGAGTTAGATGCAAAAACATCTGCCCAGATGCAAAAAAAAATCTGGATTTACAACTTGAGATCAGCACAAAATATTTTGTGCTGTAATTTTCACATTTACAATCCATATTTATTATTTAAGAAAGTGCTAAAAATTGAATTAGACTTACTAATTCAGAAGAAAAGACATTTACTGTAGATCCTAAAGAAAACCCCCTAAATTCCCCATTGCTCTAACCAATTAAAGGAGTTAGTCTATACATCCAAATAGCAGAATATAGATTCCATCACATCCAAACAGGACACTGAAAGATAGTCAGGGCTCTGACACATATTCCCAGTACTCTAACATGCTGTCTATTCTAAATTGCTGTCAGGGTAAGATTTTCAGTAAGCAGATGAATGACAAAGCCAGTCAGGAATGAAGAATAATGAAAGAAGTTTAACAGTGTAGCATTAAATAATTCAGTATCCAGACATTCAATATTTTGAAGCAGAAAGACTTGCTTGCATCTACTGGTAACTTGCTTGGGGTTTTTTTGGATGCCTCAAAAATTATTTATTCCAAATACAATCAAAGCCTAATCAAGCAGAATAAACAACATCAGTCTCCTTTCCACAATCCTTAGCTTCTAAGTATTTTTACCTCATATATTAAAGCAGTTTATCTAACAAAGATCTTGTAATTACTCTTGTAAATATTGCCAGGTACTTCAAACTCCAAAGTCTCTTGCCTCCTTCTATGAAAAGAAAATCTTACAGGCATCCATTATCATCCTTTAGTTGTGAGAGAAGCCTAGGGACTATGCTAGAAAAAGCTGCTGTAGGTGACTTCTTGGTCTCTTAGGTTTCCTGGGTTAAGGAGAGCATTCTAATTTTTCCCTTGACTTACAGTCTGCTTTTGAAAATCCAGAGACAAACATGTTTACTATCCATTTCTCTTCTTTGAAAAAAGATATTGATCAAAAAATAACTCTGTAATTAAAGGTGAGGTAGGCTTTGATTTGTTTTTGAGGTGAGGAGGGGCGTGTTGGCATTGTTATTTTGGTTATTTGAAGCAATAGCTGATTTTGGAAATGCTCAATGTATCCAAAAAAATGGATGTATGTCTAGTTTCAACACCTACTATAATTACAAGAAAGTTTAAACCTGCACAGCATCTGAATTTATTTAGTAAACCTGTAATGCAAAATATACCACACTTCTAAAAGACACTTCTGGTTTTCTTTAGTTAACACAACTACAACTACTGTTATTAAAAACAAACAGTTCCCTTTGACTTCTCCTCTTAAAGGAGAAGCTTGACCTGCATATAAGCCAGGTTATTGTTCCCCATTTTGAGATCTCAACCCAAAGTTATATAAGAGATACTTTAAAAGCAAATAATGCAGCTGTAAACACCCACGAGAAGAAGTCAAGTTTAAAAGCAGCCTTTGGGAACTCAAAGCTTGTTTTTATAAAAAAGTCCAAACAGACTGCACTTCAATTTGGTAATGCCATTTTAAAAGTAAACAACCTACAGAAATTACCTTGAAGAAATTTGACACAATGACTGAAGAGACATTGCAGGCATGTAGCTTAAGGCAGCATTGTAACAGAGCAGAAGGAAAGTCAGCACTTCAAACCTGGGATTTAAAAGAAACATTGGAATTCCATTACCAACTTTATTTTTTAAAAGAAAACAAATTTGCAGAGAAATTTTAAAGAATTATTTGAACAGATCTGGCATTTTTTTTCAATTTAATCAACAACTGAGTAAGCTTTTCCCCTACATGTAGTAATATGCTCTGCTGATCTTTCTGCATCTACAATTACATGTGTTTAGAAACAAAAAAAACACATGACAAAACACAACATACATCTATCTTCCTTAAGTCTGCAACTACACTAAAAATTAGAGGCTCAGATCCATTAGGGACTCTCAGGGAAAATCCCATGATACAGTTTTACCTGTTCTGGGCTGTCAGCATCTCCCTCTGAGGATGAGGTCCACTGTACACAACCCTGGACAAACCGTGCTGCGACAAAGCTCCTTCCGTGAGAGCCATGGAGCCAATGCTGGAAGGCTGAAGGAAAAAAGGGGTCATTCAGAGCATGTCAACCTCAAATCTTGCCACAATGCAAGTGGAAATAGACAACAATAAGCATCACATATTTATATATGAATTTTTCAACAGGCTTAATGTTATCTGACTGTTTAGATGTTATCTGTTCATTTTACACCAAATAAGGCATATGACTTCAGAAAAGAAAAAAGAATACATAGCTGCTGCATGGGTATTATGCAATTATGACTATTCCACCTTGAAAAGGCCTCAGAGACCAGCTAGCAGTACTCAGAAATCTCAGAAGTACGTTCCTATGCCATCATACAACATGTTAAAACTACTTTTCATTTTTGTTCTTAACAAACAGGCCCCCGAAGCATACAGGGCATTTGAAAGACCCAGTCTGGATGCTCTCATTGGTTTGAACTCCACGCCCCTTCAGGTTCTGGCCAGTGAGATGCCTGCAGCCTTGGGAGAGATTTGATCGGCCAAGACTCCTAACAATCAGGGTAACAGTGCCTTTCTTAATCAGAAGTTTCACTTTGTAGCTGTCACTTACTTCATGATAGACCGAAGGTTTGGACAAAGATGGAATTGTGAAACTCAGCACTTTGTTATGTCCCTCTTTGTCAACTATCTCCTGAAAAAGACAGAAGATATCAATGGTTACACTGTACTACAGAAAACAGACATCCTACAGTGTTAAATACTATTCATTATAGGGACTGATAGGGATACTATAACAATTCAAGCTGCAAGCTAGAAATTATCTCTCTATTTGCTTTCTATCACAGCACATTTTGTTTGCTTATGAAAACTCTTCAAATAACTTAGCCAAGGGCACATCCATTTGCATATATAACCCACATTAAAAACACTAAGAGGAAGCATCGTGTTTAAAACAGCATTCTCTTTTTTTTAATTATACACCATTTGCTAATTGCGAAGGGTAACGATCAATAATTCTGTCCTGAAAACTATTAACCAGCAAGTAAGCACTCAACAAGTAATTTGTTTTGGAAATACTACAGCTCTGGAATGACTTCAGCATCATATGGTTTAACAGCAGCAGACCAGAGCACTTGCAAAAGCCCAAGTCTGATAACTCACTCTATGGAATTAAAAGAAGCATGGATGCAAAGCTTTAGAGAAGCTACTTTCCTGAAAAATACCACCACAGCAGAAGCTGGCAGACTTCTTGTTCCTGTAAGTTAACAGAAGACTAATCGCTAAGGCAAAACGAGATGTGGTTTTGTACCACAGAAGAGCATTGGAGTATTTAAAATAAAAAAATTTTAAAGATCCAAAGCAGACTTGACCAAAACAAACACAACACACTAGATTTTACTTCTTTTTTTTTCTAAATTTCAGCAGCTGATTTCATATATCCAGAAGTAATAATTAGAGAGAAGTTTCAGGGTCTCCTAACACCCACGCTGGAAGGCTGAAGGTCTAACTTCACATAGTAATTATTAAAACTCCTGTCTTAAAATAAAAGACAAAACAGTAAAGGAAGACTGAAAAGGACCAAAAGGGCACACAGAGCTGGTCCTTCTGAAAAACTGCATGGCTTCTCCACTCTCCACATAAACCACTGATACTTTAATTTTTAATATTGCTCCTGGATAAACGTGGAAAACATTTTCCTCAATATATAGGAGAAAGGGAAAGAAAATTACTACATCCAAACTTCTAAATTCTAAAAATATTAGTATTTGTATTCTTCATTATAATCAAATTTGTAATTAAGTTTCAGGAGGACATTTCAAGATGTATTTGTAGAGTAAGATGTGTATTTAAGTGTATGAAGTGTATTAAAAAAACTCTGATAACTACAGCTAGGAAAGCAAAAAATTTCAACTGCTTGCACTACCACTGCACATCCCTAAGCTGAAGGTAGAACAATCCAGTTCATGATCTCAAGATTCAGCCACAATAATTCCACACCCCTCACAAAGTAGCCAATTAAAAATTATTCTGAGCAATATTTTTAATTTTTCATTTTTCTTCATTAAGAAACTGTAGGATTCCTACTCAACATGTTAAGTTTCCAAGAGTCCACTGTACATATTTACATAGGAATTACTTTTACATTAGGCTTCGTATTTCCTCTCAGTTTTGAATACATAAAGTTGTTGGTTAAAGAGAAAATAAGTATCATACCTACTACCTTTTCAACCTGTACACTAAAGAACAATACCATCTTGATTGTTTCAGTTATAAATTTTATACAACACTAACAGCAGGGAAGAAGTCAGCATGAGTACAGGGCACTGCTTTACCATAAGCATTCTTTATGTCTTAAAGCAAAATGGGGAAAAAAAGCTCCCAAAAGTCATGCTGATCTACAGTTTCCTAGAGAAGCTTGCTGTGAAATTCTTAGGACCCCAGGCAGCTGGAGATGGAAAGCCAAGTTACTAATTGAGAAAGAAACTCTTCACAGCTAAGAGAGGATGTTACCAGACTGGTTTCAAGCTTAACTTAAATGTAATCTCTTCTGGGAGAAAAACAAGTGATTACAGCCACATCCATGAACTACCTTAAATTACTTCATCATGGATATAAAGGAGTGAATTGCCTTAAGGTAGAAGATAAGAGCAAATGCTTTTCAGGAATGTTCTTCTTGTCAGACACAACTAAGCATACAGAAAAGGCAGGAAGCTTGTGCTCTGCCTCAAGAGGAGTGGAGCATAAGGGCTTGGGTCTTTTAAATTAGACTCCAGGGTGAAAAAGACATTTCCACTTGCTTGGTGAAGACACCTATGATTATTTCTAGGAGATGGATAGCAGCTGCCTTCTCCAGATTTTCAGCCAAAGAGTCTTGAAGTTCATCACTATTTCACTTCGCAAAAAGCCTTCCTAAAACAACCAGAAAAAAACTACACAGAAATAAAAAAGACTAAGTATTTCAAAATAGCCATAAAAAGACTAAAATATGGTGCTTTTAAGGGTTCCTTATTAATTCTGTAATTCAAAGCATAGATATAGCAACAAACAGGATATTTTCATATAAAGTATTTTTTAAATGTCAAGGTTATTTCAAAATGGGCACCTTTAATTTCTCAAAACTAAGCAAGCTGTTCAGCAGTCAAGTATTAGTTGAAAGTAATTTTTTTGTGGTTTCATCCATATAGTCAAAACACAGGCAACAATTTTAAAAGCAGTGTCTCCAAAAGTTCTCAAGCAGAATGTCAGTTAAATCACCATACCAAGAAATAAGTAACAAAAAATTCAAGAACCACAGAAAGAGCAAAGAAAATATTGGCCAAAGAATGAAAGTTCATGTTGTAGATTTCTGACAGACACCAATTCGAAGAGTTGAGACTGAAATAATCACTTCATTTTAATTCCAAAACAAAATGTTGAAATACAAACCAAGTTATAAACTCCTAGGAGAAGAGCCTCTATGCATCCACTGCTCTGCAAATCTCTGCTGGCTGAGACAGCAAGATAGCACCACATCAATTCTGGCAGAAACTGCAGCGTAAACCGCAGCAATTGCTCCTCGCCGCTGCGGTAGAACTCAAAGAGCTGGTGGCAAACTGGCTCCAGAAGCTGAAATACAAGTTACGATCATGAATGAATAAAACATTACAAAAATCTGCAACTTAGTCTGGATCAATCCTTTAGCCAAAACTGTAAACTGATAAAAATGACATTTTAGTTATGAGGGCATGACTGATACAGTAACTGCTCAAGTCACCTTACACACTTTCATGCCAATAACATACTTCTGTATGATAAAAGTAGAGCCATTCATCCTTCATGAATAAAAAATTCCAATGGCTGCTTTGCCTTGTTTTTGCCTCACTTCCTCCAGTCTCAAAGGCAAAAAATAGAGGATAGTTCTCACATCCCTCATACCTCTCAGTATCTCTAATATACAGGCAAAGTACCTGAACAAAAGGTCTTGTTATTCTATGACTCCAACAGCATACACAAAATGAAGCTAGAAGCTTTACCCACCTAGTGAGAAGAGCTGTATAACACTTAAATTCCAAGTATTACAAAAACTTAGTACACGATAGAATTAGTTTATTTTCCCACTCTCATTATAAGCTTCAATGTATTTTAACACTTGAGACAGAAATGGGAAGCCTCAGGAGTAATTTTACAATCAAATTTGTTAAGCTGATACAAATGGATGTAAAACACTGAACTGAAAGTAATACACTGAACTAGATCAAGTTAAAAAAAGATTCTAAAACAAGTTATCAGCCTGCCTGTGTTCCTGGATTTAATGTGCCTTCTTGTGCTACCACCTACCTCTGATATAAGGATGAAACACTGTGTTAAGCACCACCTGTCAATGTATGGAAATTAGGAGATTTCCTAATTTTCTCCAATTAGAAAATATTGTCAAAAACAGTAGGCACTTTCAAAGCCAGCTGAACTACTAAATTCAGTTCTGCTACTTGTCTAGATCACAACTTTGGTTTTAGTAGAGTAAGTTTTCAGAAAAATAAGAAAGCCAATTCTATATTCATCCCTTTATTGAAGCAAAGGAGGCAAAATCACCAGGGAGACCATGCTGGAAAAATACCTGCTTGCTTTCCTAAGCTTCTCCTCCTGAACATGGAAAAGAAGTCAAGTCAACATTTCTCACCTCCCAAAGCTACTTCTGAAACTGAAAGATCTTAGCAGATTTGAGTTCTTTTTTAAGAAGTAATCTAGGACAATCTGATCCATTCTAAAAAAGAGGAACTTTCAGCTTCTGAGAGATATTGCTTCACTTTGGAAAAATCATCCCTGAAAAATCTATAGTAAATGCAAAAAAGCAATGCCAAGCTAAACTAGTCATCAGTTTTAAGAGCAGTACAGCAAAGATCCTTCTAGAAAACCTTAGCAGCAGAACTGTGTTCCATATTCAGCTTATATTTTTTACACAATCCGCATCCTTCCCATAATGAAGAATCAGTTCCGAATGATGTGCTTGAACTTTAAAAGGCCCATAAATAGCTGTGACAGGTATCCATGTTTACATCGTTATCTCACTTCAGACAGCTTTGTATCAGCACATTTAAATGCATAATCAGTACAAAACCAGATTTTCTTCTTCAAAATGCCACCACATGCTACAACCTAATATCAAAATGCACTAATGACTGTTGCTGTTTTAAGATACCATTTTGAACTAAGCAGTTCTAAAAGAACTAGACACAGACGTTTCTTAATACTGGAACAGAAGAATGTCCCAGCAATTTCATCCCTCTTCCTTTCAAGCTGCACCCAAGTGTGTTAAGACACTCCAAACACTTGCTATTTCCTAATGCAAGTGCCTGTTTGGCTCCTATCTAAAAAGACAGCAAGAGTGTTTTAAGTAAAAAGCAAAAGAACTTCAATCTTTAAAAAAAAATACATCATATATTTATTTAATTATTTTTGACCGTTGGAAGTCTTTAGTGAATTTTAAGTCCTTTAAATCTATGCATCTTCAGGACCCTCCTTCCACTGAACTACATTTTTCACCTAGCAAGTGGCCCAGGAACCTCAAGGGTAACTAACAAAGTTTTTACTAACACAGCTACTATGAAGTGGATGTCAAACAAATGGCTAATTAATTTTTTGGAAAAGCAAACCAAAGCAATCCATATAAAAAGCAGATGTGAACCAGCAGGAAAATGCAGTTACAGATGCCCATACCCATGATTACTTTTCAAATGTTTAAGAAAACCCCACATTTATCCTGCAAAACAAGATTAATCACAATTTTATGGTACTGATAATTATTATAAGTATACATATTCAAAGATGTACAGATGGGGTTGTTTGTCAATTTTTCAACTCTGCTGTATTTATAGTGTTCATGCATTAATGCTTCCCCTTTGCATTATACCCGTGAGAAAAAAGAGGACAGCACATACCCTCCACAGTACAGCAAGCTGACATTTCACAATGCAGCTAACAGATCTCAAATAGCAGTTGAAAGATATTTTTTTTCTTTTTAACTGCTGGTTTGTAATTATTTTCATGATGTGGAAAGCTCCAAGCAGCCTCTCCCACAAAGCAACGGCTACTTGGAGAACAGTCCAAAAAAGATTTTAGGACTTTTTCTCAAGGCAGCACAACACTCAGTGTCAGCACTAGCTTTTTATTTCAATTCAAAGTCTAACTAACAGGGAAATCTTCAATACCTTGCCCCTGGAATTATCCCAACAACATTTTCAAGCAGAAGGTGCAGCAGCACTCTGCTGCTAAGGCCCCTGAGAAACCTAGTGATAGTCAAAAGTAGTAAGAAATCTAAGAACTTATGAAAGTATTAATTAGGCTATCAACAGGGAGACTCATCAGATTAATTTACATTTTGATATGAATTCTGAAGACCAGACAGGCTTGACTCAGTAGTTGGAATGACTCAGAATGCCTTTCTAAGCAGCAAATTAAAATTGCATTTGTTCTTTGCGGGACAACCTGGGAGTTTCACTGTCAGCATTCTCTCTAAAAGCATATGTATGAAAGCATTTTATCATCTGACCTTTAGTACTGGCATAATCTCAAACTTTGGAAAGATGCCTTATTTCTGGGTCTTTTCAGAAGAATGAAGGATTTAGTGCAGTATTAAAATAATGCACAAAAGGATTTCTGGATGGTACAAGGCAGTTAACAACACACAATTAAACCCAGATCAGGATGTTCTGAACATACCTGGGCATTTAAAACAAGGGCAGTCATGGGATACAGAACATTCTTAGCACAGGTACTGAGAAAACCTGCCCCCCTTCCCCACAATTTTTTTCACATTTTGCCCTCATTTCAGTAAGGGTACATTCACTGTATAAATCCATGTCTTTATACAGCATATATTTCAAACAACAAAAAACCTAAAACCTAAGCAACAATTTAAAAAGGATGGCTAACCTAACTTTGTTCTCTTGCATTGTAATAGACAAGCTTCTGACACCCAGAGATTCACATTCAAGTGTTAATTACAGAAAGAATTCTGTCAGACACAAACATCTTTTCAATTCCTTAATGCATTTCTCAACTCTATATCCAAGTCCTGAAGCCCATGAATGTGATCTACAAGCCTAACTATGATCAGTAGGTTACAAAACTTACCATTTTTTTCCATGACAGTATGTCATTGCTAAGAACAAACTTTTTGAAGGAGACTCTTCATCAATTACCTAGCATTCAAGGTCTTGGTTTTATTCTGCCAGTGTTATGTCAGATATTTTGGGTGAGAGATCCAAAATACTCACTTCACTCTGTGGCTCCTGAATTACTTTGTAAAGAGATGAAATCAAAGCAGTCTTGTCTTTCAAGCTGGTAGCATAGCTGGATATGGATGCTTCTGGCAGTGTCTAAAATAAAAAATATTATAAGCCATTTCTATCATTAAAATATAACAGCTATTTCAACAAACAATTTTCCATTACAAGTCACTATTTATCAGAGTTTACTATAAACTAAACCTTATTTCACAAAGAAATCCTCACATTTTCAGACTGTGGCCAGAAGACACACTGCACTATCACTTTGCAATTTCATATGGAATGTAACAACAGCAGATAGGAAATTGATGAAAAAAAGTTACAAAAATACACCTGCCACTGAAATTTCACTGTGAGACGTCAGTCCCGTGAAACTTTTACAGTTTTCAGATGCATACTTCAAGGAGTTCTCAAGACCAACTGTACACAGGTAGTGAACATTGTTACCAGATACAGTATTACTATGGAAAAACCCAAATTCCAGCTCTTCTCTAACACTAAGCATATTTTCTGCCAATACTTAAGTAGGTAAAAATCTAATATTTTTAACAACTCTTTTAGAAGATGTACGTTTAAATGTATGTAAGTTTTACAGTAATTCTTATCTCTGGTCCTTGAAAGGATTCCACTCCACAGACAGGAAAACATATTTCCAGTGTATCTAAGCAGAGCAGGAGCAAAACCTACAGTTATGTAGTATGTATTCTGGTACTCAAACCAATAAAATCATTCATCTATGATATACATTTTCACTGCTCTCTGTCAGGAAGTATGTAGCCCTAAAGAGGCAAGGAAAAAAAACCTTTCAAGCAAACATTTGTATTTATCCCATGATCTCAGCAAATCCTAAGGTTACTATCTTTCTTTTTCTAGAGGATGCAAGCACTCCTGCATACTTCACCAGCAGTGATTCAACACTTCTGGCTACATATTGGAGAGTGTATTACCTTGAACTCTGATAACCACTCCTCCACAACCCCAGTATCCACAGCTAACATCTTCCAACATCTGCTTCAAAACCTTCAGCCTGAAAGAATAAGAAAACAGAGCTTGTGAATACTCCAGTCACTGCATTAAGTAGATGATGAAAATTAAGTCTCTGTGAATATTTAAAGAATCTAATCATGCTTTTACTTGTTAACATTTTACATGCTGACATTACTTTGAACTTTCATTGTACCTCACTTATTCACGCTGCTGGAAGCATTAAGCACAGGAGTCTTCACATACAGAAGTTTAATAAATTCCAACTATGTATTGCGTGGGAAGTAAGTCAAAAGATTTTCAGAAATGGCATTCTGAAAACAGAAAATATTACCTCCTCAATTTCAATTTATTTTTCAGCTTACAGGACTCAAGAGGATACTGTATGGACTCACTGAAGAGTTTAGGTTTAAACTCTTCAGTGTACAAACTCAAACTGTTTAGGTTTTTCCAAGTCAACTGCTATTCCCAGCTTGGAAAAGGTCACTGAACTAAAGGCAAATGGAAAACCTTTCAGTCCTCCCCCACCATGGCAACTGCTAGACAATGAGCCTGCTGCCTTTGCATGGAGCCTAAGACAGATTCCCCAGCCCAGTCTCAGACAGAGAGAGAGGTCATCAGCAATAGGACTTGAACACAGGAGATGCAGAATGGCTACTAAAAAAAATTTCTGATTTCTCTGCAATTTTGAGAAACCACTTAAAAACAACTGTCCCTTGGAGCAGCTTATTCTGATACAAAAGACCAATACATCATTAAGATATAAAACTACTAGAAGTTAAAAGAGCATGCTGTTAGCTTATCCAAATTGTGCCCATGGATTTCAACCAGTGACAAAATTAAATACTCATCTGAGGAAAAAATTAACACTGTCTTGGTGACATGTTCAGTCATGAGAGATATCCCATCAAGTTTTACTTTGCCACTTTAAAATCAGTTTTGAAGTATTGATATCCAAGTATGGGCTTTTCCATGAAAAAGACAACGAAAAAGATGGGAGGTAAGAATTGCCTTTTATAACACAAACACCAGTATTTTGTTCTGAAATTCACACTGTAGTAGAGCATATACAGACTATACACAGTATATTTTAAGAAGCCTGAAGGGAGAGGAACCAGATATGACAATAGCAAGGGCTCACTATAACCCTCCAAAGCAAGGGGAGTGGGGAAAGCCCAAACTTAAATAAGGCTTTAAGTAGTGACCAAGATATTTCAATGCACAGACTGGGTTGTGAGGAAATTACTATTCAGATATGAATGGCTAAAGGAACAAAACTGAATAGGCTGTGCAGCAATTTCATTTTCAGAATACTTTTAATACACAATAATAACATAAGGAAACCAGAGACTTCTGAGCCCCCTCTCCTCACTTGCATGATCATTAAATAATGGACTGGGACATGGGAAATCCCAGGGAGGCAGCCGTGGCAATGTCCTCTCACAATCCTACAAAGATACAAAAGTCTGCACAAAGCTTACAAAACACTGCCTTTGGGGGATGAAAGGACAACAGGGAAGGGCCAAGGAAGCATAAGCATTTCATTTTTGGAGACCAGACCACTGCCATGGCTGGATATGGGCTCTTCAAGGATTGTGGGGGAGGAAAGCTGCCCTTTATTTGGGAGAGCAGCAGGGACACATGGAGCTTGGCCCTGCTGTGGACAATGAGACAGCTGGGAGCCTATGGCTCACAGATGAGAGGGCAGAATAACATGGGTGACATTACTGCAGGTGTTTGCTACTCATCACCTGAGCAAGACAAAACACAGGAGTCCCTCTTCATATACAGCAGAAGAAGCCTTGCATTACAGGCACCCGGTCCTCACATGGAACATGAACTACCCTCATCTCTTGGAGGGCAAACAGAAGAGGGAACAAGTGCATTGATTATTACTTCCTGGAACAGGGGACTGAGGAGCCAAAGGCAGGCCCTCCGCTAAACATGGTAAACTACAAACATGGAAAAACTGGCTAGTGGTGTCAAGGTCAGGGCAGACACAGCTGCAATGACCATGACAAAGCAGATCACAGGATCCCAGTAAGAAGGATCAAAGCAAGAAGGAGGATCAAGAATGTTCTAGAATGGTTCATGGGCTTTTGCAAAAATGGCAGCAGTAGCAACAGGAAAGCTAGGGCTCCATGACCAAATCGGCAGGGGATCTGCTGAGAGAAGATACAGAACAGGCCAAGGTACTCACTGTCACCTTTACTTCTGTTGTTACCAGCAAGAGCAGCAGGAACCCTGGATCTCAGAGCACAGAAAGTCGCTGTGTGCGCCAGAGTGGCTGAGGAGTCTCCGACTGGAGAGGCTGCAAACCCAGTTTGATAAGATCTTGAGCAGCCAGACACCTGTTCCAATTTTCACTACTTTGAGCAAAAGAGGCTGGACTTCATGATCACCAAAGATCCATTTACACCTCATCCATTCTGTCATCCTGTATCACCAAAGAAATGGGAAGGACTGCCATGTATATGAATTTAGCTAAATGCCAAGTCTTTCTGATCAGCCCTGACAGTCTCTGCAGGGGTAACAATGAAAATACAGAGGAGGAGCCCCTGAATGCTCAGCATAGGTGGTGTGTGACACCCTGCTGTGAAGTGAGGCTTTGAAGGATAATACCATGTGCTAACAAACACAAAGACTAGTCCTACTACAGTTATTGAAGCAACCACCTTACCAGTTCCTACAGAATCCCACAACCTACTAGCCCTACTTTCATTCCTATGAAGGTGGACAAACGCTTTGCAGAGTCTCATGCTTCAGCACAGCTGACAATAGTAACCATTCCCTACTGAGCCCCACTAAGAGCACAAATTATTATGTCCTAATATTGATTGCTCAGAGCTAAAATCCCATTATTTAAAAGAGCCAACAGGAGTCCTGGATACACCAAGTCCATAGTTGATACCACATATCCAAGAGATTAATTTTTTTTCTCACCCTTCTCTAGTGATCCATCAAGCATTATTTTCAGACTAAGGGTTCCCAAGGAACAGAGGTTTCATTTGACCAGTAAAAGCAGTCAGAGCATCCTTGGCTGGCATTACCCATTGGAACAATACTTTAGGTTTTTATGACTAATTTTATGACTAAGTATTTAAAGATGACTTTTTTTTTTTTTTGCAACAGCATGAACTTTTGAAATGACATTTGTAGACAAGAAATAGGACAAAGTTTTTGCTGATCAGATCTTTTAAACTTATTTTTAAAGTAGCAGACGCATTCCACTGAGAGTTAAGACAGTAGAAATATACAGGGGACAGACTGTCCTTATTTTACCTTCATACTTTAAAAAATCCATATATATCTGCTTAAACCCCAGCAATACACATTTGAGTATTACAAATAAGAACTCATAACTTTACAATCATTTTCCTTGAAGATATGGATTATGTGTTCAATTTATGTCCCCTAGAAGAGAAAAAAAAGGTTTAATTCCACATATCAACAGTGTGGGATCTATTTAAACAGGCAGACAACCTACTGCTTCACTGAGGATTGCCTCATTTTGTTCTAGTTACATAACAGATCAAGTTGGACTGGCACAATATTTGGACAGAGTTGGAAAACCCAAGACTGTTCCAAAAGAAGGATTAACAAGTTTCAGTTAACAACACAATTTTTTGCTGAAGCCCACAAAAAGTTTCAAAAAAGTAACTCTAGAATGGGATTTTTAACACTAAGTGCACTAAAATAAGGTTTAATTTATACCATCTGTTAAACTTCTACAGAAAAAAAGACCCAGAGGATCAAAAAAGCATTCCTTAATTATAGCTTTTTTCAGTGGATATAACTGCAAGATATAGGCCACTGTCAGCATGAGGTGTCCCAGCCACTACAGAATTAAAGCAACATAAAGTGGATAAAGTAAATACCTGCTACTTTGAGGATGAAAAAAAGAGGAAAAAAGTGTAAAATTGCATTAAGAATGTACTTTATAAATACCAAAACTGTAATAGAAGTTCAAAAAACACAGCAAACACTACACAGCATTTTTCCCAAGAAAGTCTTGCTTTAAGATGCATCAGCATGTAATTCTCTTTAAATGATTATTTTTCTTGGTCTCTTCCTACTAAGTCCCTGCAAAGATTTCAAATGAGTGGACTTTGAGAATTTCTTTAAAAACAATTTGTGTCACCACAAACCAAACAATACTTTGATTAAATGTGAAAAGCAGCTTCAAATGTCCCCATGTTCCTTGTTCATCTGGATGTCCTGATGAAGATTTTTATAAGAAAGGGAAGTCTCAATTATTTAAATATCACAAATCTACTTGTGATGCAGCTCAGTAACAGCTCAGGTGGGTCAGGACTGTTGAATTTTTATTCAACAATATATATACTCTTAGTTTACACATGAAGTAAAGCCACTTTAGGTAACACTCTTGCATTGCAGGTCTAATCTTCATATTTGCCACATGAAAGCAGGCATAGCTTATGCAGTCTAGCTAACACGTGGCTAATTGTCTGTATTTATATGGCTAATATAACCTGTATTCTTGTGCCTTGTGAGTTAAAAGCACTTTGGAGTATTTTCCACAAGACTCTCAACTTGGATTAGCAGCCAAAGACAGGATTTATAATAAATAATAATTAACAAGTTCCCAAGTCCTAAGCAGCCTTTGACAGCTATTAATTGGTCTTGCTCTGTTCTAATACAATAATGTAAGTCTCCTTCCTTTGGAGATACCAATTTTTCTTTTGTTTCAAGGTGAGCAGTGTAACTTGAATAAGACACCAAAAAAATTTATTGGACAAAAGCAAGTCTCATTCAGAAGAGACTTCTACAAAGTCCCTAAATAGGTAATTTTCCCTTCCTCACCCTTTACAGCACAAATACATCAGGAACTTACTGAATTTCCTGTTTTTAATAGAGGAGGGAGAAAAAGTTACAGGCACTGAGTTGGTGGAGGGCCAGGCAAGACAAATTAAGACATTCTCTGGCAAACTTACTAATGCAACCATCTACTTAAATGGCTTTGGATTTTCAATACCTGTCACACAAGACTTTAATATAATAATATCAAATTATGTCTTTGAATGAAGTCACAGACAACACATGCACAGGTTCTTCTTCAAAAAGAAATTCTCACAATAGGTGGCTTTCTTGCTCTTTACAGCTACCCAGCACTTGTGGAATTCATCCACAGAATGCACGTGTGTTAATGCAATCTGGATTAAGTACAAGGAGGCTGGACTTGGATAAAGAACGAATGCTCGAGTTCTGCAGAAGTGACCTTCTGAAACCACAGTATTAGATATTTGCTAGGGAAAGTCACAGAGCTGGAAAAAACAAAAACAGGAGCCAAAAACTGCTCAAGCCTCATCCTCTGGGAATTGCTGGAAGAGGAGAATAAGCATATACTGTGTCTTTACCTAATCTGTAAAGTATCTGCTAGAAAGTCTGTATTATTTGCTAAAAAAAAAAACAAAAAAAACCAAAAAAAACCCCCCAAAAAAAACCCAAAAAAAACCAAACCAAAAAGTTCAGAAAGTTAAGCTATCTATGAACCATCAGCCAAAATCTGTCAACTCACCCCAGAACAGGAACAGAGTAAATTTGTGAGCATTCCATTAAGATACATCAGACCCATAAGAGATCAAGGCCCTAGTAAATGTTCATCTTCTGTTCTGTAGTAGTTTGCACACAGAAGTAGGGATGGGCAAATTAGGACTCAACTTTTCTTCCCTTTTCAAGTGGTGCAAAAAATATTAAAAACTTTTTAGTCAGCTCTTACTTGATTCAACAAGTCCATTTAAAAGACTACAGTCTACACATAAAAATTCACATTGCTGAACCCTTTTTTCTCCCTCATTTCAGAGACAAAGACACAATCCTTGTTAAGCCACAGAACAGGAAAGAACACTCAAACATGTGTATTCTTGATTCAATTGCCAAAGAACAAAATGTATTTTCCTGATGCTAATGCATCAGGAAACTCATTTTAGTGATACAGTGATCTGTTCATCTTCTGTACAGTTTTGAATATGGTCAAGCTGTTCTGTTCAGATACTTGTAGGTGCAATAATGGGCAGCAAAACACTTGAAGTCTCTTGAGAAAAGAAACAGATGCTACTGTGGACTCCAAAAGCTACTCAGACAGGTTTCAGAAACCACAAAGGTCAGGTCTGACTTCTTTTTTCAAACTTTCACGAAGAAACAAACACCCCATTATGCTAAGCCTGAAACAGTCACATGTTCTATTCAAATATACAAGTGCAAACAGTGCTCAAAGGCTCAGTATCAAATATTCTCTGATAATTGCCATCTTCAGCTTAAAACAGGACAGCTGTGGTGCACCAAGCGTCATTGACTTAGGCAAATTCCTAAAATGACAGATGGTTATTCAGCATCTTCTAACAGGAGAAATAACAAGTTGTAGGTGACACTAGAGGTGACAGGCTCAAAACAAACAAGAATTACCAAAAACAATGCAGGAAGGAAGTATGCGTTGAGGTCCAGCTACATGAACTTTACATAAATGCATAGAAAAAAACCCCACCGGACATATGCACAGAAAAAGCTACCCAGAGCCACTAAATATATAAACACTTCTAGTTCAGAAAGCTGGAGTCAAAGGTTGCTCCCCCAGCACACTCTTCCAGTTTTCTCTCAGTTCCTTTCTTGGCCTCAATTAACAGCCATTGCTAGACAATAAGGTTTCAGAAATTCTCATCTGGTTCACTATGGTCATCCTGCAGTCTTCTGCATAATAAAGTAGTGGACACACAAAAATAACTGTTCTGAACATTTGTTTCCAGTGGTCTGTAAAGATTACTGAACGTCAGGAAGTGAAACTGCAGTCAATTTTAATTTCATCTTGCCAAAGGCATTATTCAGTTTTGCTTCCCATTCTCCCCTCCCCTCTGTCAGTGATAGAAGCAACCGTAGGTAGAAGCTCTTATCTAGAGCTTACACTTTGTATCACAATGTGGAACATAAGTCCTAAAGAGTCAGGAGTCAGCGAACTCTTCCATGATATAGATTTAAAAAAGACTTCCCAATCGTTGGCACATATGCTTCTCCAACAATTTAACACTTGGAATATGACAAAGTGATCGATATTTGCCCATCGAATGGAAAAGTCCTCCTGAATGATACCCATTACAATTTTTAAAAATTAGTATTCAGCCACAGATGACAGATCTCAATTCAGTTTTGGTGCCAGCAATTAAGGAAAAAAACAGTCTCTAGAAAGTAACCATACATCAGTTAGACCATACAGAAACTGTAAGTAACTGTCTTAAATGCAGTTGTTTCTTGTACAAAGTATCCAGTACCACAGAACACTGTTTGGAGGTTTCTGGGCTGTAAAGCATCAAATACTTGATGTATCAATCTGTAACTCAGTCTTCTACAACCTTTCAATTCTGCCCAGAAGGGGGGGAAAAAACCCAAAAAACAAAAACCAACAAACCTGTGGTTGAGGTCATGAAACCACAAGACCATTTACATTGCTGGTAAACAGTCACATAGGCACACATGACCCAAAACATTCATGATTAAAGCTTTTTAGAAAGTCTCAACCAGAAGGTTAGATTCCTAATAGCACAGGCTTTTGAAGATTTTATTCCTGATCTTTGACTCCTGGCAAATTTATTTGCTCAATTTCAGATTAGCAATCAATTACAAACCACATTTGTACTCAACTAACCTTGTATTCACCCTTTACTACCAAGGGGAATTGTCTTCCAAGACAACCAAATTACTCATGCCAGTCAAACAAGTCACCAGGATAGAGATAAGAGACTACAAGCACTGATATATTTACGTGAATTTATATAAGCCATAGTAAATCACATCTATATTGTTTAAGCAGGACAAAAGCAGCCCTAACAGTACAGTGCCGAAATGAAGTAAGAGGAAATACCTTCCACAGCTTGAATTTTATTTTTCATTGTCCTCTACTATTTCTTCCTTGCTACCTTTTAAAACCCTGCTTTACTCTTTCTTCCCTGTTGCCTACTGCACAAATGCACACTCTAAGTACATCTGCCATGTTGAAAACCATAGTCAGCCAAAACTGACCACCTGTAAGTCAATTTACTCCAGTTATACCCCGTTCTCTGGCATGCAGAATCCCTGCTCTTTCAAGCTATTTCATCTGGAGTATATCCTCAAACGTTAGCTTTTCTATCATCTGTAATCCATCAATAGTTTCATTATAGGGAAATAAAGTAAGATTTATTACTTCAAAGCCGTTTTTTTTAGCAGCTGAATTATACTTGCTTCCACTTTTATTTCATGCAAACATTACTGTTTACATGTTATTGACTCTATAAGAAAGAACAGATATATAAACAGCATAATCTCAGACAGACTAAAACACACATAATTGAAAAATCTTGTCTTAATTGCCCTTATGTTTTCTGGATTAATATAGTTAACTGTTCCAACACATAAAAAGAAAAATCAAGATAATAATTTAAATTCTATTTCTGTATGATGCATATAGTTAAGTCACATTAAAATGAGTACAAGCACAAGCTTAACCAAATAAATGAACTAAAAAGCTTTAGAAATCGTGTCTGTTTTCTATGTATCAAGACTTCCATAACTTGCGCTGAGAACATCAGTGAACTAGCAGTTAATTCCACAGTACATGACACAGCGCTCTTATCATTTCTGTAAGAGAAAGCCGTGCTGCACAAGTTCACCCCCTACAAGAAACATTCTGTACAGAGCCCCAAACATACTTACTGTTCTTTTGCACCTTAGTTCTCTAAGCCAAAAGCACACTACATCCCTATCAGGTCACCCAAAGGCAAATTTAAAACAGTGAAATATAATAAACTATAGAGAGAATAACTGTGTTGCAGCTTTCATTTTAGTATTGCATGAAAGTCTTGAACTAACCAGTGGTCTTCTCAAAAGCATGGAGCGTTATTTTGGTAGCAATGCTGTGACATGTAGTTCCTTGCCTCCCCAACCTTCGATGCTACCACAGTATTACCTTTACAGGCAGTTATTCACTTAATCTATTTGTGAAGTCAATTTGCTGCAAGCTAATTTTAAAAAACAAGTTTAGTTTTCTAAGTGAAAATTGCAAGTCATCTCATGTTAGAGTTTGTTCAGAACGTTCAGTCATATGAAAAGAAAGGTGTTGGGTAATTCAGCTGCTGAAAGGCTCTCAGTGTAAAGCATGCACAGGCAGATGCTGCACAATAGCTCGAATATGACTAAAAAGCATGCGGAGAACTGAGCAGGGGCTGAACTTCATCTCTGAGCACTGGCTGTAAAAGACACAATTTTAACACCTTCTACCATAACAGCACATAGTTTCAGGTAGTACAAATCCAGAAGCATTCATCTGGCAAGTAGTTTAGCAGTGACCTACCAGAAGGAAAAAGACGCAGTTCACAAAGCAAGACAAGAATTTGAGAGATTCTTCACCTACTTTTTAGCAGCAACATTAAGAATGCAAGAATTCTGACCAAAACTTCCCCATTCTGCTGGCAAAGAGATTTTAGGAGACTGCCTATTTCCAACCCTGCTCTAGGTATCTGCACCTCATAAAATTTGGGAAGCAGAGATGTCTACCTGTAAAACCATGACAACCCGCAAGCCAGACACTAACTTTAGAAGATGCTACACAAGCCACATGAGGAAGAAATTTTGTAGCAGTTCTTGGGACTTAATTTCAACTCAGTCGTCCTTCTGCCTCCATAAAATGTAAGGAGCTCCATAAATGGAGAATTGGGCTGCAAAAGTCCCAGGTGCTTCAGAAGTGACTTATGACAGGATCAGGCCAGGACAGGGTTAATTCTTGCAGTATCTAGGAAGGGCATAGTGAGGATCCAGATGCTATTCTCTCATCATTGCCAGGGGAAGCACTCTGGGTAGCCAGTTCTGCATGGTGAGCAATCATGTGTGAATAGTTTGCCTATTTTGTACACATTGTTATTGATAGTGTAGCTGTTACCGCTCACTGTCTGCCTATTTTGTACACTTTGGTATTGATAGTGTAGCTGTTACTGTTCATGGTTTGCCTATTTTGTACACCTTGTTATTGATAGTGTAGCTGTCACTGTTGGCTTTCTTATTCCATTTCTGTTTCCAGTAAATTGTTCTTATCTCAACCTGTAATCTTTAATTTTGTGCCCCTAATTCTCCTCTCCGTCCCTACACAGGGGAGGAGGAAAGGGAGACTGAGCACGTAGTTGCAGTTTGGAAGGTTTCAGTGGGAACATTTAATTGGGGAATACTATTCCTATGCCAGGACAGCCTTATCTGGTAAAGAACAGGCCCCTCTTTCAGGCCAAACCCATTCGATGGCACCCAGCCCTTCACAAAGAAAAGAGAACAGAACTCTCCCCAGGGCTCCCACTGACTTCTCCACATTGGTTGTGTCACCGCACTGGGCTATCCAAGGAAGATCTACAATACAGCATAATATCAGACATGATCAAATACAGCTGCAATGGAAAGGTTTCATTCTGACTCCAGAACGTTTATTTGAAGTAAGTGCTATGATACAGCCCATCACCCTAACCCTACCAATGCATTCCTGATAGCCTTCTATCTGCAGAATAGTATCTCCAGTGTACCATTCTACCATATCCTTCTTGAAGATCATCAAAGAAAAGCAGGAACCTTGCTATCAGGAATACACCCCAGATTTTATAGCAAAAAGAGGTCTATGATAGTGTATTGACAGGAGTTTTAGTAGCTCGTTTTCACAGGGAAGAAAAAAAACAACAATCTATGCAAAGGTACATTTTCCAGATGAGGGGTGCATCAATACTGAAAATAACTTTAGGTCTTAGTTTTAGTGGGCGATAACTGCTCCCTGTTAAATTACAGAATTAAAATTATCCATCGATATATGCATGCAACGCGTGTATCTAGCCATGTTAAACAGTTTCAGGAGAAACATGCTTTATCTTTTCGTAACAGTCCTCTTATTCTTCCTCATCCCTCCACATTCCCCCACCCCCACAACAGCCCATCCACATACACTCACAAGACTAGACACATTCATTTGAAAAACATTTCAGAGCAACTAAGAACAATTTTGTGGCTTTTCACATACTTTACCAGCTACAGAAAAACACAACTTCTCAACTAAAATTTTTAGAGGCAGGACCCACGCTTCTGTCTCATGCAGAAGATACATTCAATACATTAAATGCTCTGTTGTCACATATAAATGCTGTAGTACAGACAAAATATATGCAACTCAAAGTCTCAAGAGAATTTACTACCCTGTATGTCTTGCTCTGCAATGTAATTTTTAAAGTCAAATCCCAAAAGCATAATATAGTCACAGAAGAAAAGGATTCTAATTCTCTTATGTTTAGAGATGTATTAATTTTGATTGAATTCATGTTAGATGAAAAAGCTTTTAAAATAAAAAGTTCCCATTTCATGAAAGCACCTAAAGGTCAGAATATTAATTACTCTAAGAAATAGAAAGCTAATAAAACTCAAATTATACAGGTTCTGGAATATTTGAGTTCAGATTTCCAAGTTAATTGGTATTATCAAGTAATCTGCCATTATTCCAAAGTCACAACAACAGAAAGTTTCTATGGAATTCATATTGTTACCACTTTAGTCAAGAAAACAGTCTAAGATTTAAAATAACAGAGCATACATTCATTTTCTTTTTCTCTTTCTTTTATTTGCATTCTCATTAAATCCCACAATGTCTTCTGCTCAAGACAGGTCTGACTTTTAAGAGCATTATTACATATCCTATATATCTAGTAGTTCTAGAATAAGTGAGTGGTGTTTCTACACTCAGTCATCAATTCAGGGTACTGGCTTAGAGCACAGATTTGATGATTTAGAGCCAAGCAAATATTTCTGTAGCCTAGTTACAAAGTGGTCAAAATTTATTTCTGTAATAATCTGTGAACTTGATTTAGTGTATTGTGCTTACAAGCAGTGTCTGAGAAGTCACTTGGATGGCAGACACAGTTGTGACAATACATGGAAATTGGTCATTGATTGCACATGTATTTGGGGCATAGTGGACTGGATGAACCAGAGCCAAAGGACATCAATACAGCCTAACAACCCCTGGACACAACATGTTCTGCTTGTAAAAAATGTCATAAGCATATGAAAGAAGTGTTGCAATGAACCAAGAACAAAGCAACTGCCACTGGATTAAAAAAAAAACCCAAATATAACCTAAGTGAATGGCCACTTGTCAAAAAATATGACATTCAAGGGGTGGGGGTTAATCACACAAAACAAAAAGATCATTTAACACCTATCATTTAACATCTATAGACACATTTAAGGAACTTCTTCAAGGGTGTGGCATCACTTGGTTCCTGTTTCATCACTCAGTCAACTTTCTATTCCCACTTTTGTCAGTTCCTTTATTTACTGTACAAGCAGGACCTCCATCTAGGTGCTCCTTCTTCCCTTGACATCCAATGTATCCACATCCTACTCCACCTACTGAATTTATACAGGACTTTTATTCTACCACACCAAGAAGCAGCTATAAATGGTTGAGGCAATCCTTGCTACTGTTTCACAGGATTGGAGCAGCTTTGGGAGGTGAACTAGCATCCACTTCTTTACCACAACAGGACAAAACCTAAGCCACTTTTGAATACCACTAAAATTTATTTACTATTTATTATTATTTTTAAAAATTATTTATTTACAGGAATAAACCAAAGATTTCCAGTACTTCCTTAAGGAATGAATGAATGAATGAATGAATGAATGAATGAATGAATGAATGAATGAATGAATGAATGCACTATGTATACAAGGGAATGGCACAGTTTAGAGATCTCCTCTGATTACGTTATTTTGGGTGGAAAATCATTGTCATTCTTCCCTGTGCAGCCACAGCCTGTCAGTAACAGTCTGGGAGAAAATATCACTGCACAAATAACCATTCCATTTTAGTAAAAACCCTTGGTAACCAATGCAAATGCATATGCTTTAGATATTCTTAAATTTCAGCCTAAGAACAAAGAGAATTATATTTAAAATATATATACCAAACTAAAGTAAGGCAGCAAAAGAATTAAAAGTAGCAGAGACTGCAAATTTACTCAGCCAATCCCCAGCATGATGCAGAAGTGCTGGAAGAGTAGTTCTGCTATATTTGTACACATTACTGAAAAGTCAACAAAACTTCAACCAATTCCAGCTGAGACAACAGAATCCTGTTACTCCAAGCTGTATCATTACAGACTAAGCAAAACAGATGTTTCCTTTTTTTGTGTTTCACTGAGTAACAGAACAAATTTGATTGTCTGAAGTGTCTCATCACAACATGACTGTTGCAAAAATACCCCTAATTCACAGTGCTGACACATAATGCTGCTGAGAAAACGGGGAGAGGGGTAAAGAAACTCAGGGTTTTTTTCTCAGCTTTACAATTAAATATAAATCACATTCTCTTAAGACAGGCAGAAATTCGTAAAATTATACCAGCACTCACAAAGCTGCAGATGCACGTGTAAGCAGATGTGCAGAATTACTGTCACAAGCCTCTCACCTGCTCCTCTGGCTGCTGCACTGGGAATTTAGTTCAAAGCAGGGAAAAAATGCAGGAGCCTATTAGTCTTTCTACACCTGACATACGGAGTCAATACAATTAGGAACGTAAGAGATGTGAGTGGAAAGACTGCAGCTTATTGAGCCTAAAAGCTGTAACTGAGTAAAAACAGTAGCACGGCTGCAGCCTGTGACATGAAGCAGGCAGGTATTTTGGCACAGCCTAAAGGAAGTCAATAAGAAATATATTCTTTTAACGGAGTATATAGTAATTGGTTTAACTGGATGTGCTATTAAGCACAAACCGTAGAATAATACTCAGCATTTCACTGGCAAAATGAGTCTAAATTGACTGAAAGGAACATAAAATTGTTGCTTTAGTACCAAGAGCTAAGGAACTCCCCAACCCTGCTCCTTCCCCCACTTAGGTCACACTGTTCTCCCATTCATCAACCTAACACCAAATACACAATGCTGCAGTCTACCTACTTCAAATCTGGAAGAAACACAATTTCCTTCAGCCAGCAAATACTGCAGAGAAGTAAAAGAAGGGGAAAAAAAAGAATCATTTTTATACCTGAAGATCCTTTAGTCTGCTTCCTCAGGTAGAGATGAAACTGTAGCATACCTGTCGTTTTACACAGTACACTGAAAATATTCACAGTATCCTAACTGACAGAGAAGGTAGCTGGTGTTAAAAACTTGTCAAATGCAATTTTTAAAAATTTACTGGTCAACTTAATGCTTTTACACACATTCCAGTCGTCTCCTTTAAAACAACAAATAGTATTATAGGATTGGAAAGAATTAATAGAAAGCAATTGCTTTTACAGATCACTACATAGTACAGCGTTGTCCATTAACCAGATGCTCATGGAGACCTTACATTATCCAGCACTAGCTCCTGCACAATACTCAGACTACTAGACAGGTTAATTGTTGAGCATTAGATATAATTCCCTACCATATATTTAAAGTGTAATGGGATTTTTTTTCCTCCTTTCCTAAGAAAAAAAAGAACCACAATAAAATATAGCAAAAAGAGTGAATCATGGTGTTTAGTATTAGCAAAATATTAAAGTTGTATGCACTGTTCGTCAGGTTGAAATTAATGCCTTGCTGAAGCATAAATATTTATCCAGTGCAAACAGCAGGAAACCTTAGGAGACAGCATGGCTTTAAGCACTGAAGTGTATTAATTAGTACCCAGTGCAGCTTTAGAGCATGCTATGCTATTTTTAAATAAAGGTTAGATTCCAAATAGAGAAAAGTAACAAAATGTAAAGGTATGAGATAAGATAGCCTAAGAAAGCTGTCTTTAATAGCTATCAAAAGCGCCTCAAGTATACATTTTTTGTCACAGAGTTTAGAATGAGAGCTCTTGTGCCAATCAGGATGGAATACAGATACTTAGCAACTTTTGCATCAGCAATAAGCATGTTTTACTAGTATTACTTTCACCTACATTTCTCTGCTGTGCTTCAGTTGCTACACAGCATTTCATCATCAGAGGTTAGAGATGGATAAACAAAAACATACATCTGTTTTGAAGAGATAACTCATTTCTAAGTCTTAATCTCAACAGTCAGATGATTCTTAAGCATTGCTGGTCATTTATAAATTAAGAAACGTTTCATGCACACCCTCACTTTCCAGGGCAGTCTCCATATACAAGAGTGATGATAATAAAATATCTGTCCAAATTCCGTGTCCTTTATTGATTCCAGTCCTAATAAATAATGCTACTAATAACCACTATTTATTGAACCCATCTGTTTTACATTTGTACACCATTTAGAAGTTAAACTGAAGCCTTAGAAACAGAATCCTTAATTCATCACACGAAGACCTTAACCAACATCCTCCCCTTTCTGGCACTACAAGACAAAATAGGGTCACATTCAGACAATTTCAGGAGTCACTTGGCTGTGAGTTACACTGCTTTCACTCACTGTCTTTCCAGTTGTTAGCAAAGCATGTAAGTTCATGTGGGGATGTGACCAAAGAAATTGCCATAAATAACAGCTGCCCTCACAGACTCGGCCAAGATGCTATTTTTATTCAGCTCCTCTTGAACGTGGTCCTGATTAGGGCAAAGGCTTCAAAACAGTTTCACCACAAGTGCAAGAAAATACTTCATATCCAGCACTAATGTAGAAATGCTATAAGCTGAAAACTATTACAGTTGTTAGATCTTTCAGATGTTGGTTTTGGTGGTTTGGTTCTTTGGGTTTTTTTTAATCTAATCCAAGAGTATTTGAGTTGTCATGCGAGCAAAGCTCCAACACAAATTCTGATAGAAATCTGATTTACAGAAAGAACAAATGCAGAAGCATTTCACCTGTCAACCTTGTGCAAAACTTTTTAAACTTTAAATGTTTTCAAATAACTTTAAATAATTCAAGTATCAGTTGTTTAGAGAAAATCTCAAGTTCATGCAGAATACTTCATCTAAAAAGTCTGGGCATACACTTACACATTATAGAGTAGAGAAAAGAGTCTGGCCATTGCAGGAATAAACAGTTTAATGGCATGCAGAGCTTGAGCAGCAGCTTTAAACACCTCCTAGCAGCAATATGCAGTTGCTACACATTAAAAACATTTTCATACTTTAGTACTCCTTGTCTTCAACAACACTGGCACAGATTTCTGTCCTTATCCTGACACCTTGTTGCTGCCTTCCAAGATTATCTCACTAAGTATTTCAAATAAACTAATCCAATTTAACTTTCTAAATAACTGATGCTAATAAAATTGTTTTAATTCCAACACATTCTCTGCTTCCAAAAGTGCATTTCATACATCACCATTTCAATTCTAGCAACTGAGAACAGCAAACGCCAAAAGGGCTATTTTTCCTGGAACAGAAAGAAAACACAGATTTAAAGAAAAGATCTCAGGCCTAAAATTCTAATTTAAGTGGTCTTTTTAATATATATACACACTTGCATAATTAAACAGAACAGCATTAACAAAACAAAAGCTGTAATTCTCCTAAGCAGGGAAACGACAAGATTCCAGATTTATCAACAACCTCTCTCAACTCCATCCTACCAAGTACAAACCAACACACTGCAAGACACTGCATATAAACTGCGGGTTTTAAGCATGCTGTATTTCCATAATCCCATGGAAGTCTCCGAGATTAGACAGGGTCACTCCTGTCAAACCATTTAACCTCAGAATATAATTACAGATAGGCAGTCTTCAGTTTTTCTGAAGTGTACAAGATTTGGACTCTAGTCCTCTTCAAAGAAATCAGAGTATGCAGGCACGGAAGGTCAGACTGTAAGGCTTCTCATTTCCTACACAGCAAGATCAGATCTGCTGCTTAAATTTCATGCACCTTGCTCTTGGAGGACTGACTGCTTGGAAACACAGGACGTAACGCACGCGAGTGCAGTGATTCACAGGTGTAACTTCCACTTCTGCTAACAAAACTACCCACACAGTCCTATGGGAGACCTAAGGATAGATCAGCTTTCTAGCCAGTCTTCCATTTGTGAGAGAGGAAGCGTGCTAGGTTATGCAGAGAGCACATCTGTCAAAGGGAAGGGCTGGGAATGAAACCTGACCTGGCAATTCACCTAACGGATTTAAGTCTAAGCTCTTCCCCATGGAGGCTTTGTGTGTTTGCTGAGTGCACAGGTGATCTTTGTTAAGAGCCCAAGAGCTACTACATTTTAATATTCTCATCAACATAAACGTTTATGCCTCATGAAAGTTTCATCCTAAAGCCCCAAATACTCCACAAGCACTTAGTTCCAAAGGGAAACCTGGGAACTGTGACTTTTCCACAAGAAATCATTTTGCAAACCATGCATTCTCCATATAACCTGAAAAAAAAAAAAACAAACCCACGGTGTCACACCATTTATTTTCTAATAAAAATAACCACACATGAGCCAACACTTTATAACTAGTAATTTAAACCTCCAGAATGAACAAGGTGATTTTCACATTGCATACATTAAAGTCAGTGACAGGTTAAGAAGACAACCTAATATGTACCTTAAGGTAGGTTTTAATGAAAATCAATTTCCTGATATGAACATGAGGAAGGTTCAAGATTCTGGGGCTTTAGAGGAATGTGTAGTATGAATGAGACTTTAACTCAGTGACTTACTACTAGGTTTGACCCAGTCACATGCATCAGCGAATGGGCTTGTCTCCCAGCTTAGAGCCAGCCCCACTGTGCTAAGTAAAACACAGATGACACACACCACTTGCAGTGTCCAGCCTTACAATATCTCACATACATGCTTGTGACACGAGTCCTCACAAAATTAGAATCCAAGTGACTTAACTTCCCAGCTATGCCTGGGAACATGTCTCCCATGGACTCTCTCAAGTGAAAGCAAACCCACCCATTCAGGAGGCTGCAGCACAATTTCAACGTGATCCTGCCCCTGACAGCCTTTTTCCTTGGAAGAAGCTTTCTGATTAAACATAACATGACCCTTTAAAACAGCTCACCGCTTCAAGGAAGTGAATTGTTACAGTTACTAAACCACCCCGAGTAGTATCAAACTTCCTCAAAATTATCACCGCTCTGATAAAAGGCCTATTGGAAGTGCCTTGCCTCACAAAGGGATTATCATGGAAGAGAAGCAGACGGGTTTTCTATTTCAAAATTAGCAGATTTATATTTTTTTTTCCTACTCAGGAGGAAAAAATAAATCCAAAAACACTGCCAGAAGGATCTAAAATTCAACTTCAAAACACACTACTTTTACCAAAACTATTTCACTGATGAAACTACAATAGATTGCAAATTAATTTGACCACATTATACAACATTACTTAATTTTTGTAACATAAAAGAACTTGTTGAAAGGTGGAGAGAACAAAAGCAGGACGCCATTAGAGGCATGAAACTATATGATCTTTAAGCTCCCTTCTAACCCAAACCTTTTAATGATATTGTGGAAAACACAAACTTCTGAAAAACCACTGCAGCATATAAGTCCATCATAGGAGGGGAAAACTGCAGAAAAGCCTTTCAGATACCACAAAACGCAGTCATCAATGTCACTCTACGCTTTGGTCCATAACACTGCTTCTTGCCTCTGTGCAGCGCAATTTGCTCAGCTTGCCTTACGAAAAATGTCACTAAATCTGAATTTGCAGCTAAGGACCCTAACACCAACCATGTAATAAAAATTTTAATAGTTGGCTCTTCTACAGTCATCTCCTCACACACTGGCAGCATACCTTAAAGCTCCTGAAAGGTCCATACTAGCAGGACTTCATAATCTTCAAGTACACAAATCCGCTCCCTGTGAACCTAAGGCCGGGGAGCTTTTTTCGGCAGAGAGCTAGAATTCAATTGGACGGGAAAAAAAAAACGTGATGGCTGTCGGGATTACACGGGACAAGACAAATCCACGGGCACTATCTCTGCTTTCATCCTCACCTTTGATACACAAAGCACATGGAAGGCCACTTCAGTTTAATGTGCTCCAAGTTAAAGCACGAAGCCCGCGGCGGCACAAGCGCTGCAGCCTGCGGCGCTGCCCGCTCGGATTCCCCAACTCCGCGGTTCTAACTGTTGCTGCCACCTCCCGCATCCCCGCGGCGGGCGCCCAACTCGCGGCGGCAGCGACACCGCCAAACACACCCACGGGACGGGTCGGCACCGAGGCGTTCCAGAGCACGCCGCCCAACTCTGCCCAAGCCTCCCCACGAGGGTCCGCAGCGGCACCGGGAAGCCGGCTGCCACGCACCGCGCTGCCTGCCCTGCTCCGGGGACGCCGCGGGAGCAGCTCCTTTGTCTCTCCCGCAGCCCCGGCCGCCTTCTCCCGGCGGCACAAGGCGCCGCTGCCCCGCCGGCCCCCAGACGCCCCGGCGACGCCCGCCGTGCCCTGCCGCGGCCAGACCGGGTGCGGGGGCTGCGCGCGGCGAGCGGGCGGCCAGACGCCCGGGCCGGGATGCCGGCGGGGCCCCGGGAGGACCCGCGGGAACGGGGGAAGCCGCAGCCGGTGCCCGGAGCGCCGCCCCGCAGCCCCGCACCACGGGCAGGGTGCCGCCCTGCCCCTCCATCGCCCCCGGGCACCGGCCCTGCCCCCGGCAACTCCGCCGCCCCCTCCCGGCCTCCCTCCCCGCGCCCTGCAGCCCCCGCCGCCCCGGCGAGTCACGGCCGCCCCAGCCGCGCGCCGCCGGCTGCCCCAGGGTGGGGCGCGGGACCCGCAGCCTGGGGGGGCTCCGCTCAGTCGGCCGCGAGTTGCCCGACGGCCGCGGCCGCCCCGTCGGGATGCACCAGCCCCGCGCGGGAAAAAAGTTGTCCCCGCGGGAGCGGCCGGGAATCGAACTCACCCTCCCGCCCGGCGGCTCCGCCGCGGCCGCGACTCAAACTCAGCCTCCCGCCGGCAGCGGCAGCGGCGGGCGGACACCGCCCGGCCCCGCCGCTGCCTGGCGGCCGCCGCAGCCAACCGGAGCGCGCAGCGCGGTCACGCCAGCCAATAGCGCGGCAGAGCGGGCCGTGCGCGCGCCCCGCTCCCCGGTGGGCGGGGCCGGCCCGCTCCGAGGCCGGGCGGGAGCGGGGGGCGCGCCGTGAGGGCGCCCGGGGGCGGGCACGGAAGGCGGACGAGTCCTGGGCTCCGTGCCGCGTCTGGGCCGAGAGCTGGTGCTGGGGGAAGCTCAGGCGGAGTCCGGAGCGCCGGGCAGGGTGATGCCCCGCGGGGAGCTGCGCCCTTCGGGGCAGCGCCCGCTCCTAAAACTGCCCTGCGAGCGCGGGTGACAGCGGGCGCTCGGAACAGAACGGGCGGCAGCGCTGGAAATGCGCTCGAGAGAGCAGCACCAGAGCTGCGAGTGTTCTGCCGCTGTCCCATGTTACACGTTCCCCCCGGCCTGTCACTTGGAAATAAAAACAGAGCTGGAGGCAGGAGCGGGGGAAGGCAGTCAGGTCTGACAGTGCCCCAGCCCAACAAAGGTACGGCTGACAGCTCCGCCGGAGATGCTTACAGGCACCCTGATGGGAATGACGCGGAATTGAATGCCTCCTAATTTCATCAGGCGTGTCTTAATCATTATTTAGACACTGGATTCTTATCAGCCTTCCCCAAGTGAAGCAATTGTGGGCAAGTCTCATTCCACAGCACTCCAAGGCCTTTTCAAATACAAGTACTATTTTTTTCCCCTATTTTTTTTTCCTACTGACATCATTGGACTGCTCTGAAGAGCAATCTTGAAATAAAACCGCATGTCCCACAAATAGCTAGTTTTTATTTTTACATGTTTTTGTTACCACCAGAGTTTCTTTTTAAGTATGCTTTCAGGATATAAGTTTTGTTCCTCAGAAGCATGCACTTCTGTTAAATCTCTGGATTAATAAAGATTAAGTTAATCAGCAATCTAATTGCTGTGTGGTGAAATCAAGGCAAGGAGGCCGTGATTTGGTCTGTGTCAAACATCATATAATAACAAAGCCTGAATTAACACCACCAATGCTGTCACAAAGTGCTGTCCCATATGATTACTCATTTAAAAACCATGGTCTTCTATGCCTTGCACATGTTAATTTCCTCAGTTATCCTGCAGTGGTAGATAATGTGTTCACACACAAGTTTGACTTCTCTAGAGCCTTGAACCTGAGAGAATACCAGGTTCAATGCACTTCTTTCTTGGCCATCCCGCAGAGGGACATCAGTACCATTCTGTCTGAGCTGTTTCTAGACTTGTGCTAGTGTACATTAATTTCCATAGGTGTATAGTATACTAATTTGTTGACAATAAAATATGTGTTATTTTCAAGGACCTTTTATAATATAAACCATAATACATAAAAACTGCTTTTAGAATATGAATGTCTTACTAAGGCATTTGTCTTTAGAATACTCCCACTGTGTTATGGTCTAAATTCATTCTGTCATCTGTTTCTATGACACTGGATAAAATAGGTCTGTTTTCCTGACAAGATAGATATTAATTCCAACAAAGGTTTATAAAAGCTTTATTATTTCACTAAGACGAAGAGAGACAGTTAAATGCCATAATCTTAGGAACAACCAAATGGAACTTTTAAAGGGAGATAATAAACTTCTACCTTTGAAAGAATATACATTTGTATCACAGCCAGAATACTTAACAGTTTGGGGGTTTTGGTTTTTTAAAGCTCTTTACCTGACTGACTTTCCCTGCACTCCCATCACTCTTCCTGCCAACAGCATTGCAGGCATGCACAGCCTCCATCACAGTGTCTTTCCCGCCGGCTGCCTGTAGCTATTCCTGAGACCCTCCTGGTTTTTGTGACCCAATAGCTACAAAAAAGGCCAAGTCAATTCAGTCTGAAGAGAACCAAGTAGAAAAACCCAAGTGTTTTCAAACACAATTCTGTCCCCTGAGCTGGTATACTGCTAGTTCTGCAGTTCTAAGAGCAGCAGAGGAGCAGAGAACAAGCAGTGGAAGCAGAGATACAGCCATGCAGGAGTTTATTAGCCTGCATGCTCAGACCCAGTGTCAGGAGGGAGACTGCCTACTGATGTGGCTTGTGACATACTAAGTGACCCTGATAATTGCAAACAGAGGAAATGAGATTGTGCTATCGTTAGTTATTAATTTTACTGTTATTAATGTGTTATACCTCTAACGATTATCAAAAGTAATGAATCATCTGCAAACAAAAGGCAGGCAAATTATTTTCATGCAGCAGATAACTGTAGTTCAATGTCAGGTCACATTAGCAAAAGAAAATAGTTCAGCTTGTATTACTTTCACAGATTTTATTTTTTAACTTCTAAATTATTTTAGTGTTTTAGGCATTCTTAGCACATTAGCCTTAAATATTCTAGATGCACAAAAAATATGCAATAAATTATGTTTTTAATGTGTTTAGATTTTTGTGCAGAGATGTACACATCACTTAATTGCAGTTTAGTCTGATGTTTAGGACAGAGTTTTTTGCCATTAGCAATCCATTTCAAACTGCCCTCTCAGAGATAGGCCACAAAGAATCAGAAGTTTTGTTCCACTTTTGCAGAAGTCAGGACTGCTCAGTGCTCTTTCACAAACATTATTTCCAGGAAGAAGATATTTTCAGATTTCATAAAGCATTCTCATTTCTCAGAAATATAATTTGGAACCTAAAACTTCTGCCTGCTTCATAATTTTCAATCTCTGCCTATTCATTACAAGTTCTTATATTTAGATATATAATGGAGTTGTAAGCTTCTTTAAAAATAGAAATCCTTGATAAATAAATACTTAACAACCTTAATCTCTGTCATATGACCATGTCCTTAAAGCTCAATTCAACACAGAGACCATTTTTAAAAGATAATGCATCTGGACCAATGGGAATAAAATAGCAGTTATTTCCAGCCATCTGATCTCAGACCAAATCTGTAGCCTATGAGACACCAAGAAGGGCCTGTTTAGGGAGAGAGACAGAATTCCAAATGGGACAATTGCTTGGTCCTCTGTCCCAGTGCCAGCCTAGGCCAGACTGGCTGTGACCACAATAACAGCACATGCTGCTCCATGGGTGGAAGCACCAGTGTAGAGCAGCCCTTCTGTTTTGATTAGGATGGAGCAACACTCGCTGCAGAATTAAGAGCAGTCAGTGCTCTTGATTAGAAATTCAGCTAAGATTTTCAAAGATGCCCAGAACTCACACTGCGCTCCTACAGAGCCTTTGATTAACTCCCCTAATTGGGTCTACAAGGAAGCACCGAGTCATTCTTCAAATCAGCAGAGGTCCAAGAGCTTTGTATCAAATGCAGAAAGCTCTGGAGAGTCCTGGTCTGGCATTCTTCATGAAAACAGTTTCAGTAACCAAAGCATGTAAAAAGTCAGGGAGAAAAAAAGTAAGAAAATCATGCTGAATTAGGAAGTAAAACCAGATATTCCAAAATTTCCTTTCTAATAGAAATAAGATGACAGCACTTTTTGTAAAAAATACCCACAAATTCTGCAATTTTTATTTTAGGGCCTCTAAAACCACTGACTATGGTATTTTGACAGTGTCAGATGTTCAGTTTTGACTTATGGTTTTCTTTTTTTATGTTCTTGTTTCAACCATAAATAAAATATTTCTATATCTTTCTCTTGAAAACATAAAAATCAATATCTTCCTACAAAATGTTACATTTTATCAAATCCATGTTTTGACAGAAAATTGCTCTAGCAGAAAGCTCTTTACCAGATTTTTGCAGAAAGTGAAAAATCACTAGCTAACATCTGTTTGACTCTGAAACACTGAATATCTCACAGTTGCAGATTTCTCATATTATCACAAAGCATTTTAAAGGAAACTATTCAAGAAGGAAGGATTCTATAACGATTTTGTTGGTCAATTTTTTTAATAAAGTCCTTTTACTAGAACTCCAAATTAAAAATAAAGATCATACACTAGCATAGAACTATAAAGAAGTGTCCTTAACTTATAATTTGTGGTAAGTTTTATGTATTCTAAATAAAGATAGCTTGTATCTTATACTTCTTCCTAGCTGGGAGTTCTCCTGACAACCTGGAGTTCTCCTTTCTTCGCTTTTCATGACAAAGCTTACACACTGGCACAACACTATTATGGCTTGATTTGCTAATACTGCAAAGAAGTATTTATTACAAAACCCCTACAGTAGAATCCAAACCAAAAGAGTTAATTTATTGTACTATGCAAAGGCTTTCCAAAAGTTAAAATTCATGTAACTCAAATTTAAAACTGCGTCTGACTTGCTGTTGAAGGCCAGTTATCTAAACAGTATGTTCCATATCAATATTTTGCACTAAGAGATGATGCTTACAATACCTGAAAATACAAGATTCTGATTTTTATTAAACTTTGAGGAGAAAATACTGTAAGGATTTGATAACAGAAAAAGCTGTTTCTTACTATACCACTAACATAAGGCAATATTTAAAAACATAGCAACCAAATCATCACAAACATAAATAATATATAAACTATCCTCACTACACAAGAGCTAGGATATCCATTACTTTTTCTTCCTCACACTTAAAAAGCAGAGGTTAAAAGTGTGTATGTAGGTTTGTAAGCACAGCAGTTCACAAGACTAATTGTTTGAGTAGAAAGGCACAAGCATTGCATCAAAGCCTGCGTAGTCCAAACTCTAGAAATGAGCCCTCAAGGTAAGGGAGGGGAAGTGTGGAGATTGCTGTTATGAGAAGTACAGTCAAACACAGAGCAACATGACAGAACTGACAGCAGGAGAGGCTGTCTTTGGGAGGGGGAAGCTAGAAGGAAGAGATAAGGATCCGCTACAGCAGAGCATCTCCTGTGAGTCCTGTGGCACACTGCCCATGCACTCAGCACTACCGTCCTTCCTGAAAGAAAAGCTGCTACCCGCAGGCCTTCTACGCAACACCTCTGCCTTGGTATTAGCAGCTCAATTAAAGTATCACAGCTATCCTAATTATCACGGCTGAGCTGGGTTTCCTCTCCGTAACCACAACTGTTTGTAGTGCCTGACTGGGTTCTGCTCCTCGCTGTACGCACAAGGAGGAGCAGGGAGGGCTGGTGAGGATGCTGTGAGGGACATGAGGAAGGATGCTGCAAAGCAGCTCAGGGATTTTTGAGTTTTCATGGTTCTTCAGATGCTTGCTAATTGTTACTCCTACAGAAAATTCCTCTCCTGCCCCTGTGTGCCTGGGCACATTGGCAGTATTCTGCAAGTGTGTATTTATTATCTTGCTGCTGGACTACAGAAAATTAGCAGCTCGGTTTGCAAGGGCGCTCAGACACCCGGGCCAGCGCAGGAGCTGCATGTTCTTTTCGTGAGGACCTTGCAGTCATGGATGTTTCGCAGGGAGCGAGCCCAGCCGTGTCCCCGGGGCAGCGCCGGGCCGGGTGTGTGCGAGGCTGCCCGGCTCCGCTCACCACTTCCTCCCTCGGCCTGCGGTGAGCTCATGAAGCGGCTGTGGCTTACTCAGAGCTACCAGCTGACATTTCACTGCTCGCTCTCGGGTCACGCTTGTCAGCTTTGCCTTTGAATCCCAAGAGCTGGAAACACACCCACGCGTTTTTACGTAGGAAGCTCTCCCTTCTGATGTAAGCCCATTAACCCCAAAGTTAGGGTGCTAGAGCCAAGCCTGCAAAGTTCATGGGTCCTCTGCTAATCCAGAGAAGCAGCCTGGACACCCTGACACCCAGCCAGTGTTAGGAAGTCCTCAGGCCATGTACCATGGTAGGCTGCACACAGAGCTGTGGAAGCAGTCATGAAAAACAGCATCAGAGTGTCTGCACAGAAGCATCTTTTTGGTGTGACCCATGGCCACTGCCATGGCCACATCCTACTGTCAGCTGTAGCTCTTCCAGCATACAAGAACCAGCACTGGCTTGGAGACTCACATTTCAAGCAATTCCCCCCGGAAAAGTTAAGGCTTCAATTACATTACTAAGTTTCATAATCCTGGGAGAGATTAATGTTTATTTTAAAGCAGATAGGATGACAAATTGCAAGCTAAGCTGCAAGGGAGACAGAAGGTTGGAATTAGGAAATCATAGAATTATAGAACAGTTTGGATTGGAAGGGACCTTTGACGGTCATCTTGTCCAATACCCCTGCAGCCAGCAGGGACATCTGCAACTAGATCAGGTTGCTCAGAGTCCCATCCAACCTGGCCCTGAATGTTTCCAGGGATGGGACATCCACCACCTCTTTGGACAATCAGCTCCAGTGCTCAACCACCGTGATTATAAAAAAGGTCTTTCTTGTATCTAGTCTCAATCACACTCTTACTCTTTTACTGTAAACCATTATGCTTTGCCCTATCACAACAGGCCATAGTAAAAAGTTAGTCTCCGTATTTCCTATACACCTGCTCTGACTGTACTGATAGCACTGCAGCTGCTGATCCCTGGAGAAAAATGTGGAATTACCATCAGCTAAGGTTTGTAAGAAGAGTTTGGGCATATTTGACCCTGCTCTGAGAGAGATACAGAGAATTGACTGATGTCTCTTTATGATTACCTTTTGGAGATTCTGGTCTTTTATCTGTGAGGCTTATTCTCTCCTCTCAAAGCAGTGAGTTAGAGACTGAATATTTTAAGACTTATGTGAAATTAAATTGCAGTGCTATGAAGTACTTTTAGAAAAAGTATGGAAACACTGCTAATGGGAATATAATATATCTATATATCTAACAAATATCTTAACTATTTGAAGCAAAATCCAAAGTGAACATGAGCTAGGTCATTATCTTTGTTACCTTTTCTGACAAATTATATCTAAGTTTGTCTCCTTCTTTTATAGTTAATAGCTATATCTTCACAGTTCTTAAAATGTCACTGTAGGGTTTTTTTACAGTTTGCTTTCACTGTTAACTTTGATAATACAACATCCTACATTTCCTGAGAATAAAAGACATTCTATTTTTTCCCATGTTCTTTGACAGTGCCCAAACGAGGTGATAACTTATAAACAAGTGCATTCTTTGCAACCCTTTCATTACCCCATTTATTTTAATAGAACCTTATGGGGCTTTTCTGCTATTTTTGCTTACTCAGAACAGCCAGACAGATGTCTGTTCTTGTTCTGTCAAAAGCATCAGTTGCTTTGTTTTTATTAAATACATTGTTCTCCTGCCAGCAGAGAGCCTTTCCACTTGGTCAAGGACAAAATTCCAGCCAACATTTTTTTTTAAGAATGTGAACAATGACAAAAATCTTGCCAATAAGAATTGCTTTCCTCTTAGTGTTGAGAGGTCAAATTTGTTTTAGTTATCTGGCCATTTCCCCTAGAATTTATATTAGTCACAGAGACTTGCTTCAGTCTCAAAGACTGGAGTAAGGAGGAGAAGCAGACTCTTAAGTTAATCAGGCCATTAGTGCTTCTGCTTTCTTGCTATCTGCTTCCCCAAAGCCTGCCATTTTAAAACTAAGACCTTATTATTCATTGGGCTATTATCTAGACAAAAGAGAACATTCAAATTATGTACTTATTATTTAATGCAGCTGCACCCTGTTGATTTTTAGAAAGTCACATTTCAGCTCAGCAGCTTGCTTCACTCAGCTCAGCTTGTGGTCTATTTTATCCGACAACATCTTACATATTGTCAGTCTGTCATGAAGAACACAGACGTAGCACTGGCTAAAATTAAAAAGGGACAACACTCGCTAAATACATATCACACATTCAAACAAAACTGTTGGGACTTCCAAGGTGGAGAAAGGTGTCTGATTTTTTTTTTCTAATCCTGAACTTCATGACCTTTGTGAGAAAATCAAATCAGCTATTGAACAATAGCTAAACATATTTTCAATAATTCCATATTTGTTCAATATGCTTTTCAAATTATATAGGTTTGTGTGTTGCAGCCTTGCAGCCCTTGTGAAGGTAAAACTGCCAGTGACTGACTTCTCTCTTGGCTTTTCTGGGGATTTGTTCTCTGTTGGAGACATTAAAATTATACCTGGTAATAATACAGGGTTGTGGGTTTACTACCTGCTCAACGACCCACTGAGGCAGCTATGAATTTTAAAACTGACTGGGCACCCAGCAGCTCAGGCGCTGACAGGTGCCGAGAGATTCACTCGTGGTAAAAATGAAATAGGAGGATCTGGGTTTTCCTTTGGAGAATTTATTTCTAAAGAGGATTAGGGCAGGGAGAGGGGGGGAGTGGAACAGGTCAGAAGACTGATGGCTTTGAGTAAGACAAGAAACTGTAGACACACAAGAAACTGTATAGTTGTGGAAAAAAACCCAAAAATCAAAGAATCTACAAACTGAGTATTGCACATGCATTTCTTCCCAAATACATCTCTACTTATAGCCATGTTCAGAGCGTATAGTCACCACTGCCACAGACCACGGCCTGGTGTTTTACTAGTCAACATGTTTTTCCAAGCATTATAGAAAGGAGAAACTCTCCATTAATTAATGCAAAGGGTTGAGAGAATTACCTTGTTTTGACAGAAACAAAGTCTATACTGCAAAGCTTTCTTCCTGCCTTGGCAAAGGAGATCTCATTCCCAGTATTCCCGGCAGTATTCTCTATTGCCACGATGACATCTACTGGAGGGGATAGGGCTGAACAAGGATTTTGCTGTCCAAGTGTGAAGGCTTCTAACATCAGCAGGGATGGTGTAATTTCACTCACTGAGAACTACTACGGTATCAAAACATGTGAAGAGCAACATGACAATGTTTGTGTTCTGGATATTTTAAATTGCAACTCCCTCAAGAGACACATGAGAAAAATGGATTAGAAGAAACAATTCAAACCTCATCTAATACGGGTAGATAAAATTGGCTCCTCCAGATAATTTTAAATTATTATATGAAAAGAAACTTGTTAAATATGTCTTAAAAGATTCAAATATGCATTAACTGTAAAATAATATGTATTATTGTGCACTCCAAAGATTTGCTAACCTGAAGCACACGTTTGTTAAAACAAAGGAGATATTAGAAATCAGTTATGCAAAACAGTATAAATTAAAAAGAAAATATATTCAATGCTTTGCATGCAACGTTTTTTGTTTTCTCCACAATAAAAATACCAGATGTTGGCTAGAAAAAATAGTGTATATTCTTGCTACATTTTCAGTTCACATTTGCAAATGCAAATAGATCTTCACAATAACTGAAAAGGAGTTACTCAGGAGAATAACTGAAAAGGAGAATTAATATGTTTTCTGAAGCATCATATCTAACTTCTTTTGTTGGAAATGAGTTTTGGCAATTTGTTTGAATGAAACTGAAGTCTCTAGTCATTGTAGATGTTTTCTCAAAACAAAATTTTGCAGAGAAGCACACTTACTTGCCTTTAAGCCCATTCCCATTCCCAGCCAGACTATGGCTGCACCTTGGCTGCCTCCTTCCAGCCTTCAGAGGTCCACTGCCTGCAAGGGGGGTGGCCTGTGCCAAGTAATTCTGTTGTCCTTTTGTTCACTCTATTCTGTTCCTTTTCAATGGACAGGAGCAGAGAATAATGATGTGGGGCAAATGCTGTGTGGTAGCAGGTGGTGTCTGCAGGCTCACTCTGCATCTGGAACGGAGAGGGTGTGTGTGGATTCTGGCTCTTGCTTCTGAGTAAGTTTATAGAGGAATTTCCCAGGAAAGGAATGCACACAACAGGCCAGATTTTGCCATGAAACCAAGGCAAACAAACTATTCCTGATCAAATAAATTTTCAAATAAATAACCCAAATCCTCCTGATTAAATAAACTTTCAAATAAGTCTGCACAAACTCAGATTCACAGTAAAAGACGGCTTTAATTAACAAAAGAGTTTGTTTGCCTCCTAGAGATCCCATTGCAATTCTTGTGCAGGAAGAGAAACAGTAATGGGTGCCTGCAGATGAGGGGGTAGTCTGAAATTAATGATTTTTCTTCAGAAAAATCACTATATACAAAATGACAACATTTTTTCCACGTGAAGAAAATTCACTGTAATAAGGGTGAGAGGTGAGGACAGAAGAATAACATGAAAGAATTGTTTTTGTGGAAGCAAGAAGAGAAAAAATGAGACTATAGTATCGCAAGAGTATTTTATAGTATCCGTGTCATCTTTTCATGTCGTATTACAACAGTCTTTGAGAGCAAGGCCCTGAATCTTAAACTTGGCAATCCTTAGAGACACTGAAAGCTTCAAATGGCAAAATTAGATCTTGGTACTGACAGCAGTGTGAGATAATGCAGGATAAACTGGGATGAAGCAGTGTCTGAGACCAGCAGGCCAGCAAGGGAGAGCACCATGTATGATATGTGCTCAGCAGTTGCTTGTTCTACAAATGGGTAGGAATCCTGATGTGCCCTTTATCAAACTTCCTGAGCACGCCTGTCCTGCACTTCAACTTGTCTAGAAATCAGAAACACATTGGCAAAGTCATTTGGCAGCAGACGACTGCTGCTAAAAACAGCAATCTACTGCCAAAGGTATTAGGCTTGGCAGGCTGGGAATGTGCTGTCAGTGCCTGGCAGCTTAGGAACCAGTCACAAGCTGGAAAAAAACCCAGTAAATACTTTACCTCTATCTAAAAGATAAGATACTTCTAAAGGATTTTACAAAAGGCTTTTTCAAACTACTCCACTTAACCAGCAATGATGTTAAATCACACTTCTAGGAAACACTAGTGCGTTTTCTTTGAAGGATATCACCCACATAGCTGGAGGAATAGTTACAAGAACTACTACTACCTGCAACTATCTAACAGCCTCATTCATAAAATGCTACCCTTAGGAGGATTATACATATCAAAAAGGAGAAGACAGCAAAAGGTAAAATCACAGATATGGAGTAGGAAAAAGACATGAAAGGAAGAATGTAGTTCTTTCCTTCTTTCTTTCTTTCTTTCTTTCTTTCTTTCTTTCTTTCTTTCTTTCTTTCTTTCTTTCTTTCTTTCTTTCTTTCTTTCTTTCTTTCTGGGGAAATGCTGCTTATTATCATTGCTATACTTGAAAAATACCTCTGACCCCAGTCTGAGCAGGTTTCTTCCCACATCCCAAGCCTTTAGTTATCATCTTTTTTTGTGTGTGTGATGAAATATCATGATGCTTCTTCTTCCTGCTGGGGTTCTGTCTGCACTTCCAGACTATTAGTTACAACTATCTTAGTCCTTCACACATGACTGTGCTTCTGTTTTCACCAGTGTCAATGACAGAGGTAATGAATGCCAGCTTAAATCCAGGTCTATTACTTACATATGGAAGATAAAAATATCTCTGAAACTGTGAAGCTGTCCACATGTACAACTGGCAGGCTTGCTGTTCTCCTGGCCCAGGGAGGCTGTGTTGAGGGAGAATGGTTGAGCATTCTCACACTGTTCAAGGAGTTGCACACACATGACCCAACATTTTAACTGACAGGACTGGAGCTCCTTCACAGAGGGAAGCTCCAGTGAGCCAATGGATGATCCCTTTTGACTCTTGTTCACACACACATTCATTCTCAGGTTGTGCTTCCTTCTCCTCCAGTCTCAACCCTAGGTTTCCTGCAGCAGAGTCTCAGGCTTTGGATTTTTTGAGAATAAATAATTTATTAGAGTGATACAGCAGCAGAGTCAGCTCAATCTGGATGTCTCCAGAGAGGGACTGCAAACAAAGACATCTCTGGGCAATTACACCCTTATGATTTATGCACCCGTGCCTCATGTGCCCTGCACAGGACATTTCAGTTCAATGGTGAATTGTGGTCTGGGGTATTCTAACACCATATGGGATTCTTTCTTCATCTCCACACAGGCAGGCCATTAACTGTTCTTATTTCCTCCAGTTGCATCTTCTGCTGCCAGCTGCATCCTCCTTCTCTTCTGGTTTGTGTTTCTTCTGCACCTGCTCACCAATAGACCATGGGAAACTAAAAAAGTCCGAGACCTAGGAAAAACATTTATAAGCAAAAAAGGAAATCACCAGTGTGTTATCAATATTATTCTCTTACTGAATCTCAAACACAGCACTGTATAAACTACTAGGAAAATTAGTAAGAAAACAAATTTATTCCAGCCAAAAGCATAAATGTCAGTGAAAGTTCACAGCTTGTGGCCTAAGGCCTCAGCAAATCCAGTTACTCATACTAAGAAAGTAAAACTAAGCAAATAGCATGCTAAATCATACAACATTGTAACTTTAATTGACTCATTCTATTTTAAACTTATTTTTAATCTAAACAACTAACATCCCTCAACAGTTGGGTATATTTAAATTCTCTTTGCAATCTCTCTCCTTCAGTTTGTCTCCACAGGGAACTTCTGGAAGGTTATCTTCCCCTCCTGTGTCTTCTCAAAGGGTTTATAAGTCTTTCAACTCCTTTTGATATTCAAGGTCTCAGACTGAAGTTTGTTTCTCCTTGGAGATTGCGTGCCATGTCCCTGAATCCTGCTAGTTTCACTCATTATCTTTTCAATGTAGGCTTGTCTATTCTTGTGTGGGAACAATTACATGTTCTTTGTTTGCTCTTCCCACAGCCTCAGGGTAAGTAAGATGAAGATGGGACACTCAGAATCCATCCTGTACATGCAGTTTTCCCTCGGTGATTCAGATCTGTATCTTTCACCACATCATTGCATCTCAGTGCTAATAATTTTATTACATACCCTCTTTTTTTTTTTCAGTAACCCACTGTAAGCATCCCAAACTGCTGTCATTCACACTGCTTGGACCAAAGGCCAGCCTAAATGTGACTCTGCACAAAGAATATCATCAATGGACCCTCGTTGCTGATGTTGCATTATGCACATGTCAGCAGCTGTAAGTCCTCCTGAGTAATCTGGACATACTTCACAGTATAACTTAAATGAAGGTTAGAACTGTGAGATTTCTTGCTCTGCCAGAGTTTCTTACTTGTACAAATGTCCATACAGAAACTCATTTTGACTGAATTATAAGCAGCCATATTTTCATTTCCCATGAAAAATCCTGTTTACTTATCTGTCATTTCAACACTGAGAATACAAACTCCTGAGAAAGATGAAAGTACAGTGGGAAGAACTGGAGTGCAACTCCCATGCAGCTGCCCTGATTAGGGAATGGGATCAGCACAATCTAATCTAATCTAATGTAGACACAGCCTTTTGGAAGTAATTTCTTGTCCCAAAGGTCAAACAGCTTGCTCCACTGTGATTCAGACACAGCAATGTTGGTCTGGAAGTTGGTGCCGAAGCCAGTGGAGATCATTATGCCCTTCCAGCACTTTCTCCATTCCCATGTGGAGTTTCCCTTCTTCTCAAGAAAACAGAAAAAAATAGTCCTTGCAATCAGCAGCGACTGCTCTGAAGCTCCAACTTCTGCAGTGCTGGCTCCCTGCTTCACTCTAGATCTGTGTAACTCAGGGTCAATGGGGCTATTGTTTTTAGACATTTGGCAAGATCAAGCCATAGTGACTGCCACTTGTAAAATTAAGTCCATTTTGAGCAGCCCTTCGAACATTACAGTCATGCTTCTTGCTGGCCATGCAGCACCTGCACTTCTCTGCTATGCTCCATAGCTCCTGCATTGGAACATCCTGTTTATTGGGCCCTTGAGATCAGAAGTATTATTTCTCCTCTTACAATCTCATACTTGTCCATGATGTAGCCAGTTCATCCAGCCAGACTTTAATCTGCTTTATAGAGAACTGCAAGAATCACTTACACAAGCAGCTAGCACACTCCTGCACCAAACAGAACAGGAAAAAACATATTCATCTGAAGAAAAACTGGGGAGAATTTTAGACAGATAGATGCAATTTTTCTACTGAAATTTATCCAAAGACCCACTGTGAACTGGACTCTGTTTTTCTAAGTGGATACAGCTCTGCTGACGTCAGTGGATTTGCAGCTGTTCACAACAACATTAATTTGGCCTTGGATCTAACAATCTTATTGTTTTCAGGGAGGAGAGAGAAGGATTGTTTGTTTCAGATGAAACTGGGTCAGTGATTGTGTCATAGCCCTGCTCACTGCCCGGTGGAAACCAGTAAAGCCTCTATTATATCCCAGTAGCACCAAGGAGACACTAACACACTGCCACAACTGAATAAGGGAGATATCGTAGATCAGTGTGTATCAGGCACTGACTTTTACATACTCATAGAGACTTTTATTAATTTCCTTGAATTTCAGATGATTCTTTAAAGGGATAATACACTACTGAAAGCAGCCATACCATTCCCATCATCTGTGCAGCACGTACTCCGCACCATATGGGCTTGGATACAGACAGATTACTGCATCCTGTCTGTACTCCTGTCTAGTGATTCTTTCAACCCTCTCCTGGTCACCTCCTGTGTCAGCCCCCAGCTATCTGTGCCAAAGATCAGGTCCAGCATGTGCTAGCTGCATAATCTTGGTTTGTACTTTTGAGAGAATTGTGAGGTTGTGAACAAAAGCTGTGAGAGAGTTCAGGCAAAAGGAAGGGAAAATTACAGGTAGAGGTGCTGAATAGGGATAATAAAGAGGTCCAAAAAAATCAGAGACGAAGAAGACTAAAAAGGAAAGGCATAAAATACTATAGGCAGGGAAATACAGAGGTACCACTCTCACTGGAGGACTCAGTGAAAGATGGCAATCTAGCCACCCTCGTGATTGCTCCAGAAAGCAACTGACTGCAGAGCAGCTTCTTTTAATCACCATTAATTGTTTCTTTCAAAACCAGCATCTTCCTACCCACAAAACAAATGTGCTGTCAAATGAACATGACAAATACATCAGTGTCATTATAAGATGATTTCCCAAAGCTAGTTTATCCCACTAGCACATGTCTTATCAACACCAACGATCCCTACTCCTCCAGCAGTCATTCAGCATCCAGGCTACTCCCAGGCTCTCAAGGACCCCCACCTCTGTCCTATGGAAAGCCTCCAAAAACAGCCTGACTGGAGAGAGAAGAGTTAGAGGGGCTAGGTATTTCATTTTCTTCAGGTAAATGCTGAAATGACAGAAGTTGCCTGTATAGTGCCTTCACTTTGCTAACTAGCCAGTGTTTTCTGGCTTTCCTTCTAGAGCCCTTATTCACCCTGGGAATGGTCAATTCCCAGGAAAGCAAATGAAGTTCAGCTCACTCTTGTGCTAGCCCCATATGGCACAGGCATGTTAGCCCAGGAATGATGAGACCAACAGGACCTACTCCAGCAGCAGCATGGAACAGGAATAACAAGAAAGCATTACCACTGTACAGGGTCCTGCTGACTGCCGGATGGTTTCCACAGCCCTTCGGTTGATGCATCAGGTCACACAGGAGGATCTTTCTCCTTCTGAGCAAGGTGTACCCTTGTTTCTGGTTTGTGAGACCCTCTATCCCTCACCTGCAACTAACAAGCTCTAGCATGTGCTTACCTCTTCTCAAAGCTTTCTTTTCTTGCATTAGTTCTCCCATACCATTCAGGGTGGGAGAACTCAAAACTAGAGCCAAGGGTTTGAGACAGACAGCAAACATTAAGCCCACGTATCACTGGGAATTTGTGAAAATCTATTTATAATAGTATTTTCATAATACAGAAATGTACACAGAAAAAAGAGCAATCCGCACAAGTTTGTGAGTGTTATCTTACCTGCCAAGTCCACAGACGAGTTTTTCATCTGCCCAGTCCACAGACGAGTTCTTCATCTGCCCTAAGGTTCCCAAATTAACCCTCAGAAAGTATTTTTTACATTCAGACATTCAAATAAGTTTTTAACGAGGAGTAAAAATTTTATGAGTCTTAAATGATCACAGGCTAATACTTCTTAACATAATCCAGAATAAACTCTCACTGAAATGGCATTTTAATCTTTGTGTGATGTTATTCTAGCTTTTAACATCAACAACTCAACATTAATTCTTACTGTCATAAAAAAACCAGATTGTTTCTAAGGCCGTTGGGCAATTATGTGAGTAACATAATACTGTTTATAATTGGATATTTTAGATGGATGTACATGGCTTTGTTCCAAAGGAGGTGCCTACAGTTGTAGGTCTCCTGAGGATGACTCACACATTGTTTCCTTGAAGGCATCCTCTTCCAGACAGCATTTGGAGTGGAAAAATATGACTTGTTTAAAAACATATTTACACAACTATAATTTATATAATATATATTTACATGATTTATATTTGTGTTTATAATATATACAACTATTGTTGGGGCATAGAGGCTGTGAGGTCATTTAAACAACAGTAGAATTCAACATGACGATGAAGGCAGTTTTGTCATTTCCTCTTTTGTAGCTATTAAAAAATTTACATTTGTGCCCTGCTAAGAGCTTTCCTTATATGAGAGCAATCTTTTCTTCTCCTTTTTTTGGTCTGTGAACAAGAAGTAGTTAATTGACTTATTCAAGTAGAAGGGCCTGAGGAATACCCCTTGTTCACCCTGGGAAATCTGTAAAAAGTTGTGAATTGGAACTGCTAACACCAGCTTTTCTGTTTTGCAGGCCTTCATTGGTAGGTAAGATGGCATAAACTTTGCTCAACTGTTAGTGTTGTACTGTTCTGTACCTCAGTTTAGCTGTGGGTAGAGCTCACAGAGGCAATCTCAGATAAAACCAGTCCTTGGTGTCACTCTTCCTACATTGCCCTCTATGTTCCTACTTTAAAAAAAAAAAAATAAATAAAGATACTACGTTATAAATTTATGTTGCAAATGGACACACTCAAAGTGTTCATTTAAAGATTTTTACTGGAAGGTCAGATAATGTTCATTATTTGGCTGAAAATAGATCTCTGAACTGATGGAACCCTTGTTGTGGAAGACTGATGTTGTCTGTAACACAAGATAGAAGTTTTACCCGTGGGTTTGGACTTTTGCACAAACAGTTCCACTACTGTCTGATCCAGTTTCCAGCACAGAGGTTAACCTACTGAGAGCTTAGACAAGTTCAGACACTTAAGCACATACTGCCTGAATTCCCCTACTTAGCAAGAGGATTATTAACACTGAGATCCATCCCCAAGAGGGGCTATTTAGGTGTAAATAATCTTTCCTGCTAGGTTTCTCCCAAGAAAAGACTAGGAGAGCACAGCTCTTGGCAAGTACTGGGGTTGTTAGAACATGCTGAAGGGCAGAACATGCTGGAAGAAGACAAGGCAATATCCCATTTTATGTTGTTTCTTTGAGGTTATGGTATTTCAAACTCACTAAAAAGAATGTATGTTTCAGTGTTCATCAAACTGATGCCCAAGAACTTAAAGCAATAAAATCAAGAAGGTCACTTTTTTTCAATTAATTCCCCTGTACACTTAGGGGTTTTTATTCCTATGCTTTTTATGACCTTGCTATGAAAATCTCCCTTGCTAGGGTTGCTTGCTTTTCCCTCTCATGGGCAAGAAAGTCTAGGCCATTTTGCAGTATTCAGAAATTTGTCAGCAGGTTCAGGCTCTGCAGTCCCAGCCCCTGGCAAGCTCCCACGCATCACAGAGGGCAGGAGTCTGTGCTTCCAAAGAGACAGAAAAACCAACCCCTAATCCTTATACTTCACAAGAGGGCTTGCAATGCTCAGCTGCTCTACTGCTCTGTTGGTACAACCCGTGCTACAGTAGTTACTGAACTGGCTTTAGGACACATCAAATATTAGTTTTTCCCTTGACAGAGGGGCGAAGAAGTGGGCTAGCTTAAGAAGCCTTGCAAACAGCCTAAGTATTTATTGTTCTTCAGAGGGGAAAATCTAAATTAAGGAAAAGATCTGGAATTTGGTTCCAAGTGACACCAAAGCCCAGGAAATACATTTATTTCCAGGAGATGTTAATGACTTTGCGTAACACCTCTTGTGGCAGAATTATCCACTGGCTGGGTTCAGCCAAACAGCAATACAGGGAATCCTCTGCTTTCTGTGTCTTGTTTACTTTATCTGTTCCTGAAAGGAGATTGTTTCCAGAGTTTTCATTCGTCACAGTTACTGCCTTTGGCTGGCTCCAGCGATAAATCATTCCACAACAATCTAAAATGGAAATGCTGGCATGGAAAAGGACAGCTGCCTGACAGAAGGCACGTCCCATCCTGGCTGCCAGGCCAAAGCAGCCTCTCACGTCCCCAGCCTGACCAGTGAAGTACAGAGCAGTTATATTACAACAACAATACAATTAAACAGCACTAAATTCAGTTTGGGAGAATGCAGGAGGCACACTTTCAAAACCAAACACGTCTCGCTGGAAGAACTTCCCTCATCCAAACTGTTGGAGCTGTGACCACCCTGGCCCAGGACTCCCGCTGGCTGCCCAGGGACTGCAGCTCCTTGTCACCTCAGCTCTTTGTCACCCTTGAGCCAAGAATGACATAAGAACAGACAAGAGACCCAAATGCAAGAGGAGAAAAGAAGGCTTTGTTACAAAAGATTCTTCAGTTTTTAAAGACCAATACGATACATTCCACTTGATTGGCTGGTTAATAAAAAACATCTTTCTCACACACCGTCCTTAAGAAGAACAGGAAAACAAGGTGGAGAAACACCACCTGCAGGCTGTTTATACTAACAAGTTATCACATTCTTTACAACTCCCTAAAATTCTCACAAGCCACTGTGAGAAACGATTCTCCATGACCAGACTGACATCCACAGCTCCTCAGATGGCCTCAGGATCATCAGCTGCTCCTGTCACAGCCCTGGCTCTGTTCAGGTGTGGGGGAAGGCACCCTGCCCAAGAAGGCATTCATGTGTCAGGATGGGATCTCCTCCACTGCTGGCTCCCTCCTGGGGCAGCCCTGCTCTTCCTGCTCCCTGGCACAAATGTGCTGCTTTCAGATAAGCATTACTTGCTTGGGTGAACAAGCAGTAAAAATTACACAGCACACACAGCTGCTACACAGAGTGAAAAGCGCCTGTTGTGGCTTCAATTGTAAATTATTTCATGGTCCAAGTTTTCAAAGGGGACCTGAATCTCTAATGCAAACAGGGAAAAAAACCTCACACCTACCTTACATCATGAATAAACAAATAAAGTATAAATCCATTTCAGTTTCTCTTCCCTTTGCCTGTGAAGTTTAATGCAACTGATGCATATGTCAGAACAGAAAATTTGGGATGCCAGTGGATATTGTAAGCCACAGTTCACACCATGGTAAGAAAACAAGAGTTTTCCTTTCATTAGCACTGAAGGCACAAGTTTAAAACTTGAGAGAAAGAAAAAAGGAAAGAATTTTATTTCAAAGAAAGAGAAATAAAGCCACGTGAAACGAGTGCTTGGATTCTAGAAACAAGCCGCGAGAAAGGCTCCATTCAAAACACTAAAACAACTCTCCAAGGAAAGAAATCACGACCTCTGGTAAACTGTAGATGAAAGAGTATCCTGGAAATACTTCAAACATGAAGAAACTGTTCAGACCAAATTCCCCTCATGCTCTGGCACAGCTTGGTGGAATGAGACATCCTTGCTCAACAGAGGCCACTGGCACGCAGTAAGACCAAGCTCCTGAGAAGATCAGCAGTTAAGAATGAGCTGGTCAGAACCGGAATATTGATTTCAGGCAGTCTAAGTTCTCCCATTGCTCATGGGAGTACAAGGAAATAAACCTTTGATCTTCTTAATGTACATACTAAGGCACCCTGGCTAATGTGGTGATAAGCTCATTTTCTCCTTGAAGTTTATGTCTCTTGTAAGCATCAGTGCTAAGACTTGTCCTGGCACTCCTTCTGGCATAACACCGTTTAAATTCCTGTATGTAGCTGAATGGGGAAAAAAAGGACTGCTCTGGAATAAACAGAGAACAGCCATGAGGTTATTTTTGTAAAAAAAAAAAAAAATCAGGCATGGGCTAAGATTAAAAGAATAAGAAATATTACAATTTGGAAAGTATCTTGCTACTGTGTTAGAAATATACCTGAGACCCTCATGCAGTTCACTTCAAAAAATTAAACCTGCTGACAATCCCTGGTTTAATACTGTCTCAATCAAGCGTCTATTTTCTTCTTAGATGTTGTATTTCCACTAATCCAGTAAAGTCTCATCTGAGCATTTGTCACTGATATTTTTGCTCTCTGCTGTGACAAGTTAGTTTGTATTTCTCTAATCCACTGAATACAAATTGATGACAAACTCAACAGAACTGGTTTTAAAAGCAGTGTCTGCTAAATGCATAATTCAGGCCTCATCTGGGCAATCTTCCTTTCATGCCACATGTGCCAGTTCCTCTTCATGCACTGAATGAAGCCTGTTACCCATCCCAAGTCACAGGTTTCTGTTTGATTTCACTGCTTCACCTGGGCTGCTGGCTCTGCTCGTGACAGCAGCACTGCTTGTACCTGTCAGTCATCCACGCCAGGTGAGTAGAGGGCACCCAACCTGTCACAAAAGCTGACCAAAGGCATTTGAGTCTGTCACTACCCTACTGCCAGAAAGATCACAGTACTGCTAAGTGTCATAATACAATGAAATCTTTCAGAGAGAATCACTGTGCTTTCTTAAGCGAGGTGAGTTGGCATGGGAAGAGGAAGTCCTCCTGATCTCTGTGAGAAGAGTGCAAAGTTCTCTTGGCAGCTTTCCTTTCAGGGCAAAAGTGGCACTGCAAGTTAGTGTGAGATGTTCTGTCTATGCAGCACAACCCTCCAATCCTCACATTCCTACTAGGACCCACAATTTTCCTCATCTTCCCTCTCTTCTCAAACACGTACACTTTGCCCACAAAAGGTGGAGGCACTACAGGCAAGACAATGGGAAAGGAGAGGCCTTGCAAGCAGTGCTGCTTCATCTGAATGAAGAAAAGGCACGTGGAGATGGGTTACTAGCCACAGGCTCAAGGGAGAAAACACAAAACTGCAACAATGACAGATGAATTCATAGCGTGCCTGCAGGTTCCATACAAAGTCCCTCTCATTGTGACATAATTGATGTCCAGGTGTCAGAAAGATAAATTACTTGTAGGTAGAATTGCCTTGTTAAAGTTTAGAGCTTGAGATGCTTTAATGATCTCAGACCTAGGGGGAGGTTAACAAAGCCTGAGGGAGCCTTTGTGCCACTGATAATGGGCACAAAGGATACAGAATTTACAGGCCACTAGGACATTCTGTAGAATCCCCAAGATAAGGGAGAAACTAACAAAACCAATTCAGCAACAGTGCTGAAATCAGCTCTGACTGGGTAAAAGGTCATTTCAGCAGAGGGAGATCTGCCACCACTGACCCAAGATACCCCCAAATCAAAAGAAAAGGACTGGGCATGCAGACTGATTAGCATGAGAAGTGAGGGAATTCTTAACCACAGAAGAAGGAATACTAATTAATAAAAGAATGAGATAACTTGTAAATAATGAATGCTAATTCCTTCATTTGCTAAAATGTATAAATAGTTTTCCTAGTCCTGGTGCTGGCTTTGGGGATTTCCCACCCAGCATCCCTTTCTGCACAGAACTGACAATAAATTGACTTTCTGTATGGACTGGCCTCTTGCACAATGGGTGAAAGAACTTGTTTTGGTGAAATTATGACATATTTCATATATCACATTCAGAACTTCTACATCTTTTCTTACTTTGTGAATCAGAAAACAAAACAAAACAAAACAAAAAAAACCAAAACCAAAAACAACCAAACCAAGGCACAGGTGAACTGTTACTATTTATAAACAGTATGTAACAAATTATTAATGCCAAAGTAACTGAGTAGCCTTTCTCCTTCCTGAAGAAGCACATGCACCCCTGAGAGAAAAGGATGCTGTAAATATCCTAACTTTCACTCTCAGGCTAGCATAAAGAGCTGAACATGTTACCCTGTGCCATTCTGGATCTGTACTGCAAAATCAGGACTTGCTAATCTTCTCATTTCAGTACAATATATTTATTACTTCAGCTTCTTCATGGAAAGATCTCTACCATAAGTATGTATTAGAGACTATTAGATTAAACAAACAATGTTTACTAAACATTTCAGGATATGTATCTATCTTGCGCCAGTCTGTTTAGCAGCATTAGTTGATGGCTTAAAATGTAATTTGATATGTTTTTGAAACCACAATGGATGTGACATTGTTTGTGTCGGGCCAATGATTTTCCTGTCCATGAGCATTAGAGGATAATCCTTTTCTGGTTTTGATTTTAACTTCAGTTTGTGATTTGAGGGATAAAATACCATTAAACTGTTAGTGGTTGTAGAGTGCATTGAGAATACCAATGTGCTTAGAAGAGACACGGTACATTACAACACTTTCATTTGTATTAAATCTGTTACGAAATTCCTAATCATTTGGATTATTTCAATTTAATTTCTCAGCATTCACAAGGAGCTAACTTTTCTTTCCAGTCCTTACCTCAAAATTTTGAGTAAGATATTCCTGTCCCTGAGATTACTGTCCCTGTATTTTCTGCCATCCCTCAAAGATGGGGATTTCTTGGTCTTCAAATCTAGTACCACTATATGTTTGCAAGTTTTTTCATTGTGACATGTTCTTCTTGTGTTTGTTTAATTACACATGGCAGTGCATGTTTGCATATGTGGACATGGAACTGTTGGAGCAAGTCCAGAGGAGGTCACAAAGTTGGTAAGAGGACTGGAGCACTTCCCCTACGAAGTCAGGCTGAGAAAATTGGAGCTGTCCATCCTAGAGAAGAGAAGGTTACGTGGAGATCTCATAGCAACCTTCCAGTACCTGAGCAGGGCTTACAGGGAAGCCAGAGAGGCACTCTTCATCAGGAACTGTAGCGATAAGACAAAGAATAATGAGGAGAAACTGAAAGAGGGGAAACTTAGGCTAGGTATTAGGAAAAAATTCATTACTGTGATGGTGGTGAGATATTGGAACAGGTTTCCCAGTGAAATTGTGGATGCTCCAAGCCCCAGCCCTGGCAGTGCTCAAGGCCATATTGGATGAGGCTCTGAGCAACCTGATCTAGTGGAAGGTGTCGGGACTAGATGATTTTTAAGATCCTTCCAACCCAAGCCATTCTGCGGTTCTATGCACACCCAACAGCTGGTTTTCATCAGGAAGGTGGATAGCATCTTATATAAAATGACATTTAACCCTGAAGGCATTTCAATTTAAAGTAAATCTAGAACTTTCTCTTACAGCATGACAGCTTATAATTGGTAGGGCAACTGCTCCCACTTGCCTTGGTATCATGCTCTGCTCCCAGCTCAAAATTCCTTTCAGGGCAGGTGGCCCTTGCTGTTCCCACACAAGCTGTCCATCTTGTACTGTGGTCTGAAGTAATGAAAGCTTCATGAAAGAAACTGGCTCTGTGGTATGCTGTCCTTTAGGGAATACAGAAGTTCCCCACATTCCAGCTTACCCTCAGTGTCAAATCCCACTGAAGCTGCTTGCAGAATTTGGGTATGGCTGACCCCTCATTTGAGCTGATCTGGGTACGTCCATCACGTTAGCTGCCTGCCTGTGTTACAGGCAGCTGCCCAGGTATCTCCTATACGCTGGTGCTAATTGTTAGGTCAGTGATGCTGCCCACCCCAGGCACAGAGCTGTACAGAGGGAGCTGCCACACCAAGTGCTGCCAGGGTCTGCAAGTGCTCAAGTGTTGTTTCTCAGCGGGAAAGGAACCAGCAGTAAATTGTCTGCTTAAAAGCAGCTCCCCAGAGAAAGGAAGGGCAGACCTCTTATTTTATCTTTCCTCACCACAGTTAGTGTCAGCAAAGCGTCAGACCTTGGGAGCAACAAGCTGAACTCCTTAACCTGGCCAACTAATCTTCCAGAACATGGTAGTACACTTGGGACCCAGCAGAAATATTTATCCCCCCAGCACAGCTATTTCTGTGCATCCCACGGATAAAGCAGTCATCTTATGATTACCTTCAAGATGAAATTAAAACTCTATATGTAAACTCTTATACCATGAAATCTGAAAATGGCCAGAAGTACATTCCCAGCTTTCTCATTTTTTTACTCCCACATGATAAAATCTGGAAAGTCAAGTGATAGCTGTGTCAGTTTTGTTTATTTCAATGAAGCAAAGGTCAAATGCATTAAAATTCTTACAGCTTCCATGTAGTAGTAATTGTTAGATGGCAGAACCACAGAATATCAAAGTCATATTATTTTAAATCTTGCCATATGGGACACGACATCATGAACAAAGTGGTAATAAAATTCCTTTTATTAATAAAAGAACCTCATGTTATTTCCGCAGGAATCTGTCTCCCTTCAAGTCATGGCATTAAGCTGTTCAACCAACGCCTTGTTATCCGTGGAATTAAAATTCGGAACATCACATAAATGCACAGCAAACTCGCACTAAAACCTTGTTTTGGCCGTCACTAGCCTATTCAAAAAACGAGAATCATTTTGGCATTATTTCTGGGAGAGGGGTGGCTGCAGCTGTCATGACAAAGAGGTTTTCTTCTGGATCACGTTTGTTTCCTTAGCCAGCCCACGCGAGACCGGGACACACGCCGTCAAGACGGGACGAGATCCCTCCAGCGGGAGCTGCAGGAACCATTGCTCGGGGCGCGGGGCAGAGGAAGCCCCTCCAACCCTCGGGCAGGGCAGCCCGGTGCTCCAGGGCAGGAGGGCACGGCAAGGCGTCCAGCGGCACGACCAGACCCCGGCGCTCCCGGAGCGGGATCGCGGCTCCCGGGAAAGAGCCCCGGCCCCGCCCCCTGGGCCGCGCGGCCCCGCCCCCAGCCCCGCCCCGCAGACAACGCCCTCATTCATGGGCGTGTCCTCTCGCAAAAGCTCCGCCCCCAAAGGCCGCGCCCCTCAGGCCGCCGCGCACGCGCCCTCCACGTGTCGCTGCCGAGCCCCTCCCCGCTCTTTGTTTACCCCGCGTGGGGCCGCGCGCCGGCCGATGGCGTCAGCGCGCCCGGCCCCGCCCCCAGGCCGCGTCCGCCGCGGCGACAGCGCCGCTCCGGGAGCCGCCCGCGCCCCTCCGGTGCCCGCGCCCCGCCCGCGCCGAGCGCCGGCACACGCTGTTCGCCGGCACACGCTGTTCGCCGGCACACGCTGTTCGCCGCCCGGCAGCCGGCGGGCGCATGTTCCCGGGCGGGGTCGGCGCGCCGGCGGTGAGCGCGGGCGAGCATGGCCGCGCCCGGGTCGGAGAAGAGCAGCAAGAAGAAGACGGAGAAGAAGCTCGCCGCCCGCGAGGAGGCGAAGCTGCTCGCCTCCTTCATGGGCGTCATGAACGCCATGCGCAAGCAGGTACGGGAGGCGCTCGCCGGGGCCGGCGGCCCGCGGTGTCCGTGCTGCCCTGAGGGCAGGTCCCGCTGCCGCGCCGAGGGTCCCGGGGGTTTCCCGTCTCTTGGGCCCGACTGCGGGGAAGCCCAGCGGAGCCGGCACCGCGGTGCCTCCGGCCTCCGGAGCCGCACAGCCAGAGTGGCGAGGTCCGGTTTCGTTTGCGCCGGCTCCGTGTGGGTGCTGGAGGCAGAAGACGCCGTGGATCTGTATTTCCTTATCTGATAACGCCTTGCGTGGGGTCGGGCTGGAGTGAGGCTGTGATTGATGGATGGCCCAGTGTCTCCAGTCAGAGCGTTCACGGAGCTTTTTCGAACCCAACCCTGAGGGCAGTGGAAAGGCGCTGATGCTGGATTTTTGACCAGAAGCTCTTCTCTGGACAAATTGGCTGTGTTCCCTGTGAACAGTGAAACTGCAGCGGGAGGAGAGGGAAGAGTAGAACCATGGTTTGGTTTCACAGGTGGCATTTTTGTCTTGAATACCTCTGGCCATCGCACTAGGAAGCCAGTGGCGGTGTAGGAGTTTGGTGGCTTCATCCGGCCTCAAATTGAGAAACTCTTGCCTGATCAGCGTCCATGGTCAATATTTTAATAAGTATTAAAGGTGACTCCTCTGTTTACCAGTAGAGCAAGAGTGGTAACCAAAATCGCAGTCATACAAGTGCATTTCAGTCGAGCTGTCCAAACTGAAATAAATACTCATTTAAAATAATTTTTTTATAAAAAGCATTGAACTAATGGTACAAGAGCAGAAGGATGGTACATGTAACTCCTTGCATATGAAGAAATCTTTATTCTCATAGAAGGATCTAGATTGGTTGTGGAACTTTGCTTAAAAACAGTGATGTGCAGCCAGTGACTCTGAAGCCAGACCACATAGGGGCTTCACAATTGGCACTGTCATGAGTTGTATCTTCTAGGGTTTAGCTGCTTGTCCTCCAGTGTTAGTCTTGCCAGAGGCTCAGTCCAGCTCCTAATGCTGTCTGCACCCGCAGTCTGGGTCCTGACCTCACAAGTGTGGTGTTGGTTCTGCTTTTCTCTAGCACTTCAGCCCTGTTCTTCTCTCAGTAATAGAAGTTATGTTGTCTGCCTAAACCATGTCATGCAACTAAGCTCTTATGTATGAAAAAGTAAATTTTTTTCAATCACTTCAGGTAGTAGAGTAAGCTCCAAAGGCCTGTGATCTATGTTTTTTATGTAGGCTTTGTTTCTGATCTAAAAGTGTAAACACATTCCAAGGTGTGGCTGAATTCGTAACTTGGTTCCTCAGTGTTTAGGTCATACCTCTGCCATTGTTTAAAAGGAAATGCCAGATGCTCTTACGATTTGTAAGTAGATAAAGGAAATATTGCAGTCCTGTGGACGTATGTGCAGTCCCCAGCACAGAATTTCACAGTGCTTTACCATGTCCCTGTTCCAGTGTGTGGTGACACATTGTTCTGTGTAAGTGCCTCATCTTGCAGTATAGTGGAGTGCTGGCTCTCGTGTGGGTGTGAGCCACTCCAAACAAGGAGGAAGAGGATCAGGGTTAAGTGCTGTGAAGTTTGTGTGTACTTCTGATTCAGATTCCAGAATCTGTTATGCCCAGGGAGTAGCAGCTCTGAGTTTTGCCTGCAGACTTCTCATCTGACCTCAGATGCTTTAGATATCCCACACAGTGCTGACTGGTCCAGAAATTTTTGCAGATTTCATGAAACTCATGCTTCTTTTAGGAGTTGTTTGGAAGAGGAGCTCAGGTATTACAGAGGAAGTAGGGAGAGGTGTGGTTATGCAGGATAAATTTGGGAAGTCAGCAGTAGCCAGTGGAAAACACACTAGTTTCAGCTCATTAGTTGTGCTAAAGTTGTAAGAGAATTTGTAGTCAGCTCTTTCTTCTTGTATTTTGGTAAGTCACGAACTATGCTGTAGTTACAAAACCTGAATATGAGTTAAAATTTCCTGTGGTGGAAATGTCTAGGTGCACATGTAGCTCTAGATACTTAGCTCATTAGTTAATCCTGTAGGAATCTGGGCCAATGGGAACTTAGAGCTCATTTTAAGGAGGCTGCTTTTTGTGTGAGCTGGGATGAAGAGGAATCCTCCATGAGTATGGGAGTTTAGAGTAAACTGTGGACATACCTGCACTCAGTACAGGTGAGATGTTGGGGCCAGGTGTGTTTAGTGCTTGGAGGACTTGTTGCTTGCCTCCAGCATTGATGACCGACATCTTTGTGGGTTTTCCAGAGCTATTGGACCCCGTGTGCAAAAGTGATTTGTTGCAACATTGGAGCTCAGTGGAGGTCAGCCAAGAATGCAGTCATTGGGAATGAAGCTGGGATAGAGCTGCAAGGTGTTGCTGAACCTGTTATTTAGAAGGTGAAGTGCCCTGCAGAAGCTGACACGGGGGTGTGTCCTTTGGTTAGCACCAGTCACCTGTTGCGTCATGGAGGTGACCCCGTGACAGCGGTGGGTCCTTCTGGAAAGAAGTGCAGAAATACTCAGGAGGGCATTAGTTGAAATAGAACCATCACACCAGAAACAGCCCAGGAAAAGAAGTTAAAATGATGGTCTGTTTGGGTTGGCAAATGCACTCAGAGTGGCCTCAGAGCATCTGAGGTGTTTCAAATGCTGAGCTGAGGCATTTAAAGTGTCTTAAAAATGCAGTGTGGGGCTCAAGCAACAGCTGCAAGTCTTGGCAAAGCTTGGCCATGGGACTTTATGCTGTCTTGTACTGCTAGTGTCCAATGCTTGTTTTAAGCAGGAGTGTTAGAAATTTCAGCTTTTAAAGGATTTCCTCTGAAACTTTTCCAGAATGGTCTCTTTTTGTTGTGGTTTCAATCATAAATGGTTTAAAACTACAAAGGATATGTCACCCCCATCTAACTTCCATTTGCATAATATTTTTGAAAGTATGATTTATATTTTGTCCAGTATGTGCTTTTGAGTGTCCTGTAAAAAAATAAAAGCAGAAAAAAAAGAAATTGTAAATGTGGGTTATCAGCCCTAGATAATATTGTCTCCATGTGGAAAACACTTGCAGTTCTAAGCAAGTATAAATTTCCCACAGTAGAAATGTTCCTTTTTGGGGCTGGCCTTGGGATGCCTGTATGTAGATGTTTTTGAGGGCAGTTCCATGAACTTAAGGTAATAATCCAAAATTATATCCTATTTTTTGAGGAAGCAGTGCTGCTCAGTTTTTCTTTCTTAGTAGATAGTTATAATTAACTGTAGTATGATATGCGTTTATTTCACTCAATATGCTCTTAGAAGAGATAGCATTTCAGAACCTATTAAAATTATATGTTTCTACCCCAATCACTCCTGACAGCTTTTATAAGTTCTGTTGCTTTCCCTTCTCCTTCTAGAGCATAATGGTTCACATGTAGGGGAGAAACTAGCTGCCTACATATAAACAACAAACAAATGAGAAATAAATTAGGTTTTGTTTGGAAGCTAGTTGCTCATCAGGTGTGACCAGTCAAACCCTTCCATTGAAGTGGTATTTTTTGATACATTTTCTTTAAAATGCTCCATTGAATGCTTTAAACTCATTCATCACTTTGACTCCAGTTGGGAAATAGGACGGCAGTCTTCAGATATGAGGTTCCTGTGAATTTTTTTGAAAATCAGCAGCAGAGTAAAAGAGAGCCACTGGTAGATGAAAACAGTGCAATATAAATGCAGCCCCTACTAGATGCTGCAGAGCTGCATTATTGTAGGCTGATGTAAAGGCAACAGGAAATACTTTAACCAGAGTTCATGTTATTTGTGACCATCCTGTACAAATTCATGGGTAAACTGATGTTTGCTAGTTCTCCAGGCTACTGAACTTTGACTTCCAGAAAATCTTCCTATCACATAATGCTCTTGAGTTGTGTGTGTTACAAAAAGTAACAAATTTCCATAAGCTGGTTTTAGAGAAATATTGTTGAAATATTTTCCAAAATGCTGATTTTTGTCTTTCTTTCCCCTCTGATTCAGAAAACTCTTTGTGATGTCATTCTTATGGTTCAAGAAAGAAAGATCCCAGCTCACCGTGTTGTGCTTGCTTCAGCCAGTCATTTTTTTAACTTGATGTTTACTAGTAAGTCTTTTGAATATTGATTAATTTTAAACTTTCATGATGATATCCTGTTATATTTGTGTCTGTCAACCTGTTTATCTTATGAAAGGGATTAATTTGAGGGGTAAGCGTAAGTGAAGATATCTCATTTTGTCTTCTTCCATTCATCTCTGTTCACCCTCCCCTCATTTTTCCTTCAACTCCCTTTTGATCAAGTCAAGTGTTACTTCATATATAAGCTCTCTTAATTAATAACTAGGCCCTATACAGTGTATTAGAATTTGTCTCCCTTCCTTAACCTGAAAATTGGGAATTTTTTTTGTCCCATTGCAGAATTTGTCTGCCATCAGGCATTTCTGCATGTAAATTGGTCTATCAGTGGTTAGAGACATGGTTTAGTGGCTGGAGTGGATGATCTTAGAGATCTTTTCCAACCTTAATGTGGTTATCTTAATTCTGTGATTCTGTAATTCTTTCATTTTGCTCTCTTTAAAAATTCAGTTATGTTATCTTATCTTTTGTATGCCTTACCCATGAATTGTAAAATTACTGTTAAATCGAAGTTGAGTGGAAGTAAAATAACAATTCATTGCAGTGGTCAGCGAATGGAATTGCCCATCTGTGGGCGAACCTAGTGCTGTGTCTGGATGTGGGGAGCTCGGAGCTGTCTCCATTGTTATCAGCTTGAATGTGGAAATGGCTTTTGACAGTGGTAATGCTAACATGGCAGTCTGGCTGCAGTCAACAACATCTAAGACTTTTTCTACTTAACACAGTTTATCATAATTTAGATAATACAAGGATGTACTCACACCAGTTATCTTGTTTGTTCCACTGCCTCCTTTCCTGACTTGCATTAGCAATCCTGGGAAAACAGCAATCAACTCTGAGCAGTTTTTAGGAGGTTACCACTTTGTATAATTGCTTTATTTTCTGCTGTTTGCAAAACATACAATAACTAGAGTGCCTTCTTGATTAAAAGTTTTTCTTTTAATCTGTTTGCAGCAAATATGATTGAATCAAAGTCCTTCGAAGTGGAGCTAAAAGATGCAGAGCCTGACATTATTGAACAGCTCGTGGAGTTTGCTTATACTGCAAGGTAGTTTCGTTTTTTAAAGTTCACACTTTTCTAGGAAGCCTGCCAATTTTAAATGATAAGAACTTAAAATAATGTTTTTGTGATTCATCAGTTTTGTAACCATTGAAATTCTTTCCTTTGTTTAAAGCCTGATGTGACTAGACCTTATATCCTTCCTCCCTCTTCCTTTTTCTTTACCCTGTAGGAACCCCTACAGACTAAAGGAGATGGTATTTGTCTCCAGAAAGCAATTCAAAGCACTTCAAGCTTTTGACTTCAGTGTTGGAGTCAAATGATGTTTCCCATGGTTCTGTAATTCAGGTCGTTATTGATTTCAGCAGGGTCTCTCTTTATGGTCATAGTGGCTATGGCACAGAACCATTTCCAGGAAGTTGTATCCTTAATCTCAAAACAGGCAATGTGGATAACTCCTCTGTGAAAGTGTTTCCCCCCTATCTCAGCTTGTCCATGTATTTGGGGGATTTTGTAGGTCTTTTTCTCTTCCAACCCCTCCCCCCACCCAAGCAGAGCTCTTGCAGATGGCTGGGATTGTAAACAGTTCTTAATCAGCTTTAATCCGACCTATGGATGGCAGGCCTTTCATCTAATGGGGTTAACTCTCATTAGGGAGGCTTTCTCCTTTCTTTTGAGAGCAATCTTCTTGTATAGTCCATCAGTGGTAGGAGACAGTCTGTGTCAACAGCCCACCCCAGCCACATGGTTGCCTGCCCTGATAGCCAAGCCCTAGACCGTGGCTTCCATAAGTTCTCATGAAGTACTTCCAAACTGGTTTTTCTGCTTATGCACTTTGGACAAACAGACAGTCCTGACACAGTTTAAACAGATTTTGCTTATACCTGTTTGGAAGTTGAAAACGGTCATTAAAAAGGTTCTGGATTTGGGGTTTTTTTAACCTTTTGTGAAAGTGGTTAATCATACAGCTCATAGCAATAGTGTAGGACTGCAGAGGACGTGTGTTAAAGGCTTACTCTTCAGATCCCAGGACTGGTTATTCTTTGCCCTGCCTGGATGAAGTAGAGCAAACAAAAGCAGTTTGGAAAGATCATGAAGAATGTGTCCTTAGACTGTATATGAAAGATTCTTGGGTAAATAGGAGGGAAGTAATTTTGCCATTTGTGTGAATTTGTGTAAATTTCTTTATTTTATTGCCACAACTTAGGTCATTTCAGTGATGCTAATTTGCTAATTTTACACCTTCTGTTTTGCAGAATCTCAGTTAACAGCAATAATGTCCAGTCTTTACTAGATGCAGCAAACCAGTATCAGATTGAACCTGTGAAAAAAATGTGTGTGGACTTTTTAAAAGAACAAGTTGATGCTTCCAATTGTCTTGGTAAGAGAGAAATACTTAAATTTGCTGTTTATTTTTTAACTTTGCTGTATTGTCTGTGTGTGGATAGCTATAATATTTGGCTAAATCCAGGCATGTAAAAATAATTTTTCTGTGAATCTGAACTGTTGCCCCTTGCTACAGGGTCTGCTGACTGTGCAAGGTCTCATCCAGCTTGGGAGGATGCTGGGGTTTCTTGTTTGTTAGAGAACTGCATGTGTTTGGTGAGGTGGAGCTTTCAGTTGTTACTGTACTTGCAAACAGAATTTTACATATTTGTAACTTTTACAAAACTAGCATATCTTGTACAAACGGAGTAAGTTTAGGCTACTTTTGGTTTTATTCACTTTTTATTTTGTCTGAAAAAAATGAATGTTATCTGGGCAGGTTTAATATCATGTTCTTGTAGCTCTAATGTGGACTTGGTGTTACAGAAAGGGTAAACAACACGTAGAACTAAATACTTTTTAATGCTTAAGATTTGTTGCACTTTATATAATCAGAAATTTAGGAGAAACTTTTTTTAGTGATTTTTATTGTCATTGTTAGGTACTCTCCTAGTAACATCTCAGTCATATTACAGATGTTTATAGCAGCAATAGAAATGTTTTGCAGAGTATATCTGAATTACAGTGACTCAGCTGACACTTCAGTGCAGCACAGCTGTGGCTCTGAAACAACTGCTGGAAGAAAGGCATTACCAAAGGAAAATACCACTTAGGCTTGCTTTGAGGCATATTTCTGCCCTGTGGCTTCTGTTAGGTGGGAAATTAATTATGGTCTCTAACACTTGCCTACTTTGTTGCTAATTTATTGCAAAAAGATTAAAACAATTTTTCCTTATGGCATTGTTTTTAAATTGAAACATGTTTTGTGCAGACTCAAAAGCAAGTACACAGTTCATTGTTTAAAAAAAAGTATTTGAAAGAAACCATGGCTTGATTTAAATCTTGAAATTTTGTCATATAGGTGGATTTTATCCTTCTAGTTTGCATTTTAGTACTCTGAGCAGCTCAGACTAATTGCAACCCATATGTTAGTGAGTTGCTCCTACCCCACTTGCCATTTCCTCCGTGAGAAGGAAGACCTGTGGCACGATGAGAAGTTGCTGCTGAAAAGCTCTGTGCTTACATGGTTTTTAATGGCAAAGTTGGCAGTGGTGCTTTTCAGCTGCTATTGCTGTTTATACCTTTATGCCAACCTTCTGTCCTTCCAGCAACATCAACTTGACTTTGTGTTGGTCTGCAGCTGATTATGCTACATGCATAGAAAAATCCCAGTTCACCATGGCTCTTGAAGGAAACTGGGCTTGGTTGGTGACTGATGGTGCATGAGCAAGTCAGGAGAGGTTGTAAAACATGGATCCAGTTTCTCAAGCTGTTCTGGTTAGACGTGGTTAGTGTGGCTTGGCTCACACTTGGTTAAGGTACTGTTGTCTGCTTTGTAATTGTGAAAGAAAGAGTGAGGAAATAGTGCTGGAGAGACTGTTAATACAGCAGGTGTTACAGGTCTGACTCTCCAATTAGTTCAGTAGGAATAGGGATCAGCAGCTTGCCCCTGTCTCAGTTCACCTTGCCATTGAAACACATGCTATCATAACTCATTGCAGATGAGCATGTGTTTTAATGGGGGGCGGGGGGAAGGTATGGTAATAAATATTGAACTGGAATTTTAAGTATCACTGAAATTATAGTAATTGTATTCTATTTTCATATATTAAAGGTAATTGCAGTTCAGGTTTAAAAAGGTTTCTTTCTTAATTTTCCTTCATAGGCATAAGTGTGCTAGCAGAATGCCTAGACTGCCCAGAACTGAAAGCCACTGCAGATGACTTCATCCATCAGCATTTCACTGAGGTTTACAAGACAGATGAGTTTCTTCAGCTCGATGTTAAGCGTGTGACACATCTCCTGAATCAAGATACATTGACAGTGAGGGCAGAAGACCAGGTGAGATCCCTGTTTCATAGCAGCTAAAAGCATTGAACTTAACTTTTTTTAATCAAGAACTGGCTTCAGGTATTCAGTATCTCACTTACTGATGTTCCTAGAGGATATGATGCACATAGTGCTTGCTAAATAGTGGAGTAAAAGGTGCATCCTAATTTGGTCAAAACCAAATAATAGTAAATATTCACATTTTAAGTGTAGTTTATAGATGTATTGTTCCAGCAAAGTTGGAATAAAGAAGTCACAGAGGGAATAAACAGTTTCCTTTGTCAAGATAGCTGTAGGGCTTCTGATTCAATAGTACATGAGCTAAATTGTTTGATTTGTAGTGGTTGCTTCTAGACTGGGATTTATGTGCTTTTGGTGAAAGTGGACCACTTCAAAGTGATGAGCAAACTGCACCTTAATGGATGCACATCTCTACCTGAGTATGGCCTGGACTGCTCCAGAGAGGAGTTTTGTGATGGAAACACACAAACTATATATATATATATACACAAGCCTGGGGAAATGAGGGACTTGGAAGTAAGATGAGTAAACACTGAAAGTTACACGCATTGGCAGTGATGGATTGCTGGAAGACCCTTATTTAGGGTCCAGACATAAAGTTCAGGTGGCTGAAAGGAGCCTGGCGTTCACTCAATTAAAATTTGTAACTTGTAGTAGAAATCACATCTGCAGCTGTCCCATTTGGAATGCTTGATTCAGCTTAGAGCACAGCCCTGAATGATTATTTTCCAGCTTGTTCTTCCTACTGTAGGAAAATAGAAAACATATAGCTGTGTCTACACTGCAGCCCAGACAGGTTGGTTGTAGGCTGTTGTAGCAGTTTAGTGGGTACTTGTAGCTGCTGGACACTTGTAGCTTCTTAGTCAAAGCTGTTGAAAACAAACTGAAATCTTACCTTTGTAGCTCTGCTGTTCAGGCGCTTGAATTAGGTAATTTAAGTTTGTGTGGGTATGGCGTCATGAGTTGACTCATACCTTTGAAGTGCAGCAGAAGGATGTTATAGCTGAGATGGTGTGTATATCCTCTTGGAAATGGATATTCTGCTGACTTCTGCTGAAGTTTCCCTTGACACTGACCTCCAACAGGCAGAAGAATTGATTTGAAGCATTAAGGTTTAGTTATTTATCTTACTGTATATTGATGTAACTTATGAAAATAAGAATTAATAAGGGTGGGGGATAATATCAGGTGATTGAATATGGTAGTTGGTTTGTTACAGGTATAAATATTAGTGTCACAGTTAAACATTTTTGCTGAGTGCTGGGAAAAGTTCAGATCATGGGGTAACATTCTCAGAGCTGGAAGAGTTGTTTGGCTTGCAGCCAAAATGGCACTTACTATTTACATTCTTGAAGTTCTATTGGTAAGGTAGGAGGATGTGCTTTAACCTGGCAGCAGTGGCAGAAATGTATTCAGCATGGCATCATTAAAATTCCTTTAGTAAACTGGTAGCATGCCTTAGGAAACTACAAAAGTTTGACAGTGGCACTACAGGAATCATATTTCTCAGAAGTACTGCTAGAAAGTTGACATTAAACTCTTACTTTTCTTTTGGTGTGGAGCATAGTTACATTTAGCAAAAAAGGGAAGGTAGCATTAAGTACTGTCTGTCCTACACAATGTTCCTGTTCAAGTCATTCTGTTGAATTTCCTTAGCTGATGGAATTGCGCCTTTAATTGTTTCCTTTGCTCTCCCACATTCCCTGGTAATTTTGCAGAGTTACAGCTGGGGTGGTCTAGTAGTCTTGAATAATTCTTCCATTAAGTGTCTTTCCATGTCATATCTCAGTCACTCAGCACTACTCGCTGTGACCATTTTCAGCTAGAGGTGTAGGCACTGCCTGTGCTATTGCTTACGGTGAGGTTGTCCTGCCACTTCAGAATCAGCACTGCTGAGTAAGCTTGCTGTGTCTGAGAGCCGCATGGAAGCATCAGAATATACATATAATCCTGGATTTTTTTTCATTTCTTCCTGACCCAGCACCCAATTATAAATAGAGCCAATTTCTTGATTGTCTTCCCTGTTCTGCCTTCCCTGACCCCTAAGAATACCCATTATCTTTTCCTCTGAGAAGGAGAAGAAGAGGAGATGCTCTGGTAAATTTACAGTAGCTTGCAGATAAAAATTTGATTTAAGTGGTCCCCTAAGACACAACAATAGCAATATATTCGGATACCCAACATGATGATTTATTCAGAGAACCAGTTCATCTCCTCAGGAGACTGTATCAAGTAGAAGTTATTTCATTTCTGTGAAAGCATTACTGATGTTATGGCACAGAACTTGAAGAGTGTTAGATTTAACCTGGTACAGGAGTTACCCACATAAATGTGAATTGCAGATTCATGTTTTCCATTTGGAGGGAAAAAAGTTAAACAGCAGAAGTAGTAGGTTTTTGAAGTTTGTAGATGAGATTTTATCAGTGGTTGTGCTTTTGTTTTACTTGTCTGAGCATTGTCTTTTTTGGGCTTGGTTGACTTTTGTTGTAGGGGTTTTTTTTGGGTTTTTTTCAAAGGATGGCGGTGGGATCCCCACATAATGAAACATTAGTATATAACCTCCAGCAGGCATTAGAATCAATTATAGCATTAAGATTCTGTTACTTGTCATGCTGTGTGGTGATGTACCTTATCCCTTTCTCTCCTCTTGTTCAAGGTTTATGATGCAGCAGTCAGATGGCTGAAATATGATGAGCCCAATCGCCAGCCGTTCATGGTTGATATTCTTGCTAAAGTCCGATTTCCTCTAATATCAAAGAACTTCTTAAGTAAAACTGTTCAGGCTGAACCACTTATTCAGGATAACCCAGAATGCCTTAAAATGGTGATCAGTAAGTTGACCTCTAGCTGAAATCTTTATGATGTTCTAAATAATTTTAAAAATGCTTTGAAAATTTTGGAAAATTGTTTGCTTTAAAATGTTCTAACATTTTCACATTAAATCCATCTGTGTTCCCTCTAGGATGCTGTGTTTAGTTGAAGTTGGATTAGCAGATTATTATGTAAATAAAACTCGTCTTATGTAACAGTGTGACTTTATTTGTTTTCTCCTAGCAAATGGCATGAAACTCCATGAGAAGTAATGGAATGGAGATTTTGTCAGTGACTCCTTAGGGTAACTGAAAGTTAGTCTGCCTTTGTGACAGGCTTGTGACTTCAATATTGTTCATGTTTGTATGTGCATTAATAAAAGAAATATGTGAACATTTTGAATATTTTAAAGCTTTCCTAAGCAAATTAGAATTTTTGGTGTATGTTTTACTGTTTTTACTATTATATACTGACCATTGATCCTACAATGATTTATCCTACATTTGCATTCTCAGCGTGCAAATGAAATAGGAAACAAGCTTCCCTTTTCTTTTTAGACACCATTTGTAAACTTTTATCATGTAAGAAAAAAAAGCAATTTCAGTAGCAGTTAACCAGTTGGCTTCAATTTAGTGTAGATCTAAAAATCAGTGTAGATCTAGAAATCAGTACACTACTGTTTTCCTTCAGACTCAATGGGCAGGATTCAAATTAACCTGTATGTTGGTAAGTATCTGCTGACATTTCACATCAGAGTCATACTTCTTGTGTGACACCAAGTTAGGTGCATTGTATAGGAAATAAGGATTTTTCTCTTCTGGTTTTAGTGGCTTGTAATGTCACTGTTATTTTTGCATTCTTAGGAATGCTTTCTTTTGGGTTTGCTTCCTTTTGACTGTTTCAATGCAACAGTCTTAATTGCTTGGTAATATTGGATAAATGAGCTGATCAATCCATTGGTACAGAACATGAGTCTGTATCTGTCCTGTTTTTACATGGAGCAGCCAGTTTGGGATAGGGTATAAATCTGGATGTATGCTCCCACCCTCACATGCTGCTGTGCATTCTTCCATTTTGAATCAAAGCTCTAGAATCAAAGCTCTATAAATGTCATATAGAAACTTGGTATTTCCTCTTTTCCTTCCCTTCCATCTCTCGCCTATCCCTGCCTCTGAAACTTCCCAATCCATGTATGAGCTACACTGGCTCTGCAACAGTTGCTGTCTTCCTTGCAGGTGGGATGCGGTACCACCTCCTTTCCCCGGAAGACCGAGAAGAGTTAGTGGAAGGCACCCGACCAAGAAGAAAAAAACATGATTATCGCATTGCTTTGTTTGGAGGCTCTCAGCCCCAGTCCTGCAGATATTTTAATCCCAAGGTAATCGTTACCTCAGAATGCATTAAGATTCACTGTTTATAATCTTACCTGTTTTCTTTGCTGGTGATATTAACTAAGACTTAATGATCTACAAAATGGTCTTAGGAAGAAAGTATTCCCTCCCTCCTGGGTATACAATTGGAAGAATATGGTTAATTAAGTATTTTTATGTCTGTGTACCTAGATGTAATACTTTGTTTTGAATAGAATGACTGTGTTTGTTTCTTAGCAATATTAGATATGGAGAGCTGATCAATTTGTCCGAGTTGAGCACTGATTGGTATGTGCATTTCTCAGCTGCAAATAAACAAAAGGTCACTAAAACATCACGCAATTGGTTAGGAATATATGGAAGTCTGTATGCATGTGCATGCATTTAGGTGTTTAGAGATTACTCAAAGCAGGTTTTTTTAGCACATGTTAATTTGCTGGCTAGTATGTTAGTGTAGAACCCAGTTTTTATAGGGTTTTTTAGTGCATTTATTATAAATATGCAGCCTCTTCTAAATCCCAATGGTTCACAGTTTTGTTTGCTCTTAAGAGTATATAAGGAGAAGAATGGGGAGCCAAGTATTACATAAGTGGAAAAGAGTGAGTTTTTAGAACAAAAAAACTTAGAGATGGTTAATTTAGAGCAAACAAGTTCTGCCTGAAATTTGTTCCCATGTTTCTTGAATAAAATCAAGCCACAGGAATGGTGTATATTTCAGCTATGCAGATTAAAGGGTCTAAAAACATCAACTGCATGCAGAAGGATTACCCATACCCTGTTTTACCAAGGCAAGCACCTACAGTAATACAGAAAAAATTCACTGCGTTAACATCAGGGCTCTCATAAGTTATGAGATCCCATGCATGTAATACTTTGTTGAAGAAATTCTGATTCTAACTCAGCATATTAAATGCTTGTTAAAATTTCAAACAGTTTTGTGTGCTGTGTGAACTTCATAGTCAATGTGAGCCCTGTCAAATCTTAATTCTGAATGAATGAGCCTTTGGGATGTGTTTTGAACTTTTCTTTCACATTCCTTTTGTAAGATAAAATTCAAGCCACCTTCTCTGAGTACCACTCAAGTCCTGGGGGGGGGAAAACCCCAAACCTACCAGCTTTGCTGACTTAGCTTGACAGACACTTAATATGTATTCCTGTTGGGAATTCAAAATTCTTAACTAATGACTGCTTTTTCCTTTATACACATACTCAAAATAAGCAGCACTTCAGCTGGGGGTGAGGAGGTGAGGGGTACAGAGCAGATAATTCTCTCCTTTCCAAGGTCTGAGTTTGGGAAGCCTTTGGTCAGGGCATTTGTAACTTTTCAAGCAGTTGCATGGTATTAGCAAAGAAACCTCTTTTGTAGACAAAGAGTAGTGTCTGTGAAAGTCTACATAAAGCATAGGATAAAAGAGATTTACCTTTCACAGACTGCTTGTCCAGGTATAACACCAAAAAGTAACTGAATTTGGAAGAAATTTTGAAGAATTGCCTCTTAATCAACACTTACTGCCTTGCATGTGGAATAAGGAGTGGGGGAAGAATGGGTAGGGAAGGAAAATTTCAAAAGTGGGTAATTGGACATCTTTATTCTAACAAGCATGTGTTCCTTCAATGTTTTCCTAGTGCTTATATGCTTTCTTGGATACTCTTAGCTAGCCTGTCTTGTCTTGTTGAACAGCTTTTACTCTTAAGCTATTTAAAGGTCCTTTTTGGGATGTTTTGCTTGAGTATTTGATTTTAATCTTTTAACTCTGACAATAGCTTATTAAATGCAACAAACCAAGGATCCAGAACCACTGCTGAATTACCATTTAACTCACTTTAATTGGTCTCATCAAAAGATGATGGGAGGGTCACAGAACAGAGAATTAAGCTTGTGTATGTACTTTTGCGAGGTTAGGACCTTGGGAAAAATTGGAATTTTGCTTGTCTGGTGAACTGATTGAATAGTGACCTAGTCCCTCATTTCTGATGTTAATCAAAATCAGAAATTTAACTTAATTGTTACATGTCACATAAACAATTCAAAACAGAGGTTTTATTTTTCCTGAAAATATTTTCTTGGTTGCAATATGACTTTCCATAGGTGTTATATGCTAAAACTAGTGCAAAAATTTTAATTTTCACTGATTCCTTTGCACACAAAATTAGTCTCTAATGCTGATAGTAATTTCCTTATTGTTGGTAGGGTTCTTTAAATAAGACTGGATTGGATACTGTGTTTTATTTGTTGAGAATGTTAGCAGTATTATTTTGAGACTATATTTGCTGTCTTTGCTGCACTGTGACTGGTATTTCTATTGATGCATGTTCTTCATCAAGAAAGCAAAATGATGCAACGGGCTAGATGCAGACGGGCATAACGCTTGTGGAGCAGTCTGGCACTAATTTGAGTAGATGTACATCATTTCAGGATACTACTAGAAATCCTAGATGTTCTTTTAACAGTTGTGGGAAGCATTTTCTTGTTGAATTTTTCACATAATTAAAAAAAAAAAAATCCCTAGGTTGGGAATAAAATATGTGTTGTTTTGTTTTATGAATTCTCAGTACAGAATTTTTATATGATTGAGGTTTTGTGTCAGCAATATGCTTATTCTTTTGAAATTACTATCTCTAGTGGCCAGAAATGGTTGGAAATTTTAAATTCTCAGCAGTGCAAAATTCAACAATGGCAAATAAAAAGTAACAGATGCCTGGCAATGCTATTTCTTGATGATCAAGGGAACCAGCATACCTTTTATGAGGAGACAGAGGTGTAGTCAGTAAGCTGTTTGTGGGGAGGTTGTCCACAGTGGACCTGTCTGCTGGTTTTTATGACAAACTCAGAAGAGGAATCAATTGAAAATGAGGAAAAGTCTTAAACAAAAAAGGTACTTTTTCACAGGTCCCATAATTGTGTGTGCCATTCTTGTCACAGGGTCTTGAGGCTCTCAGGAGTTCAGGTAGTTTTAATAAGTGATTCAATAAATTGATGAAAGAGAAAAAGATATAGCTTTTGGCTCTGGTGTCCTGCATTGCAACCTGATGAAAACAGATCAACAGGGAAAGAGTCACCATATACTTACCTTGGTCCATCTTTCCCTACTCAGTCCCTGAGAATGGAGACTTGCACTGCCCAGGGCTGTGTGGATCTTGACTGTGGTGTAAAGCAACCCTTCTGCATAATTCTTAAATGTGTTCAATTCAAAAATTGAAATAATTCTATGTGGTACAGACTAACGTCGAAGAGCATTGCAAGAGGATGACCTAAATTGCCTCCTGCTGAAAGAGGAGGATACTGCTGAGTATACTCAAGTTATGGCTTTTCATTTGATAAAGGTATGGATGAAATGGATACATGAACAGAAGCCATAAAAGTGGGTCAGGTCACAGCCCTTTATAACAGTAAAGGAAAACAACGGGATATTTTGTAAAATTGCCAGAAGTTTGAGCTAGAAAGTATGTTGATCTTGCACAATGCACTGAGACATTTTCTTAAGATTTATGCAGCTATTTATTTTGCCATGCTGTAGTATGGCTTTCCTTTCTAGGATGCCCCAGGACCTGTTTCTCACCATAAAGGGCCACATGCAGCTGACAGCTCTTCTTGATATGGGGGATGCTACAAGAAAAGATTGTAAGATGTTCTGGACTATAACATGCTCTGCCTCTCTTTCTTTGAACCCCCATGTAGGAGTCGCTGTTCTTCCTCATTGACCAAGGTGTTTTTGAAGTATGTCCTTGCTAAGAAAATGTAATGATGTAACGTCTTGTGTGAACCATTACAGTGAAGGTCATTCAGCAGGTTGAGGTAGACCTTCTTGAGGTGGCACAGTAACAGTTAAGGTCCCATACTTTCCTGTTCAGTATAGGATTCAAGCTATGCTCATGGAATATGTGAGATGCTATTACTCAAGAAGTGTTTCTTGTGCTGTATGCTATCCTGGTCTGCCATCAGTTGTTGAGTTTGGTGTTTTTAAGGCTTTGGGCATTACTGCTCATATTTGATACTTGCTGATTTTGCCAGTCTATGCAAAATCAGTTTCTAGGCATCATGACTGCCAGTATTTGTGATGGAGCATTACCCTATTTCTCATGCTATCAACTGTGGATAGCTATAGAACGTTTGTGTTTTGTAAATTCTGTAAATAAGCTTCTAGTTGTCATGGTAATAAAGTATGTATCAGAGCTTTTTTACTGAGTTGCTTGTCAATTTGGATATTATCTTCTCCTTTTTCCATTGTCTTTGTTTGGTACATTCTGTATTTTATTATTTTTAGAAAGAATCTGTTACTATATGTAAGATGTCTTTTTCCATTGCTATAAAAGAAAATGCAATCCTACTTTATTGGTTACATGCATTGTTTCTAACATGATAGTAGCTGGAAGTCAATTGTGTTGGAAAGAACACCAAAACTGTTTTTCAGGGAAGCTGTACTGGGTGCACACAGGGAATGTGGAAATAGAATTTCTTAATGTCATGGTTCATTGCAGCTAACTATGTCTGTGTCTAAGAGAATTTTTCAAGAGTACGCCTGAGGAGTATTCTTCAATAAACAGTGTTCATGTTTGTTTTGAAAAGGAACTTAAAACTGACCATATCTAAATCTCTATGAAAAGCTCTGTTTGAAAACACTCACTGTACAGGTAAGTGTTATAATCTATTAGACATTACTTGTTCTTTGTAATGCAGGATTACAGCTGGACAGACATCCGATGTCCCTTTGAAAAGCGCAGGGATGCAGCTTGTGTCTTCTGGGACAACGTAGTTTATATTTTGGGTGGTTCCCAGCTCTTCCCTATAAAGCGAATGGACTGCTACAATGTGGTGAAGGATAGCTGGTATTCCAAGCTAGGACCTCCAACACCTCGAGATAGCCTTGCAGCCTGTGCTGCTGAGGGCAAAATTTATACATCTGGTGGTTCAGAAGTGGGTAAGACACTAAAAATCTTTCAAACAAACAAAAAAGCACAAAGAAAGATAGCTGGAAATTTTTCTGGTTTTTTGCATGATTTTGTTGACAAGAAACTGCACATTGCCATGTTAGCTTAATGAGTTTATTTCCCCATATTTAGGATTTTATCCCCCTTTGCCCAGTCCAACAACCTATTTCTGTTGTGTTTTGAAAATGGTTTCACTGAAATGAATAGTGTTTACATTAGTAAAAAGTACACTGCAGCTCCTAAAGAGTGAAATAAGGACAAAACTGGATGGAGGATGGAGCTGTGAGCAACCTGATCTAGTGGAAGGTGTCCCTGTCCATGGCAGAGGGATTGGAAGTAGAGGATTTTTAAGGTCCCTTCCAACCCAAACCATTCTATGATGTTGTGATTCAATGAAATATGTTTTGGAAGTCCCACTCTTATCTTTCTTCTATAAATCTACAGAATTCAGTGTAGTTTAAAATTTTCTGGAATGACCAGAATAGCTGCATTTTGACAATGGCCTTCCTTTTATACAGCATATGTTGGGCCTAATGAGGTCTTTTAAAGGGAGCGAGGAAAGTGGAAAAGAAATCTCTTATAATTACTGCTTTTGGTGGTGAAATTGTACTTGGTTCTGTAAAGGAATTTGTCCAATTTTTTTGTCAAATGACAGAAGTTATCTTCTGTTATTTTGTTATTCTGTTGGCTTGCTTCCACAAATGGAGAAATGATACTTCCTTTAGATGTTACTATTCAGCATAGTAAAGAAAAAAAAAAAGAGACCATTGGGAATTTTTCTCTCTCCAAAAAGCCTGTAAGGTGACTTATGCTGTGGTGTTACAGGAACATTTTATTTTGTCTAAACATGACACATCATCAACAACCCAAAGGTTGAAATGCAGGCATGGTAAAGCCATAAAAATAGTTGTAGTAATAAAGCTGTGTTCTGGGGAATAAAAACAAATGAGAAAAAATCCTAGAAGGAAGATTCTTTTGAGGTCTGCCTTGCTGCAGAGGGAGGTGAACCTGGGAAAAAATTGTCATGATCAGTGCTTAACACTGATAAGTCACTTAATGGAGGTTTTAACATTTAGGCCATATTTTCTGACCTCTGAAATATGTTAAGAGCTCTAATGTAGCAGAAGAATAAGCAGTTCCCATCTGCCACCTCGTGTGGTGAATGTGAAATAGCACCTTTCCCATTACTTGAAATAGGCTTAACTAAGGCCATATTGGGCAGCTTGGAACACTACATCATCTCATGAATCTTCAGTTTCCCATGTTTCAATTCATGGGGAGTAACAGTAAAAATTTTTGTTAAAATTTTTTTGTACAGTATATTTTCTAATGCAGGGTAAATAGTTAATACACCTATAGTTGAAGTTTTAATGTAGCAGTTTTCTTACAAATACACCCTCACATTACTGCACAGTTTCACTATGCTTTCCATAAATATTAATCAAGGCAGAGTAGTAAAAGCTAAACATAAATAATGGAGTTTAATTGGCCTGTACTTTTTCTTCAGAATTCAGTGAATACTGAAATTGGAAAGGTCTGTCTCTCCTGGATCTTAGTATTTTCTAATTTGAAGCAGACAATTATGTTGAAAGCATTAATCTGATAAAATGCTGCTGTGTGTTTAGCTGTAAAGAAATCTAAAAATTTCATGTTTTTTCCATCAACTGAAGAGGTTGGATTACTGTGCCAGTCCATTACAGACAACATGGCTCTTTTCCCCTTCTTGAATTGATGGGAGTCCTGTTCTATTTGCAACAACTAGCAGAGTTTGGAAGCTGAACATACCAGATTCTTGCACTCTTGTTTCAGTGCAGGAGAAATACTTAACATTATACTGAAAATGAAAGCTTCTACCTGTTAAAAAAAAAAAAAAAAGGCACAAAAAAACCCAAACAAAAAACCCCAAAACAAACAGGTCTGATCGATTTTCCATGGATGGGAATTTCTACAACTTCAAAGCAATAAGAATGTCTATTTACATCAAAGAAAAAAATGTCCCACTCTATTCAGTTTTTGGTGATACTGAGAGTGACAGGGTGGAAGTGAACAAATGCACACTTTATAGGAGTGTGTTTATAGGAGTCATTTTGGGTCTGGAAGCATAGCATCCTGTTGAAGGTTCAAATCCTCAGCTGGGAGTAAGTGCTGCTAGTGTGACATGCTTAATTTTTAGGAGTAGAAAGTCAAGGTAAAACAGACACAAGAAAAGGCACTTTTAAGTGTTCTAGGTGAATAAATCTTTGGAAACAAAGGGAAGAAGCATGTGGTTCTGTTCTGAGAAAGTTGTATTCAGCCTTCCCTGCCTTGGCTATGATTCAGTCACTTACCTGAGCACGAGTTTTGAGCCCCCATCTATCTTCATTAGAAAAATTGCATTTGATTTCAGTAATAGTTTCCTTGGCTTTTGAGGGAAGAGTACACAGACCCTCCACTTCCAGGCAATAAGTATCTACCAGTCCTCAGGAAGAAAGTAAATGGGGCAGAGGTAGCTGTTTTGTGGTTGCTAATAATTCCAGGAGTATGTTATGACATAAGGTATCAAATTCCAAAGGCAGCAAGTGTTCTGGGTATTGAACAAGTCACATTGCTTAGAGGAAAAAGACTCATGAACCTATAGTGAATTTACAAAGCTGGTTTCATCTTCACATCTGAAAGTTCAGTATATTTCCAAGTAGAAGGAATAGTGTGAGCTGATGACAATGGGATGAGAGATTTATATATGTCTCTATTTAGCATTTATTCCCCTCCAAGAAAAAAAAAACTTAGCTTTTTTCATGTTGTTTTTAAACACAAATAGCAATTTTATGATTTGGAACAAAAGAATCAAAATAATTACAAGTATGTGCTTTCTGAATAATCCCAAGTTTAAAGATGGTTAGTTCTACTTTTGGAGGCAGGAAAGCAGCTTTCCCTTTTCCACTAACAAACAAAACATCAATTTGTTAATTGCTGTTAGACTCTTCCCTTGAAAGACAACCATAAAGATTAATGCCACTTTGGTGGGTTTCTATTTTTTTTAAGGCAATTCTGCACTGTATTTATTTGAATGCTATGACACGAGAACAGAGAGCTGGCACACAAAGCCTAGCATGCTGACTCAGCGCTGCAGCCATGGAATGGTAGAGGCCAATGGGCTCATTTATGTATGCGGAGGGAGCCTGGGAAACAATGTTTCCGGAAGAGTCCTGAATTCCTGTGAAGTTTATGACCCAGCCACAGAAACGTAAGTGTTGTTTTAAGTCAGGTTAGCTTTAGTCACTTGTGTAAATGACTGAAGTATAGATGACTACAGGAAAAACTCTGGTAAGGAATTTTCCCTGAATCAGCATTAAGAAATCCGTTCTTAGTCGTTCTACTTGAAAGAAGTTTTTTCTTAAGTAGCCTTCTTCTATATTTTATTTTCCTAATGATAGGTTATACTTACTTTCTATGAACCAGATGATGATTTGTCCTTTTTTGTTTGATTTATTTTCCCCAGGTGGACTGAACTGTGTCCAATGATTGAAGCCAGAAAGAATCACGGGCTGGTGTTTGTAAAGGACAAAATATTTGCTGTGGGTGGACAAAATAGTTTAGGTACTTTAATTCTATTCATTCTCTATCTGGTCACACAAGGTTTCATGGGGTTGTTTTTCTGTTTTGGAAGGAATTCATTCCACTCTGTTCAGCTGCAAAGCTTTGAGCAGCACCATCAAACATGTCTTCTTGTTGTCACATCAGTGTTGTCTTCTTCCTTTCACCTCCCCACTTCACTGTTATCTTATTTTTCAAATTCTTGTACCCGTGATAGTCAAGTTCAGATATGCACCCCTTCTGTAGCCCAGTTCTGAAGCAGTTCATATGGCTAAACCAGGCATCTGAGAAAAGATTTTTTTGTTTGTTTGTTTTTTATTTTTAGGGTTTTTTTTTTTAGTTATTCATGTGTTTTCAGAGATTTTAGCATTTTTTTGAGAGACAGGTAAAGGTGTAGCCACTATTTTAGGAACTTTACTCTTAAGACTTAAATCTAGTCTGATATTGTAAAATGGTGAAAATGTGAGACCTCTTTTGACTGCTCTAGCTTTGAAATACGATTTGCTGTCATGGCCAGGTCAAATATGATTTGCTGGTCTCCATGTCTTTAAACGAGAAGAATAATACTTTACAAGAAGAATTGAATTTTAATTGCACAGGGTTTCTGAAATGCTTTTCAAAATGGAAAATTCTCATTTATGAGGTTTTTTTATCACTACTTACGTTAAGTGGAATTCTTGATTTTAGATGAATGCTGTTTTAGAATACAGCTTGATTTTTAATTGGCTACTGAAACTATTAGGCTAATAAACAGGCTACTGAAACTATTAATTGGCTACTGAAACTATTTAATTGGCTACTGAATCATTGTGATTGATTCCTAATGCAAAAATAATAGATACATTAATTGCACAAACATTTTATCAATCCATAATCTACCATCTTGCAAAATACCTGTGTACTCACTGAATGCTCCTCTTAGAAGTGTTAAAAATTGTTCTCTACTGTAGTGAAATAAGGAAGAGTTATGTCTGGATTTAAAAACTCATATATGTTGATATGATAGGGAGATTTCTTAATCTCTGACATCTAATAATTCAGTACTGGAAGTAAAAACTGAGTTAAATAGGGACAGCAGCATGTTAGTAGCTATTGTCAAGTGTAATTACTAGCATATTTCCTGAATATGCTAGTATCTCCTGAATAAGCACATCTTAGTCACAAAATCTACTCTTCTCTAATAACTTTTGGTTCCTTTGGCCCTTTTCAAAGGAAGTATCATCATGACAAGAGACCTCTTCTATCAGTAAATTGCCAGTTTTGGTAAAAGTACCCATGAGCCCTCTAGAATGAAATGCCACTGCTCTAGGCAAGTTTCAGGTAATTCCTGAGTTTTAGTCACTAGCCCCAAATTCATCAGAAATTCAGAACTGAAGGTTCTTCTGTCCTGTGGGAATCTCTAGAAAGCATCTAGTGTGAATTTGTGAGAATACTTCTGACTTTCTATCTCATTTTCACTTTTCCCTCGTTTTGTATTTCTACAAGCTGCTAGTTTAGAATCTGGGGTGTATTGTCAGATTTGCTTTTTTAAGTGTATGGTTTTTGAAACCTTGAAAACTTCAGTTTGCATGGTCTAGTGCATTCTATGCAGTGCAACATAATAAGCAGTTATCTATCTCATTGCTTTGTAGGTGGCCTTGATAATGTAGAATATTACGATATCAAGATGAATGAATGGAAGATGGTGTCTCCAATGCCATGGAAAGGTGTAACAGTGAAGTGTGCTGCCGTGGGATCTATAGTCTATGTCCTGGCTGGTTTTCAGGGTGTTGGTCGCTTAGGGCACATTCTTGAATATAACACTGAAACAGACAAGTGGATAGCCAACTCCAAAGTCCGTGCTTTCCCAGTGACGAGTTGTTTAATCTGTGTTGTAGACACTTGTGGGGCAAATGAAGAAACTCTCGAGATCTGAAGACTGTAGGATATGCTGAGGCATTCTTCAAGGACTTGGGAGAAGATGGTTATTGGTGCTTTGCTTCCATGTTTTACTGAATCGTGTTAAATTTAGTAACAGGGAAAAAAATGAGATGCAGTCTTTTAATTTGTATATACAGCATATTGTATAATGTGGATTTTGTCATGCCCATTTTCTTGTCTGTTTTAAAGAGATGGGGATGTGTTTTGAGAATCCACTTACCAAGGTGATATCACATGGCATCTTCCTTTAAAAGAACTGTAGGTGTGGCCTTGTCAAACAGAGACCCAATCCAAATATTTAGAATGCCTCTAAAGCATTTGATAAAGAAAAAAATTCTGGTTAAATGACATTTTACCAAGATCAGTTGCAGAGACACTTCCTTTAATGAAGGTGAGTAAATACAGCTTGACTCATGAGAAAGAGGAACAACAACAATTTTTTCTCCTTCATACCTACCTGCAGAAATCTTACTGGGATGAAATGAAGATATTTTCTCAGGAAAGACCAAGGACTGCTGTCTAATAAAGATTCCCAGTGTTTCAACAGCTCTCTAGATCATGATAGCTGCCCTCTTCCAGTGAGTTTCTTCCATCATTTGCATGACTGCTTATTAGTTTTTTAAGGTTAGAGAGGCCGTACATAAAAATTAGAGAAACACTTTGATGGTCTCTTTGGCATTTTGTGGAGCCTTCACAGAAAGACTTTTTGATTTTATTTTTTTTAATTACACTGAGGTAGGGAATGGTGGGGCAAGTAAACGACAATTGTGCACTATAATTAGCAAGTTGGCAACTTGGAAAGAATTTTCAACCTATCTTCCCAGGCATCAGACTGTACATACTGTAGATGCCAAACCATTAGCAAACATGGGAACAGGAATGAGAAACGCAAAGTCAATACAACAGATATATTGATTTTCTTCTTGAAAATGACTGTTTTTAAAATGGCATGAACCAAGTCATTAAAGATACTTTACAGAAGTCTTCAGAAGTTGCGCATGGTTATTCATCTCTGGTTTAGAAGCACAGAGTTCTGTAAATGCTTCCAGCCCACATGATGGTAAATTTCTTCACGCAGCCTCAAAGTCCAGCTCTCAAGCTCCGGGTGTCATCAACATTGTGTGCTTCTTCCCAGTTCTGGAAAAATATACAAATGACATCTGTCCTGCTCCCGTGCTAGTTTATTTGTAGCTGCATCATAGTTTTGTCACCTTTCTTCTAACTTGCTGATTTTTTCAGGTCTGTTTCTATGAGACTAGTGAGTTAACTTCAAAATTTGGTGCTTGCCTGCCTCTGCCTTGCTCTTGCTGTGGATGTTTATTCTGTTTTAGTTCTGAAGTTCCTCCAGCTTCTCCTAAGTAAATCCAGGTTTTTCAAAGTCAGTGCTTCTTTGTAGACTTACTCCTCGTTTCCTTCCTCATCCTGACAACTCTGCCTGTACAGACAGGACTAGATGCACTCACGGCCTCCATTGTGGTTCCTGCAACTCCCTTCTTTATTCAGCAGTAAGTGAAGGTCGTGCGACTTTTTTTGTTTTCCCTTGCCTTTTCACTTCTCCTGGCCACCAAACGTGTTCCGGGTGTCTCCACTCCTTGATTCCGAGCTACTGGAATTCTGGAGGGAACCGTGTCCTTTTTAGACTGGACAGGCTCTTTTATCTGTTTGGCATCCGCTTTTAAACTCGCGGCCCCCGTTGTCCCCAGGGGTGAATAGTCGCCGGCACGCCTGGGCGGCGGCAGCGCGAGTCGGACGCGCTCGTCCTTCGGCCCTGCGGGGCCCGGGGCGGGGCCTCTCCGCACCCCCGGCCCTCCGTGCCGCGGCGGGGCGGGCGGGAGGCACGCGGGGGCTGCGGGCGGCTCCCGCGCCTGCCCCGCTGCCCGCCCCGGGCGCTCCGTGCGGCCGCTGCCGGCGGGAGCTCCGCAGCAGAGCGGGCCGGGCGGGTCTCGGCTGGGGCTGTCGGCGGCAGCCTCTGGTTCGCGCTCGCAGGATTGTGCTCTGGCGAAAGGACTGCGGGATGGGCCACGGGGCCGTGGGAAACCTGCTCGGGCATCTCTGCTGCCAGGAGCTGCGTGCAGCAGCTGCGTGTTGTTTCCATTCTCACCGGCTTCGGTGTTGGGCAGCTTTGGAAGGCGAGGGACTTAACGGAGAGCCGAAGGCTGCCGTTGCCTGTCTTTATTCCCGCTCAAAGAGCCGGCGTTTGCCAATTCATCTGGGGCGTTTACATCTCTGGAGTTCTTTAATGAATCTTTCGTGTCTCCGACTGTAACTGTTTCAGGACAAGACAATGTACTAAGGCTCCTGTTTTTGTAACTATGGAGGGTGGTTAGAAGTATTAATCTGTTTTCTTGAAAGTTTTTGATTTCTCCTGTCCTTGCAGGCTTTTCAGATGTCTTCTTTCAGAGGAACTGTATCTGAAGTACTATGGCAGCAAACGGTATAATTGGGAAATGTGTAAGCAGTTTAAAAATGATGACTCATGGGGACAGTCTTTAGGATAAGACTTGTTACCAGTCTTCAGGTGGCAACTCTTGACTTATTTATCTCCCAACTCTAGGAGATGAACAGAATGCCAAAATATCCTTCAATTCCTGTACATCAAAGAGAATGCCAAAATAGCAGCTGGTCCATATGGTCTACCCTACCATGATCTTTTTGCCTGAGATCTCTGGCTCAGGATGTCTGATCTGATATTGCTCTTTATGTAAAGACATAAAAATTTGATATAAGGGCAACAGTAGGAGTATTTAAAGGAATCTTATATTAATTACAAAAAATTCATCTTGAAGTGGAAGGAAAGCAAAATTCCTCTGTTGGATTAGTGAAGTTTCTTTTCGAATTCTAAATAAATATCTTTGTTTGGTTCAATTGACAGACCACTTTTTTTTTTCCTTCTTTATTTTAAAGTCTGCCCCAATAATAAAAATATGCCCTTTTTTCTCTCTCTCTTTTCAGACAGATGCTGTTGAACTCTTAGCAGAACAATGGAAAAATTGGCTGATTCAGTTGAAAGCTTTAAATGCATCAACAAAAGCAGCTTTGGTAAGTGTTCAAAAATGGCAGCGTATGTGTTCCTGATGTAATTTTTTAATGAAGTAATTTACACAAATGTTTATTATAGCTAAAAAGATTTCTGAGTTGTAACAACTGTGATGTGCCAGCTGGGCATATTCTCTGGACTCCTGAAATCAGTGAATTCCAGGTGCTATTACAAACCCCTTCAGTTAACTGAGGAAAAATGTGCATAGGGATGGTTCCAGGTTAGCAAGGCAGCAGCTGGATCCCAGCTTTGGAATACTCTCATTGCAAGCCACATGAAAACAACCAGAGCTTCAGTTTGGGATCTGGTTGTGTACACGACCAGGAAGAGGCCAATCCCCACCACACCTTTTTTTTTGCCACGTGCTGATGTTGACTTTTCCAAGAGAAGATCAGCAGGCTGCACCAGAATTCCCCTCCAGGACACCTTAGGATAAATGGAGCATTTGGCCAATGTCAGAATTGAGGGATAGGTGGGAGAGAAGCCTTTGGATACCCTTTGAAGATGGAAAGAGTCATTGGTGCTGGGAAGGTGACAAACACTTGTGAATGGAGATGGTTTTGCAGAAGCAAATGCCTGAGTTCAAGCCCATATGAACTATCCAGGGAGACAGAGGAAGTGGCTCTCTTTGCATGCAGGTTGCTTGAAGTGCAGGGAAGGTTGAGGGATGTGATCCCAGCCCTTGGTCTGTTCAGTGCTGAAGGTGGACAAGCAGGATTTGGGCTTTACCACAGGAGAGGGTCATGGACACAGATGTGCTGAGGACAGAGACCAGAGTAAGTCAAAGCTGTGCCCTAAATGCAGTCACGGAGCAGAGCCTGGAATTGTAAGAGGTGAGAATGAGAGCTCCCAGAGGGGATCAGGTCAGTGACTGACAGGCAAAGATCAATCCATTGTAACAGATCTGCATTTCTGCAGGGTTTTGCAGAGCAGAGCGTGTATGGCCTTGGAGCACGTAAAGCACTGCAGGAACAGGCAGTTGTGAGGAGTGATCACTGTCCAGCATGGTCTGAGCTGGGTTCAGTAGGACTGGGCAGCTCTGCTTTTGTTTCAGCTATTTACTGAGAGACAGTTCCCTGTTTTGGAATCTAGTTTTCATGTATGTCTCTGGAATTTTTTCAGCTCTCTGCTTTCAAGACCACGGGCACTCAAGCAGCACCTGCCTTTGGAATGGGAGGACAGCAAACCTCAGGCTTTGGGCTGTCAAGTAAGTTCCTGTTCTAAGAGCCAAAACATGTACACATTTTCTGTAGTTTGCTACTGCATCTTTGAAATACAGCAGTGGTTTAGTATCCCTGGGGAGCCAATTCTAAAATTTTTTGTCAATTCTCTACTTGCAGGCTTTCCTGTAAGCAGCAGCAGCAGCAGTACCAGTGCAAGCAGTTTCTCCTTTAAAGCCAGCTCCAGCCTCATCAGTTCAACATCATCTGGGAGCAGCCCTGCTGCTGGGAGCTCTTCTGCTGCTGCAAATCCCCCTGCATTTGGGACAGCATCCTCTCCCAGCACACCCCAATCCCTTGGCTTTGGCAGCCCGGCCACTCCATCCGCAGCCTCCTTCTCCTTCAAAGCAGCTGCCCCGGCTGGTGGCTTTGGGACTTCTGGCTTCTCAGGCTTTGGCAGTGCTTCTGCTGTGAACTCTGCAAGCACCACTCCAGCAGCCTTTGGAGCCTTTGGTGCCACCGTAGCCCCTTCTGGCTCGCCTTCCAGCGGTGCTTTATTTGGACAGAGCGCCAGTGCCTCTGGGCATCCTGTCACCTCAGCATCTGCTGCAGCCACCAACTCCAGCCCTGCCTCAGAGAAGTTATTCACACCCAAGAGCGAACTGTCAGCTGAAGAGTGGCAACAGTTTGAAGCAAAGGAGTTCACAATTGGAAAGATTCCTCTTAAGCCACCACCATTAGAACTTTTAAATGCTTTCGACCTTTTGAGTTTACTCTGAAATGTTGTTAATTTTTATTTTTTTTCTCAATTCTCTTCTGCAGAAACAAATGCGCAAATATAAACTTTTGAACCTTATTTTGGGATGGACTTATTACATCTGAAAGATAAACTGTTGAAACTAAAATTGAACCTTTTCTTCTGTATGCTGTCCTGTGAAATTCTGTACAAAGACTATATGAAAAATATGGTGTCAAAAGAAAGAATGTTTCAGTCAGGTATTTAAAACCTACTCTTGTATCAATGTATTATCTCCAAATGTACACTCCATGGGATGTAGGACTGGCCACAAAAGCTTTTTTCCCCATTGCCCCAACAATTGGTGTTGTAAATTTATTGGTGCGCCCTCACTGATAGTTATTACTGAATGTGTGCCTTCACTGTCTATCAAAGATCTGTTTTATACCCCAGCTTTACTGAAACTAGATCATCTGTGAGGGATGCCTCCATAATTTCCTCCAGTCCCCTTCACTCATTATCAAAATCCTCCAACATCCTAATGTTTACATCTTTATGTTGACCCTTCCTGTCCACAAATGGCATATGGATTCAGGTCAAAAGGAGGGGCTGTTTCAGAGCCCACAACCTATGCCTATCCTTTTGCCTTCTCTAATACCATTCTCTTCTCATCCATATTAAAAAGGGGTTCAATATAGCCTACATATCCCACCAATAGGGTTATGAGTCAGCATGATAGTTTCCAAAAGCTGATACATTCCTTCAGGATTCTCTCATTACGAACCAACAGATCATTTCCAATTCAAAAAATCAAAAGTAGTACAAGGAACATGTCCACAAAAAAAAAAAAAATTGGCTGATGCTCTGCCTTCACTGCTTGTCTGTGCTCTATATTTTGAGCTGTATCCTCTTTATCCATCTCCATCCTGCTGTTTTAGGGGTGTGGAATGATGGGAACTAACATTTGCACATAAAACATCATCCCATTTTCCAACATCCACTGTAAAATAATACTAATCTGCAATGACACATTTTCCTCATACTCCAATTTATAAAGTGGCCACTAGTGCTGACAATATCTCTTCATTTTATCTTTAGTGACTGGATGTCCCCTAAACACATTCCAGTTTTTTGGGATGCATCCTAGACAGCTATGGGGAAGAATTGTGGATTGGTGTGTTCCCATGATTTAATTTAATAACATTCAAGTTATGCAATTCCTTTACCCTTAGGTCCTGACCTTCAGTAGCTACAGGACCCTAGTCCCCCTAACTGGTTACACTGCTAAACATACACCATTTGAAAGAGGAACACTGGTGCACCTACCAGTCTAAGAATTCTGTTCCCCTTTTTGCACTCACTTGAGTCTCTCTGCAGCATTGCACCTTTGAGTTGCTCACCGCCTTGAGACTGGAGAGGATTTGAAGGAGTCCGCAATCAATCAGTTGGTCAGTACACGCGGCAGTCTGTCTCATCCAATTCTCCATTGCCAGAGGAAGCAAGATGGTCCAGTCAAGGCTTTTGGCCATCCCACCTGGATACCCAGAACTCCCAAATATGGATTCTATTGGGTGCAAGAAGCAGATTCACACACAGAGTTCATAGAATATCCTGACTTGGAAGAGACCCACAAGGATCATCAAAGTCCAACTCCTGGCCTTGCACAGGACCATCCCCAAGAGTCACACCATGTGCCTGAACTCTGTCACATTGGTGCTGTGACGATTTCCCTGGGGAGCTTTCTCCAGTGCCCAACCAGCCTCTGGGTGAAGAACCTTTTTCTAATACCCAACCTAAACCTGCCCTAACACAACTTCAGGCCATTCCCTCAGGTCCTGCCACTGGTCAGTGGTGAGGAAAGATCAGTACCTGCCCCTCTACTTCCTGAGAAGTTGTAGACTGCAACTCGGTTTCATCTCCTCCAGGCTGAACAGACCAAGTGTCCTCAGCTGCTCCTCATACGGTTTCCCCTCAAGGCCCTTCTTGATCTTCACTGGCCGCCTTTGGATGCTCTCTACCAGCTTTATATCCTTCTTATACTGAGGTGCTCAAAACTGCCCCCAGGAGTTGAGAAGAAGCCACCCCAGTACAGAGCCGAGCAGGACAATCCCTCTCTTGCCTGGCTGGGGATGCTGCGCCTGATGCACAGGGATCTTTGTTACATGGCTGTGCACATGGGTGCTGGGTAGTGAATCCCTAAATGAAGCACAGCCTCTGTGTGCCAGCCAGCCACCTTTATACACTTCAGACAGCAACAGCTCAACATCTCCAAGCTATACTGTACCTACAGTGAGAGAACTAGAGGAAATGGCCTCAACCTGAGACAGGGAGATTCAGGTCAGATATTAGAAAAAAGTTTTTCACTGTTAGCGTGGTCAGGCATTGGAATAGGTTGCCCAGGGAAGTGGTGGAGTCACTGTTGTGATATGTGATACAATTTTTGTAAGAAAGGATGTTGGTTAATGCTTGATCTTTATATACTTTCAAGCCTAATCAACAGAAAAGGAGATTCCCTGAGACAGATAGCAGCTGGCAAGCTCTAAATTATGCTCATGTGTTAGAAAAGCAAATTACTTGTAGGTGGAATTGCCTTGTTAGGGTGCAGGGCTGGACATGCTTCAGTGATCTCAGACCTGGGTGAGGTTAACAAAGCCTGGGAAGAAGGAGTTACCACTGATAGTGGACACAAAGAACGCAGAATTTACACACCACAAGAATATTTGTCAGAACCCCCAAGATAAGGAAGAAAATAATAAAAACAACTCAGCAACTGTGCTGAAACCAGCACTGACTGGGTAAAAGGTAATTCCAGCAGGGGAATCTGTGACCAGCAGCTCATGGACCGCCAACCCAAGACACCCATGGGCCCACAAAGACAGAAAGACTAAGCATGCAGCCTAATTGACATGAGAAGTGAGAGAATAATTAACCAATAGAAGATAGAATATGAATTAGTAAGAGAGCTGTGTAACTTGTAGCCAACGAATGCTAATTCCTTTGTTTGCTAAAATGTATAAATGGAAAAAGTTTTGATAGTTGTTGTGCCTGATTTGTGGAACACCATCTAGCACCTGGGCTTGCGCAACTGTGAAATAAACAGTCTTTCAAATGTGTAATTATTGGCTTATCGCTGGGTAGTTAATCCAATTTTTGCGAACAACATCACCATCCCTAGGGGTGTTTATGTACGCCTGGATCTGCTGGGTGATGTGGTTTAGTGGATTACAGTGGTAGGGCTGGGTTGGTGGTTGGACTGGATGATCCTAAAGGTCTCTTCCGACCCTGCTGCTTCTGTAGCCACGGGCTATACATGCCTTAGTCTCCCCGTAAAGACACAGCAACACAGCACAGAAACCTTCTACCGCGCAAGCTGTGTGGAGAAGAGCTTATGTGAGAGAGGGGCGGGCACAGCCGAGGGACGGCTATTTTACTGTGTCCGTGACTGCGCATTTGCACAGCACAATCAAATCCGTATTTGGCTTTATCAGCCGCGTGTTACTGTCCTACCCCTGGCTTTGACTGGATGTGCGCGCCAGCGCACTCTCGCCTCTCGCTGGAGGCCGGCCCGGGGCCGAGCCCGGCCCGGCCCCACCCGCGGCCCGCCCGGCGCACGCCCGGCGCGTCAGAGCCGCGCGACGGCGGGGCGGCCATGGGCGTGTGCCAGTTCTTCCTGCGGGGCTACTGCCGCTTCGGGGACCGCTGCTGGAACGAGCACCCCCGCGGCGGCGCGGGCCGCCCCGGGCCGCCCCCGGCCCACGGTACCCACACCGCGCCGGGACGGGGCGGGGCGGGGCGGGAGGCCGGGCTGGACGCGGGGCTGCCCGTCCCGGGCGCTCCGTGCGGCCGCTGCCGGCGGGAGCTCCGGAGCAGAGCGGGCCGGGCGGGTGCCGGCGGCGGCCTGTGGCTCGGCACTCGCCGAGCTGAGCTCTGACGAAGACTCTGGAGCACAGGTCCTGTGAGGAGCGGCCGAGGGTGTTTAGCCTGGAGAAAAGGAGACTTGGGGGCGGCTTCTGGATTTCTGCAAATGCCTGAAAGGAGGCTGTGGGCAGGGGGAGGTCGGTCTCCTCTCCCAGGCAACCAGGAGACAGAGCTTTAAGCTGCACCACGGGAGGTTTGGGTTGGGCATTCACGGGAAGGGTGACGAAACATCGGAATGGACTGCCCAGGGAGGTGGTTCAGTCACTGTCCCTGGAGGTGCTTTAGGAAAGACTGGATGTGGCACTTGTGCCATGGTCTAGTTGACAAGGTGCTGTTTGGTCATAGGTTGAACTCGGTGGTGTCTGAGCTCTTTTCCAACTTAATTGATCTTGTGATTCCGTGACTGCGGGATGTGCCGCAAGGTAGTGGGAAAACGGCTTGGAAAACTCTGTTCTCATGAGCAGCGAGCAAGTTTCCAGCAGCTGTGTGTTGTACCTGGTGAAGGCTGTTTCCATTCTCATCTCCTCTGGGTGTTTGGGAGCTTTGGGAAGGAAAGGGGCACGACAGAGAGCGGAGGGCTGCAGTGATGGCATGGCAGAAAGTCACTGCAGCCACTTGCCCTTATTCCTGCTGGAAGGAGGCTCGGGGTTTGCCTGTAACAACACACACAGGTGTGTCCGAGGTGTCAGAATGAAACGCAGGAGCTCCCTGTGCTGGAGCAGAGCCCCTGCTGTAGCTATGGAGGCAGGAGCCCCTAACATTAACTTATGGTGTGTCCAGTTTAATCTTTTGCTGCTGGGATAGTTACTTCATGAAACAACTTAAGCAAAACTGAGCCAGTGTCTTTCTGCAGTGCCACGAGTTGTTGGTACGGTGATGTCGTTGAAGATGTCTGCTCATTAAGGCACAGGGGAGATTGGACTAGATGACTTCTAAAGGTGCCTTCCAACCCAGACTGTTCCGTTTGAGAAGCCGGGCTTGAGAACTACCCTGGGAACTCACTAGTTAAGCTGACTTAATAATGAGGTTAACTTATTAGGAAAAAACTATGTTGTAATTTCAGACTTTTTGTTGCCACTGTAAGACTTACAGTTTTTGCTGATGTTGATTCATATCTTAATGATTTAAAATGTCTGTTGTTTGCTTTTTGTTTGTTTTAATTGGCAGTTACTAGCGGAAGAGGAGGAGGAGGATGGGGTGCCTCTAACCAGAGATACAGCAATGTTATCCAGCCATCTTCATTCAAGTCTGATACATGGGGTGGCAGCAGAGATCACGGAAGAGGATTTTTTGGCTCCTCTGACTTTGGATCATCAGGCGGCAGCAGCAGAAATGCAGACTTTTCCCAGAACAGGTTCTCTGCCTTAGCCAACAGTCAGAGTGTCGCTGATGGCTCTAAAGATGAAGAGGAGAGACTTCTGTAAGTTACAGTCCTGTCTTACTGGAAGCATTTAGAATGAGCAGGTTGAAAGCTCACTGACTTCCTAGAGATAATGCAGAGGACAGGATCATGAGGAGAAAGCTGGGACGAAGCATAGAGAACATCACTTCATTTGGTTCTCTGGAATGATGCTGGCATGGGGAGGAAGTGACCCTTGTTTGGGACCTGGACTGGGCAGACAGTCAACTGCGATATTAGTAAGATGGTGTGGTATTTAAGTTGCAATCAGGAGGATAAGGAAGGGAACATATTTCAGTGTTTGAAAATAAGAAATCAGAGCCCCTTTAAGAAAACTAATTATTTTACTTGGGGTTTTTTTTTTTGTCACTTAAGACAATGAATCTTTCTGCCAACAGCAAAACTATTGGTTTCACAGAGGTGTATTTTACAATCAGTTACAAGTGACCAGTACCTGCAGGGCAGGTACTGAGAAGCAGCAGTGTGATTTCCCAAAGAAGCAAGGCTTTGGAAACACTTTCCATTATTTTTTTTAAGATTACATTAAGAAAACACTTGGTTTTCATGGTAGCAGGTTTTTTACTCTAAATTTGGATTGAAACCAATTGTTTGAATTGGTTGTTACTGGTGTTTTTGGTTTCACCATGCAATTTCACCTTCATCTGTGATTTTGTTTTGTTTATTAGAGAATGTGTAGTGAAAGACATGGAAATTTGGGAATCTTCTGGACAATGGATATTTTCATGTTACTCACCAATGAAAGAAAAGCCGAACGTCTCAGGTAGGTAATAATTTTCAGTGTTGTGTATTGCTGCTGTTGAGGATGTTTCTGTGACTTGCAGCATTGTTGTACCTCTGAGCAACCATTTACAAGGTGATGATTTGCCTTGTGATACAACAGAAAGGAATATTAGTTGATTGCAAATTCAGTTTGGACTTTCACCCCTCTGACACTCTGTAGTGAATCTATTTTTTTTGTCTCTGACTGTAACTCTCTTAGGAGAGACAATGTATCAAGGTCCCTGTCCTCATAACAGTAGAGGGCAGTTGGAAGTATCAATCTGTTTTCTTGGAGGTTTTTGACTCTTCCTGTCCTTGCAGGCTTTTCAGATGTCTCACCAGAAGAGCTGCGTCTGGAGTATTATGACAGCAGAGCAAACAATATCATTGGGAATTATGTAAGTATTTATAAAATGTTGGCTGGTGTGGACACTGTTGGGACAGGACTTGTTACTGTTCTTCAGGTGGCAACTCATGATTCATTTATCTCCAACTCTAGAAAATTATCAGAATGGCAAAATATTTTTCAATTCCTCTGCATCAAAGTGAATGCAAAAACAGCTGCTAGACACTCCTTGAATGAATCTTGTCCCTGCTCCTGTGTGTTATTTGTAGAAGTTACTTGAATCCTGTCTCAGAAGTTTAATGCCTTATACACTATTAGTCAGTTTGATTGTTATAGGTGGTTATTTGGTGCTTTAAATAGAATTTGACCTTGTTCTTTTACATACCTTTGTTGCAGGGAATTAATGTTGAAAATAGCAGATACTTATTTTCTAGAAACAGATATGTATATACTCGTTTGGAAGTAAGGCATATGTTTTTATATAAAACACCTCTCAAAGTGTATAAATCTTTCCTTCCTTGTAGTCCTGTCAATACCAAGGAAGCTAACAGAGTTTAGTGTTGTACCAGGAAAGAAATTTAGGCTGTTGGAGAGATGCAAGTACAAATTAATTCAAACTACATTGCACTCTTTCCTCTTCTTGGTTCTGTGTTACAGAAGGAATTGCTCTTGTCACCATTCTTGCTTCATAGGTTTAGATTTACTAGAATTGCATTTTTAGAGACAGGAGACACGTAATTTTTTTAAACTTCAATTAAAATAGTAAACTAAAATAATAATAAATAACAAATAATAAACAATATGCTCTACATGTCTATTTAAATAAATAAATAAATTTTGATCTCATCAAAGCAGTAAATGCAAGTTTTCCTAGCTCTCGGTGTTTAGGTGATAACTGTATGATACAGTTCTCATACAAGATGTGTAAGTGCAGCATGTCTTTTCCATGTTTCTATTCTTATACTGGGTCAAAATCTGAATTTTCCAGTTTATTGTATAGGAGCAGATACCAAGCAACATGATCTTCCAGCATGTGACTGGACACAAAAGAATTATTGTTGTTTGTGATGTAAGACTCTTTTGAAAAATGAAGGAATTTGTCTATAAAAAGATTACTCATTCAATTTTTGCAGGCATTTGTGACACTAGGTGTTTTACTTGTCTAGGTTTTAGGGAAAATTCGATTAGGCTAGGCATCAAATTAGATGTGTTAAACTTGAGTATAAATGTAGGAAATTCTGGTTTGGAATTCCTGAAATGTTGTTTGAAGACTTTTTAGGGTTTTGCTTAATACTAAATCACAGTTATCAAGACACAGATACCATTTTTTGCTGCACTGTTCTGTGCAGTTATCTGATAGATCACACTGAGGGAGTTGATTTAAATTAAGGAAGTTAATTTCATCAAAAGTAACTATTTTAGGATGATACAGTGGAACTGTTCTAAATTACAGCGTTTTGAAAGTGAGTATTTTTTTTTCTGAAAATCAGGAAGAAGCTAAGGTAAATCTTAGGACTTCAGCTTAGTGAGTGAGTGCATAAGTGGAAAGGCCAGATGGAAGAGTCTGTTCTCATATATATAAAACTTACATAACTTGTTTTGTGTCATTTTCCCCCCAAGCATCTAATTCAGAAAAAAATAGAACTTGGATTTGAAAAGTCCCAGAACTTGTTTGAATGTTACTCCTATGTAAAGTAAAAGGGTTGATTTAAGGACAATAGTAAGAGAGTTTAAAGGAATTCTCTGTTAAAAACAAAGACATCAGCTCCTCACGTTGAAGTTTTAGGAAAGAATATATCTTATTGGGTTAATGAAATTTCTTTTCTAATTCTAGATATCTTTTTTCCCTTCAGTTGCCAGATGACTCTTAAGTCTTCAGTAATAAAACCATGGTTTTATTTACCCCTTTTCAGATGGATGCTGTCCAGAAGTTAGCACTACAATGGAAAAATCGGCTACTTCAGTTGAAAGCTTTAAATGCATCAACAAAAGCAGCTTTGGTAAGTGTTCAAAAATGGCAACATGTCTCTGTGCCTGATGTAATTTTTTAATGAAGTAATTTACACAAATGTTTATTATAGCTAAAAAGATTTCTGAGATGTGGCAACTGTGATGTGCCACCTGGGCATATTCTCTGGACTCCTGAAATCAGTGAATTCCAGGTGCTATTACAAACCCCTTCAGTTAACTGAGGAAAAACGTACATAGGGATGGTTCCAGGTTAGCAAGGCAGCAGCTGGATCCCAGCTTTGGAATACTCTCCTTGCAAGCCACATGAAAACAACCAGAGCTTCAGTTTGGGATCTGGTTGTGTACACGACCAGGAAGAGGCCAATCCCCACCACGCCTTTTTTTTGCCATGTGCTGATGTTGACTTTTCCAAGAGAAGATCAGCAGGCTGCACCAGAATTCCCCTTCAGGACACCTTAGGATAAATGGAGCATTTGGCCAATGTCAGAATTGAGGAATAGGTGGGAGAGAAGCCTTTGGATACCCTTTGAAGATGGAAAGAGTCATTGGTGCTGGGAAGGTGACAAACACTTGTGAATGGAGATGGTTTTGCAGAAGCAAATGCCTGAGTTCAAGCCCATATGAATTATCCAGGGAGACAGAGGAAGTGGCTCTCTTTGCGTGCAGGTTGCTTGAAGTGCAGGGAAGGTTGAGGGATGTGATCCCAGCCCTTGGTCTGTTCAGTGCTGAAGGTGGACAAGCAGGATTTGGGCTTTACCACAGGAGAGGGTCATGGACACAGATGTGCTGAGGACAGAGACCAGAGTAAGTCAAAGCTGTGCCCTAAATGCAGTCACGGAGCAGAGCCTGGAATTGTAAGAGGTGAGAATGAGAGCTCCCAGAGGGGATCAGGTCAGTGACTGACAGGCAAAGATCAATCCATTGTAACAGATCTGCATTTCTGGAGGGTTTTGCAGAGCAGAGCGTGTATGGCCTTGGAGCACGTAAAGCACTGCAGGAACAGGCAGTTGTGAGGAGTGATCACTGTCCAGCATGGTCTGAGTTGGGTTCAGTAGGACTGGGCAGCTCTGCTTTTGTTTCAGCTATTTACTGAGAGACAGTTCCCTGTTTTGGAATCTAGTTTTCATGTATGTCTCTGGAATTTTTTCAGCTCTCTGCTTTCAAGACCACGGGCACTCAAGCAGCACCTGCCTTTGGAATGGGAGGACAGCAAACCTCAGGCTTTGGGCTGTCAAGTAAGTTCCTGTTCTAAGAGCCAAAACATGTACACATTTTCTGTAGTTTGCTACTGCATCTTTGAAATACAGCAGTGGTTTAGTATCCCTGGGGAGCCAATTCTAAAATTTTTTGTCAATTCTCTACTTGCAGACTTTCCTGTAAGCAGCAGCAGCAGCAGTACCAGTGCAAGCAGTTTCTCCTTTAAAGCCAGCTCCAGCCTCATCAGTTCAACATCATCTGGGAGCAGCCCTGCTGCTGGGAGCTCTTCTGCTGCTGCAAATCCCCCTGCATTTGGGACAGCATCCTCTCCCAGCACACCCCAATCCCTTGGCTTTGGCAGCCCGGCCACTCCATCCGCAGCCTCCTTCTCCTTCAAAGCAGCTGCCCCGGCTGGTGGCTTTGGGACTTCTGGCTTCTCAGGCTTTGGCAGTGCTTCTGCTGTGAACTCTGCAAGCACCACTCCAGCAGCCTTTGGAGCCTTTGGTGCCACCGTAGCCCCTTCTGGCTCGCCTTCCAGCGGTGCTTTATTTGGACAGCGCGCCAGTGCCTCTGGGCATCCTGTCACCTCAGCATCTGCTGCAGCCACCAACTCCAGCCCTGCCTCAGAGAAGTTATTCACACCCAAGAGCGAACTGTCAGCTGAAGAGTGGCAACAGTTTGAAGCAAAGGAGTTCACAATTGGAAAGATTCCTCTTAAGCCACCACCATTAGAACTTTTAAATGCTTTCGACCTTTTAAGTTTATTCAGAAGTAACATGTTTTGAAATGAAATAAAATGCTACTTTGAACTTTTGTTTCATCTCTCAAGTCTCCTGCAGGAATAAAATTACAAGTATAAACATGTGGACATTGTATTTTATAATTTCCTGGTTATTTTGGGACAAACTTTTTACATCTGAGAAATGAACTATTAAAAATAAAATGGAACATTTTCTTCTATTTGTTGTCATGTGAAATTCTAGGGAAACACTGTTTATAAAAAGGTTGCATCAAAAGAAACAATGCTTCAGTCAAGTATTCACAGCCTCCTGTGAATGGAACCCTAAAAAGACACATGCAGTACAAGTGCTTGTTGTTAAGACAGCCTTTTCTTATGCCTCTTTGAAGGTTTGTGCAGTGTTGGAGGCCTGTTTGCCAAGAGAGAGGGATGGCTTCTGTGTGGTCTGTGCCACACTACACTTTTGTGTCCCCCGGGGGAGCCAGTCCCTATGCCAGTTGACACAATTTAGCTGTTGCTAGTGGTGTTGCCTGAGGTCACCAAGCCTGCAGGAATGTTATATACAGCCCTGAAAGCATTCATCCTGCAGAAGGAGCTTGTGGGTTGTTATTTTGGTGCCTCTTAGGTGAAACTTTGCAAGCAATAGCACAACTGGCTTTCTGTGAATTGATGGCATTTTCTTGTCAGGTTCTCAAAACTTGATGGGTGCATATACTAATGTTACTTCTCCTGAAGTCATGATGTTAAGGGATCAATTTTGTTGCCCAGGGCTCTAAAGCTGGAGTCAGGAGTCTTCCAGATTCAGGGAAGGAGAACATTTGCTCTTGACCAGGCTCTCCCTTTGGTAGTCTATAATTGCCAAACCTCATCTTAAAGAGGAAAGCAAAAGTTTACTTCAGGATACACATCACTAAGTCAGTGGTTTCTTTAACACTTGCAGACAACATTTCAGTTCTCAGTATGGACCTCGTGGTCCTACATAAAACTTCACCTGTGTCATGTATCCGACCACAGGTCCACCAGAGACTGCCTTGCTAAAAGAGTGGGAATGACTGGAACAACATCTGGAATGGTGGGCTGGCGGTAGACACTCTGCAGCCTTCATGGAGAGCCAGGCTCCTCAGTGTGTGTGCTCAGTGCAGATGTAGCAGAAACTTGCAGGTGTTGCATATCTCAGCAGCCCTTTGCTGCTAAACCACTCTAGGAGCTTCCCAGGCTTAAAAATGAGCATATGCTGTTTTAAATGGAAGTATTTTGCTGTTAAAAAAAAAAAGAAAAAAAAAAGTAATGCCATAAAAATCTGGATATTCTGCTGCACACACCCAAACAGTATTGGCTAGATGTTCTCAAACATCCTTCTAACACATGGAGATCTCGAGGAAGAAGGGAATTTTAAGTGTTAGGTCACAGTGCCATTAATAAACAAAGATTAGGTGAGGTATTCCTAATTCTGATGACAAAAAATAAAAAAGTTTGATCAAATGTGGTTTTTAAAATCGTGTCCTCACCCTTAAAAGTTTTTTAAAAATTACTGTTACAGAGGAACTGTAAATCCTTTTGGTGTTTTCACAAATAGGCTTCGGAAAAGATGGCAGGGAGCAGTGTGATATGACTTACCTGGCAAAAGGCAAGCTGGGTGTTTGGCTGCCGAAGTAGGGATAAGGATAGGACAGAAGAGAAAGGAATAACATTACTCTAGGGGGCTCACTAAACTGCAGAAAATAGGCAACAATTTATTAGACCAAAGAAATCTATCCCAATATTTGCTCTGTGTATCTTTCTTTTTTCTATTTGTCCTTTTCTCCTTCTGGTATACTATATATCAAAGTTGGTTGCAATCACAAAGGAGGCTAAATGATACCTTCTATTAGCTACAATTCTTTCTTTCTTTCTTTCTTTCTTTTTTATTTCTCCTTTCTGCAACTGGTTTTTTGTTTGTTTGTTTGTTTTTGTTTGTTTGGTATATGGCTGCTCCCCAGAAAGTGATAATATTGTGGTCTGGCATATAAAAACATATATAGGGTGGCAGCAAACTCACAGATGTCACTTACTGTATTTTGATTTTGAACAGGAAACATGAGGTGAGTGTCCAAGCAAAGATGTGTAATGTCCCCTGATTAGCTGAAAATCTTGGTCTGTGAAATAGGCTGGAACATTCAAGCTCCATGTGATATTTTCAAGTACTTCCCTTACTTTGAAATAACAGGATTTATGAGTCACTGAAATTCCTGCAGTGTGGTGCAAACAACTAATTTGAAGAATGGAGTTTTGGTTTTCAAGATATCCTGGATTAATCCCCAGACAGCAGCTCTTGAGGTTGGCTGTATGCAGGAGAAAAACTCCACTGCCCCAGCTGGGGAGGCAACCCAGCATCTAACAAATGGAATTTTCTCTGCCCTTTTCCCTCACATGCTAGCAGCATTGGCAGATCTCAAAATGTGTTTTAGCATCTAAGAAGGAAAAGAAACCCGTGAGCCTCAGAAAGCATTTCAAACAATGAGGTCTTAAAAATGAAAGATCACAGTAGCCCCCCATGCTCTGTAGTTTCACAATGCGCAGCAGCAAGTGGCATGGTAGCCTCACACTGAACGAGGGAAGATGGACTGCAAACAATCTGGCTGGATTCAAGCCTCAGAGAACAAGCCAAAGGCATCCACATCACTAAATTAACAATGACCAGAAGGCTGAGGAAAGAAGAGCTTTCATAAATGCGCCTGGGGAGGGAAAGGAATATGAAAAACCTATTAATACAGGAACACTGAATTGAGATTGATAAGACTGAAATGGTGGAAATCTATTTAAAAAGTACTTGAAATGAGGGATGGTTGAAAATCAATAAGGATGTCATGCAGTAACTGATGAAAACAAGTAAGAAAATATTTGTGAAATGTGAGCTTACTGCAGCATAGTGGGAGTCCAGATAATTTGCTGTACGGGTCAGTAAGGGAATCAGATAATGGACTTGCTACAGTTTTGGTAAGTGATATCACTCAGATAAGTGGCAGAACACCAGGGATTTGCTGGCAGACCGAGGAAAAAACATACCTCAGTGAGCAAAGGTACTTAATTTGTTGACAGTTACAAATAATTTGAGGAGATTGCAAAGACAGATCAACTGGCTTTTAGTAAGGTATTTGATACAAGCATTTAGGAGGTTTCAGAGGTTTATGTGCTTGTGATTAGGGTTAGTGATTAATCAGAAACATCTATGAGTGAGTGCTTTTGTTTCTAGTCCACCTCCCATGTCCTAATGTAGAAAAGAGAGAGAGATTCACCTGAGCAACAGTGGAAGGAAAAAAGCCACAAATTCTATTTAGACAATTTGTCTGAATTGATATCAATTTAAGTAGGTATCTAATTAAATTTGACCCAATATAAGCCTAATGTAAGCTGAAGGGAAAGTCTGGACTTCTCGTGTTCAGAGAGGGGGAGCAAACTGTAGAGTAGAAAGGTGCTGACAGTAACTGAGATCTGAAGCCATGCTGGTTCAGATCAGGAAAACAGTTGGAGCTGTAGGAATCTCCTATAGCTACAGTGATGCTGTGCTTAGCTCTGAGCCTGCAACTGCCAGAGAGCTGCAAGATGAGTAGAAGGAGATTCAGAGTGCAAGCAAAGCCATTGGAAATGAGAATTCAGGAGGGAACTTGAGAGCTGAATATTTACTGCTTGGTGAAAGCAGAGGCTGCGACATGCAATGACTGTCATTTTGAAAGGGTGCCCTCTCAGGAAGGAGGAAACAGGCCTTTTCTAGTAACCAGAATATGGTGCTACCTTCACAGACTTAGACAGGAAGTTTCCCACCTGGAAAAGTCCTGTTCTACACCTCTGTTAAAATCTGGCCAAGCCAACCAAAACATGAGAACCAAGTCCCTGCTTGTCAGGACTAGCAGCACATGTCCTCAGGGATGCAGCAGTCAGCACAAGTAGATTTGATCAGTTCCTTTTGAACCACAATGCACCAATACTTTCACAGAGAGTGACAGAGTTACAACACTGAGCATATGGGGCAGGGAGCTCTATGTGCCTGCCACCAGTCCTGGGAATGATTCAGGGTGCTGGCCATAAAGAGGCAACCTCTCTCCACTGAGTTTAAAGAAGCAGATTAACTCTCTAACCCTGGGAGTGAATATGCCTCTTGGTCTTGAAACTTACACTTGCCTTGAAACTCTCACTTGCAATTGCCTGGTTCTCCTGTTAAGAATATCTAAGTAAAAAACCACAGTTGTTCTTAGCAGCTCAGCCTTAGGCAATATGCTTATTTAATCTCCAACACCCTCGCAAATTTTCAATCACGCAACAGGCTCCTTGGTGGGACTTACTCTCTTGCAAAAAAACCAAAGCCAGATCTTAAAATGGAGAGAAGAAGAGCAAGAAGAACAAGATTTAAATGTCGGTAGGCTGATGCACATTTTTGTTCAGGTACATGGATTGCTTTGTCATTCCTCCACAGCCAGTAAGATTTGTTCTTACCACGTACATGAGGGACATAAGAAGCAAGTTTTATGCCTTTCCCCTTCCAGCAAGCAAGTCTGTTACATTGCTAATTGCTAGGTTGTCATCAGAAATGCAATCTGGTGGTTTTAAAGTACCTGCAGCAATTATATCCTGTTCCACCTGAATTTCGATTTTGTTGTGGCAGTGGGTTCTTAGCAAACTAAATGAATTCTGGGCATCATCAAGGAAGGTCTCTGTTCTTCAATGAAGTCTTATCTTTGCAAGTCACATGAAATATTCCCATTGCATATGCCCTACAAGCTAACTAGATTAGTTCTAATTATACCAAATAAACCAACCTCCTGTGTGAATCAAACAAGCAACATTTGCATGTGTGCGTGCAAAACCATGTCACATCACATTCAAGAGGAGACTGAGGTACAGTTTTGATCTCTGAGAGCTTTTCTATCAGAGAAAAGGCTACCCAATGCTGTGGTGGTTTTCTGACGAGCATCTGTGCATCTCTGGCTTGTGATGCACTTCAGTATTAAAGTACTCTTTATGGGCACATGAAATTTTGTTATTACAGTTTACTTCCGCAAGTATGGCTTCTCTTGAAGTTTCTACAATGATTAAATAGAACTAAAAGAATATAAAACTGAAATAAAACTTTGTAACCAGGGGTTGCATTAGAAAAAAAAAACAAAACAGCTGGTATCACTTACTGTTCCTGTATGATAGATGGACAATAGATGACGTGGAGAAGAACCTTCTGTATTCAGGATACATGAACTCCTTGGGGCAGAAGAGAGCCTTCAGCTTTCTCCCATAGCCTTGTTCAGGAGCTCCCATGGCAGGGGGCCAACAGGCCCTTGCAAAGTGAAGCACTGCTTGAACTTCACCCCAGGAGCTTGGCAGAGCCTAAAAGAGAGCCCCAGCCTGCAGGCAGATCTGCCTGACTTGAGATAAGGCCTTTTCAAATTTTACTACAGATCCTTCTGCCTGGAGTCTGCTTCAGACATCTCTGTCTCTATCTAACCTACCTGACTTGCTGGAGACTGATTTCTTTACTCCCTGCCCCATGTGCCTCCCAATCTTCCAAGCTCTTGCACACAAGGCCCCCTGCATGGAGTAGTGACTTCCTCAGCCTCCCTGTGCAGGTTTTGCAGAGGGAAACGGCCACCAGGAACCCCTCCTCTGCAGAAGTCTCTGCCTCTGCCTGAGCAGGGTGGTAACTCACATGATATGGGGACACGGTGCTCATGGCTGGAGACACCTCCAAGCCAGCCTGAGCACGTAGGCAGAGCTGGACATCACAGTGGCTGCTCACACTGCTCCAGCATGACCTGTCTTTCCAGCTGGTGCTGTTTCAAGGCTCTGTCCCATCAGTCCCCTTTGCTCACATATTCAAACTCCCCATCACATGGCATTTCTAGCAAAATGATTCCCATCAACCTTTGATCACGCTCCATAACCAGTGGTCAACTCCTCCTGCCTGTTCTTCCCTGGCAGCTGCCTCTGCCTGCACTTCTCAGGAGTAGTACGTCTAGAAACTCAGGGGTGCTAAAGCTCCCCCCGACCCTGACAGGACAGTGCTTCTGCTTCTCCAGGCACTTGTCTGAAACACATCTAAAGGTTTCTTTTCTCCCAAAGAACACTGATACAGTGATGTACCTTCCTTCTGGCTTGCGCTCTAGTCCCCTACCCCTTCAGTGCACTGGGGACAGAGGGGGCACCACATTTTGTCATCCATCAGGTGTACAACCCAGGAAAGGAGGAGACACCTCTGGGCTTCCACACAGGAATGACTGTAGTCTGTCTGCAAAGAGTTGCTTAATTGTTTGTGTCTGACAACAATCACATTAGCTTTCTCCTATTTTTCCCTTCTGAGCGTTGCTGTACAGAAGAGGAGGAAAAGACAGGAGAAAAAGGGCACAAAATATTCAGGCAAGTTTGCTGAAATTCATGATACTGTCAGGGGAAAAAACCCAGACACCCTAACTTTGGGTTATGTGGCTGAAACACAAGCCCATCTTCCTTTTCATAGCAAAGCTTCAGAGCAGCACCTATCAAAGAGCACACATGATACAAATAACACAAAAAAAATCTAAGTTACTTCTTGCAGAAGGAAATACATACGGTTGTCAATAATAGGTCCATACTGAAGTAACCAAGGTATGTTGGACACCTGATGACATATAAGGCTGTCCTGTCTGTTTTAAAAAAAACAAGGATCTCTCTCTGACCTTTTCTTATGTATTTATCTACTTTGGAAAAACATTGAATAACATTAAAGATACTAGCAGAGCGTCTCAATATTACAGACAGCATTGAAGAACAAACAAATAAGTGCACAAAAAAACTCGTGATCACAGCTGAAATAAACTGGTTCTGGCAGCAAACTTCTACTTAAGTGGTCACTGGACAGATTCCATCCTTACGATGATCTATTTTGAGAAGGTTTATCCTTCCAACAATAACAGAAACAGTCACGAACAGAGGGAGTCCTATAAAGTAACTAAAGAGTACACGAGAACAATATGTGATTTTTTTGTTGTTGTTGTTTTAAAAAATCTGTTAGAGTGTGTGTGATTGAAATTTATAGCTGTGCATCCAAAATTATTTACTTAGAAGTCTGTATCTATTGTAGTACTTGGTGCACAGGAAGAGGAAATAAATTGCATTTTAGAGCATTGCCACCTCTGATGCTGGGCCTGTGATGATTCACGCAGCCCTGGAGGTCAGCCAGGGGACTCAGAAGCCACAAAGCCCCAGTGCACACTGTGCATCTCCCCTGCTCTGCTCAGCTCTCACAGGCCCTCAGTGTGGACTCATCTTTAGAGAAGATGCCCCAGGGTTGTGGTGCTGGCTGTTATCCATCTGAAAAATTCCCTATGAACACAGGACTCCCAAATACCAATTTTAGTCTCTGACACAGAGCACAGGAGCCAGGAAACTGCTGAGGTCCAATCTATTATGTTTTTTGATTTATATCCAAATTACTCAATTTTAGCAGGTTTCCTAAAAAAATTACACAGTTTTGATCATACCACTGATCCTCTGTCTGTGGTTCCCTTTGCACCAGTCTTTTTTTTTAACCCCACAGCAAATTTTCAGGAAATTAATTTTTAAAGATGACCATATTCTCATAGCTATAGTAAGAATTGGCAAGGAAGGAAAAGCAGGCTAAATGCTGTTAGCAACTGCTTGGCTGATCAGCACACATGGAAATCTGGTATCTAGAGTAGTTTACCAGACTTTTGCCTCATTGGGGTATTAAAGAGGACAAAGGGCACCAAATTATAGGAAACTAGGCTTCATACACATCATTCTGTGGCTCAAAACCATCTTGTTTCAAGTACCAAAGCAAGATTCTTCCATGTTCAAACATGAAGGTAACCAAGGAACAAGGTGCTATTTAAGTTCAGATGTAAAAGAACCAAAGCTCACGACTTCACCCTGGGTACTGCCAACTTGCTGCCAGTTTCATACTTAATGGAAAACAATGAGATTATCCATGATCCAAGAGCTTTGCAGATGGACCTCAAGTCTCCTCTCTCAGGATTCCTAGGATCCTTCCACTGCAGAACTTTCCAGCCTCCCAGAACTTAGGAAAAAACCAGAAACCATGAATGATCTTTCACTTAAATGAAAGTGGAAATAACAATCTGATTAAAATAAAACAATTGTTATTAAATTTTTTGCCTTCTGATAAGTTTCTAGAAATAATTGTGCACGAACCCATTAGTGTATCACTAACCTTTTATCCTGTCATATGACACAGTATATTAATTTGCTTGCTCTCTCATTTGGCAGAGAATGGCATTTCTTCCAAAGCATGTGAAGTTTTTCAAGACATTTCATATATCCTGATTATTTTGAAGAAACTGCTGGCTCAGTTCAGCTGAGGAAATTTGCATATTCATTCATCTTCTAATCTTAAATGTAACTTATTCCATAAGACTTAAGGTACAGGAGGGTGTGATTGTGACTGAACAAATCCAGACAATAAGAGATGTTTTTCCTTCACACATAGCAGACTGAAGAAGTCCCAACAGCCAACGATTTCCTCTGTTCAAACTGGAGAGAGTTGTCCATGCATCAGTATATGGAGCCTCCTTTATTCCACAGGGCAAACACAGCCCTCTGAAAAGGATCCATAACACTCAAGGCAACCCAAGTGTGAGCAAGAATATTTAAACTCACCAGTAAACTGAAGTTTGGGCAGACTCCAGAGAACGGCTCAGATGGGCTTTTCACAGGAAACACCACTGAACAGTAATCACAAGTCCTCTAACATGATGCAGCTTCTGCCTGCTCATATTCCATCATCTCCAGATAGGGACTTCTTAGTTATCATACAAGGCTTGATAAAACTTTGAAACAGTCAGGCAAGACTTCACCCATTCAAGTGTAAGAGAAAGCAAAGAGCACAAAACCAGCAGATCAAGCCTTCATCCCTCTTGCATCACTCCTGGAATCCCTTCACTACCAGGGGACAGAACTTCCTTGCTGCCTGCTTCAGCTGTGGCCCATTATAGCCTGAGAGGGTAAAAGAAGGGAAGCAGGTGTTGAGAAGTCCCTTACAATGATAATGAGAAAAGGATGACACTGAAAGTTTGCTTGAGTCCCCAGCAGGGAGGGGATTGCATCTCTATGCACCTTCTCCTCTGTGTCCTGGATCACCAAACATTGCCCTAACCACACAAAAAAGGCGGAACCACGCTGCCCGTTCTGGTTCTCTGCTGCCACACTCTCCCTGCAGCACCCCCAGGTGCTGTGATCTGTGTTGGCCAAACTGAAACCCACCAAAGAGTCCCTGCTGACCCTGTGGCTACCAGAAGAGCTTGGGTTAATACAAGAGCACCCTTTGCTCACAATTAATGAATCATATAGACAATAGGAAAGTACTAAGTCGGGTTGCACTTGTCCAGGACACCAAAGCTGGCACGGTGGAAGACTGGCTGAGCCAAGGCTGTACTGCAGAACCAGAAGAGCACATGAAAATGCTCCTGCAGTTCTGGTGCTTGGCTGCCTGGATGGTCATTACGTGGTCACGAAATGCTTAGCACAAAGCAGTGATAGCTGATTATGCCTGCTAAATACCGCTGTGGTTCCAACACTAAGTGGTTCTATTAGCAAGTTTGTTTTGCCAGTTCTTAATTGCAGCGAGACTTGGGAAGATAAAAACATCAAAGGAATCCTTTTAGCTAACCAGATAAGTCTTGTCTTTATTCCTATGACCTTTTAAAATTTCTCACCCTATTCAATTTGAAAACCTGCTGTAGGCTGTTAGAATTTAAATTAATATATGCTTCTTTGGAGACTTTAAAGGTAAATGAAAGGTTACATATACTGGACAAAATTGCTTCTTTTTAATGGTTTGCAGGTACATAAGAAATAGAATTAAATAGCCTTCTGGTTGCCCAAATTGTCCATTATAACCTCCCTGGCCAGTAATTTTTTAACTGAATTTTAAAGCTCTCACTAAAGATTGTGATGTATCTTGAAGATGTATCTGCCTGCTTTCAGCCCTATCTCTACAAATTATTATTAGCAAAAAACCTGTGTCCATCAACTTTCTCCACACAAACTTCTTCAAAAGCATTAAATGATTGACTTAAACACCAAAGGAGCTGGGATTCAGAAAGGAACTTAACCAAAGGTGACTGAAAGGCTCTAAACTCAGGCCTAGCAAACCCATCCAACAAGAATGCAATGAGTAAGGATGGAGTGTCTCCTAAATTCCCTGCTTTGTTTTAGTCTATATTTGCTCTTATTTAAATAATGAACAGTTCTCAATTACGTTCTAACCAGAATTAGCTCCTAAGAGCCAAAGCCTTTCTTATCGTGGATGCTTGTTTTAACTAAAGTAATCTCAAAGCTCTGGACTACTTGGTGGTCCCCACCCAACAGGAAGTCACCTTTCCTGTTTTGTAAATAACCTGAAACTTTTCTTTTCAATTTAAAAATAGTATCCATTACAAATACATTTTGAGAGAGAGTTCTGCATAATTGAAAACACATGCAAAGCATTCAAATACCACGGGAATGAAAACTATAAAACATGTTGTAGATCAATACAAGACAGAGTTTGCACATCCCTCTGCTTTCAGTGCAGAGCTGTGATGGAGAGATGGCTCTGTAATGTGAGCAAAAATTTCAAGGAGATTGCCTTTTCTGGAGTTTTGGACTTCTATCTGTATGAACAGACTATGTTGAAGCTTTCCAACAAATGTCACCTGAAGTGCAAAGCATGTCACTATGGAACAGCTTAAATGTCCTCCCTGTGCCTTTCAGCACAATCAAATAATGTCCTTAAGCCCTACTACATTTGACTGCAAAAATTTCATAATGCTCCTTAATTTTTATTTAAAGTTGCTGTAGCTCTAAAAGCTTTGAAGACCTGGCACAAAATCCTTAACTAAATACTTTGTGATTTTCATGCCGTTTTCTACACAATTTAGCTAGCCAGAAACATTTTAGCGGCTTAAACAAAGGAGGAGGTGTCAGTGTGAGATCAATCCCAGGCAGAGATTGTATTAGCTCCTGGGAAGGCCATGCTGGCTCATCCAGAGGGAAGGGGAGCTGGTTCAGGATGTTATGGTGGGCTGCTAACATAACGTCACTTTCAGTCACTTTCTTTCAGAATCTTCCCATTTCATATGAATTGAAGAAATAAATCCAAGTTGCCTTCAAATGTGTTGAAGCGCATGTCCTTAACAGAGCATTAGGGGTGCTGGGGGAATGTAGGGGTTCAGAAATACACTGCCATTCCTCAGCACAGTGGGCAGAGCCTTGAGGGTGGATATTGCTCATTACAGATACAGATGATGCTATTTTACATGTTGTTATACTTGCAGAGCTCATTTTGCTTAAAGTATTACTAACCCTCCCTTCACCTGATTTTCCTACCTCACTTGTAGAATTATTAATAAATTTTTTACTCAAAAACTAGAGTGGTAAAGGAGTCTCCTTCTTCATATTCATTTTCACAGCTGCAGAAGATGTTTGGAACACTCCACTGTGCTTTCCCTCTCAGTTTGCATGGCTGAGATGAAGAAGATGATGAAGAACCCTTGTCTTGCAGACTCTGTGCAAAGCAGCCTCAGACAGAATCGTTGTTTGTAACATTTTTTCTGAAAGTTCTCTCTCCCTTCTGTCCTCAGTCACAAGGCCCTGAGAATTTATTCTGAAGCTTTCCACCATGCTCCAGTTAGACAGGGAGATTTGCATTGCAACTCACTTCTGTGCTAAGTGACACAAGCAAGAATTAAAGCGAACAAACTGATCTCACTGTTCTAATAGTTCATCTGCAGTTTAACAAGAAAATTTTGAGATGTCTTGTCAGGTAAAGGCATCTACCAGAACCCAGAGCTGGATTTCTCCTGAGGTATTGGTGAAAACCATACCCATGCAAAACACTGAGCCAACGTGGCTGCTGCTGCTGACAGTGCTCCAGCCTGGGACAGCAATGCTCTTTAGCACAGAACCCCAGACTCAGTTGGAAAAGACCTTTAAGATCATTGTGAACCCAATGTCGACCCAGCACTGCCAAGGCCACTTCTCACCCCACTGCCAAGTGCCACCACCACCACAGCAATGACATCCAATGGCATTCTCACTGTGGGGCTCACTTCCTCATTTTCACTCATCAGTGGCCTTCAGCTGAGCTTTTCTACTTGGAAGATTATGCCTAAAAATATAAGCATTCGTATGCTCGAAGTAGAAGTATAGGGTCACAGGAGAGGAAGGGAATATAAATGTGTATCTGGGTGAAATCCAGTAATTTGGCTACCAAAACAGGTAAACAGCTTCATCATTTGCTCCTGGTTTCAGACTTCTGAATTTCATCCTATACAAATAAACAGCCTGAAAAAGTAAAGAAGCTCTGAGTTCCCATTATATTCTAAATAAAACAAACATAGCCATTTGGGTTATATACTACATTTCTTTACTTTTGTCAATGTCTCAACTGAATTTCTTGATTTTTTCTTGATTTGAATAAAATTCAAACTTAAGGAAAGGTATAAGTAATTAGCTAGTGTTATCTCAGGACTACTCTGATGTAGTTTTTATTTGTTACCAGAACAACCACAAAAGTTGAACTGATAAAAAAATTGCTCAGTGAAGAATTATTTATAACTCGAGTTTCCTTGGCCTCTATGTCTTAGCAAAACCTGATTTTTCTTGTTTTTATTTGTCATTCTACAACAACACCATTCGACAACTAGTTTTTCTTGCCAAAAGTTCTTTTGCGCTATGTAATAATAGAAAAAGTCGGTACTCTGAAATGTAACAGAACAAACAATTAGTAACTAAGAGATCAAATAATATCTATTTTCATTTCATTATTTTGTTATTAATTCATAAAAACTCATTTTTTGCCTTCATCCAAATACCACTCACTACAACAGAAAAGTCAATACGAGAAATATATATATATATATATATATATATATATATATATATACATAATGCATATAGTGAGCATACAGAGGTTTGAATGTACCACCCATTTTCCTCCTCTTCACTTATGCTTCTCTTTTTTTACTTTCTTTTCTTCAGGTCTACTCCATTTTTTACACTTTGGTGCCAGACACAGTACAGGACTAAATTCAGACTATGTACATTGGATATAAAAATCTTTACTGAGAGCAACAGCAACGACCACACATTGGATATGAATTTTTTTTAATAACTTTTTTCACCTGTCCATGAGCAGCAGAACTGAACCACCTGCAGTGAAGCCTCTTATGTTGGGCACCAAAGAGCTTTCCCTTCCTCCCAGAGCACTGCATGCAGCAATGCTCCGAGCGCCCAGCTGCAAATTAAGCAGCGTGGCTGAGGAAAGATTCGTTAAGCTATTTTGTTCTTTTCGGGGAGACAGCTTAAATTATAGATCTAAGAAGCAGATTTTTTCTATTACAGGATGCACACACATTTTCTGTAATGATTTTAATCATGTAATATAGTGTTTCCCATGCTGGGCTCATAGCTCTGGTGACCAGCGCAGTCTACATGCTAGACAGATTTTACCCTCAGTACTTCACTTAAGCTAGGGATTGTGAGTAGGCCGCTGTATTAAATCAATTTTTTGGTTCTCACACGGTAACGCAGTAAAGCCATGTTAGATTTTCCAGTATTGGCAAAGAAAGCTGAAATAAAATAACCATATTCCAATGCAGATTTAAAACAGAATCAGTTCAAATTTACTGCTCCTGTCACAGAGAGGATATGGGTGTTCATTTAAGATGAACTCAGAAGACTAACTCCTATACATTTAATATATTTCCCTGCCCACACGTGATCAGAACTTTTAAAGATTATTATGTATTCCATTTGGGAGCAGGGCATTAAAAATACACACTGGTCCCAGTCAAGCAGCAGTTCCTGTTGATGTTTCTGCAAGCAGGAGCCCCTCCAGCTGTGGGGCAGGGTGGTCAGCCCTGATCTGGGGCTGCAGGAGCCTGAGTGTCCTCCCCTGCCCTGCCAGCAGAACATCAGGGCCTGATCCTGCCGCCTGTTACTCTGCAGCAGCTGAAGATGAGTCGAGGTGGTGATGGATGAGTGGGAATGGGCAAGTCATGGCACAGCCAGGCTGCTCCTCCCGTGCCTCCCTGGATAACCCATTGCCCTGGCAAGCCGTGCCCATGCTGTGCAATGGCAGCAGGCAAACTTGGGAAAACCCAACCCAAACCAAACCCTGTATGATCTCTTTCCTTCTATTCCTCCCTGCCAAAGCCCCAGTGAATTCTCCTCCATGCTGTTAGCTACAGAAGGTGGATCCAGGTGGATTTAAGTCCTAAGGTGAAAGCAACCCCTCCCTAGGAGTACACCAGCTCCACTTGCTCAGTTTGCCTCCCTTTTATGCCATAAATATTAGTATCTAAGTGGGGCATTTAGATAGAAGGCTGGTTGATTTGTAATATATTTATCTTTTTTTCTCCTCTCTCTATTGCCTGTATATTCACTGCTTGTTCTAGCCTCTAAGGAAGAGGTTACTCTCTGAATTACTGCTATGAGTCAGTGGGAATACAGTCCAAAAATGCAGCATTTTGCCCATTTTTTTGATGCTAACACACTAAAGAGTATGTTACGCTAAAGTTCAGCTGCCAGCATTTTCATTATTTTTGACTTCTATTTCAGGGAAGTGCTGAGGTTATTTCTTAAGCAGTCAAGGCAATTTCACTGGACCATAAAACAACTGAGCTTCTGTGGTGAACTCTTATCCCTCGCCCATAATAAGTGAAACATAGCATATACAGGGAGCAAGGTGCAACTGAGTACGTTCAGTTTACTTCATTTCTTAGAAAAGCTTTAAAGGAGCTTTGGCTGTGAGACTACTTCTCCTTCAGTGTCCTCCCACCAAGGAGACTACAGAGCAGATGTTCTTGTTAAGTATGTTCTCTTTGATAGGTCACTTTTTTGGCTGGGGCTTGCTGATTTGATTGTTTCTGGATAACTTTTTTTTTAAAGAAATTTTTCTCTTCTTCTTAGCCAAAATATCAATTAATGTTTTTAGAGGAAACAGAACTTTTCAGCAAAAATTTGATTGCTCTTTTGAGCTGAATGATACAAAATCAATCTTTTAACACCACTCTGAGCAACAGGGAAGCCTGAATCAATTTCATTAAAATATGATGAAAAAATATGGGTCTCGTGCAGCCATAATCATGTGCTTTCACTGCAATTATCTACTCTCCTGATTGGAAGAGGTCTGTGCCTCAATGAATCATGGTGACTATAAAATACATCATTAACAATTCATTAAATCAATATGAGAAAAGTAGCAGAGTAAAACCGATGTCCAGATTGTAAATTAACTCTGTCAGCTGCAAAACTGAAAGTGGGTCAGCTGAGGTGCACATACAACAGGCCAGAAGCTTTGAAAGACTTCCAGACTTTGGAAGACCATGGGCTACCACAGCAGAGCCCTGGGACTGCCAGGATAGCTGCACCTCCTCCTTGCACTCTCATCATAGTGGAAAAAAAAACCACAACAAACTTATCCAGAGGTAATAAATAAATAAATTTACTTCCTGTACATACCTTTAGAAAAGGTGTGTGGTGCCATCTGGACAGTCAGTATCTGTTATTGCGCTCTGTCTTCAACTGCTGCCCATCTGCAGCCCTGCCATGGGCAGGGAAGATGAGTCCACCTGTGAGGATGAGTAGGCCAGGGCACTCTGTGGGTCTGAGGCTGAGCTCTTGTGAGGATTTGCAAAGTGCTGCAGAAGATTTCTTGGGCTCCCCTACCTTCCCCACAAGCTGCTTTCATGAGCCATTTTGGGCCACTGTCACACACGTGGCTACGACTGAGCAGGGAGTTTAGCATTTGTCAGGAGGGACCAAAAAAAGCAGAGAGCTGGCAGGCTCATTCAAGCCTTCCCTCAAGAGCAAATCTGGCCAGAAATTATTTGCATCACTAAAGAAATGCTACATCTTTCATGGTGCAACTTGAGGCCATTTCTTATTATCCTGTTGGCTCTCACCTGGAAGAAGAGACTGATCAGCCCCTCCTACAATCTCCTTTCAAGTAGCTGTAGAGAGAGATAAGGTCACTCCTGGGCCTTATCTCATGCTGTGGTCAAATGCCAAGTTTGGAAAATTGTCTTTTAAAAAGTCTTTAAAATTGGAAACAATTTTAGATTGGATATTGGGAAGAATTTCTCCACAGAATGGGTTGTCAAGCATTGGAACAGGCTGCCCAGGAAGTGGTGGAGTCCCATCCCTGGAGGTATTTAATAGATGCTGGACGTGTCTCTTAGGGACATGGTTTAGTGGCAGTGCTGGGTTAACAGTTGGGCTCAATGATCTTAAAGGTCTTTTCCAACCTAAACCACTCTATGATTCTGTCACCAACACCAACACAGGAATTTGAGAAATGTATGACTGCTAGGAAACACCTCCCCATAAAAGGGTGGTAAAATGCACAGCTTTAGCTACTACAAAGGCAAAAAATAAAGGTGCTGGAATTACCAAAAGCCTGTTTGGTCAGTTGCAAGAGTTAAATAATTTTTCAGTGATAAACTGAGATAGTTGATGCTAGAAACTGATCAGGAGTTATTTTTTTCCTTCCTGGTACAAGAAGAACTACAGACTGCTAAAGCAGTTTTGTTTACATGTTTGGTTCAATCAGCTGATGCCCACTGTCCCGTGTGAAGCAAGGCACAGATGATTTCTTCCCAGGAAGGGAATTTGTCAAGCCCTAAGCAGAGTTCCCTTGAGAGATCACTGGTAATGGCAGACAACATTTACCTAAACATACCTGGCTGCCAAACCAAGATTGTCTTGTTTTCCTTTACTTTCTGGGCCAAAAGCCAAGTTCATACTTCAAATCCCCTTTTTTCCCCTTTTTTTTTTTTTTTTTTTAAGTTCCTGTGAGCAGTGATAAACAGTTCCTGTGTTCCTGTTGCATTGATGGTGGTGTGATAGCAGTGTGAGCGTGCCAGCTCTGTCAGTCTAGACATGCAGGTACACATGATGTGTTCACACCCTGTCATCTGACAGCCTTCAGGTAGCAGAGATGTGTATCTCCTCAATGAAATTTAATAACTGAGCTGCTAAAGCTGTGAAGTACCAAGCACTTCCTGCCCACGCACTTCTTTGTCAGATGAAGCCCTAAATCTCCCTGAATGTGTGTTTCTTTGCCGCGAGAATGTTTAGGGTATATTTCAAACCTCTTCTCCTTTATAGCTGCCTGATTCAATTCACTTGTTTAAATTGCAAAGCTGTTTCTCAGAGAGCAAGAATAATAATGTAGAAACTATAAAGGTAATTTTAGATCTGATGATGATCCACAGGTTTCAAGCGACCCCTCAGTGTTTCAGACACAGTCAGCTATGGCTAGAACACTTAGAGAAGTCAGCTCAGTTTTCAGATGGTCCCTTCAGTCTTGACTTACCACATTTCTCTTAGCTTTTTATTCTTTTCACTTCCTTTACACTTCTGTTCCCCCTAGCTCTTTCTTCCCTTCTCCTCTCCTCTTGTGAATGTTGGCTGCAACCACACCACAAATGGACCCAAATATTTTCTGTGTCAGCCCTGCAGGAATGTGTAATCTAAGGCCCAAGAGCAGAGGAGGAAGAATGTGAAGGACTGGAGTGTCACAGTAAAGCCACCTTTTAGTTATTACCCCAGCCCTGGTGGGTTTGGATTCCTCTAACCACAGGCCTGATCCTCAGTGCCTCTGAAGTCTATTTACAACATGTTTAATAATTTCTACCAGCTGGTTCTTATTCAGACTGTCACTCAAAATTTATGTAACAATTTCGTGTATCAAATAACATGGCAAAAAACTCCATCGTAACCAACTTTATTGTTTTTAGGCTGATAAATTTTTGGTTTTAATTAACAGGCATTTGTTGTCAGCAGTTTTCCTCTGGAGGTTCTCAAAACCCTCTTGGGAATGAGCATTCAAACTTCCTTTCTCCCCAGCAGACTTTGGATCAGGCTCCCAGTGCTGAACCACAGTGTTTGAAGGTCACTTTTCACTTCTAGGATCAACAACCTGGAAACAAAGGGGTGCAATTAAAGTTAATGTCCCACATGGTTTAAAAAATAATTGTGAATGCCTTCGAAACCTGACATTTCAACTGGGAATGTAGCTGATTGAATAACAACAAAAAAAAGGCAACAATCACATGAGGACGCTGCAGTCATATGATTTTTTTTGCACAGTCAGTCACAGCTTTGACTTCGATTTATGCTCCCCCTTGTTTCTGTCAGATAATGAGGGCTTAGTTTAAACAAGCCTGTAGCCCTCAGGCTATTGCTGTCACCCTGCTCCTTGGCTGGCAGTAGCAGGGAGGGTTAGCTCCAGCCAGGAGGATGCTGGAGCATGGATTCTAAATATGCAAGATCCACAGGACTGGACATCACAGCCTGCACTACTGAGAGAAATGCTGGCTAGGGTGCTCTGGGTAGTGGTAATAACTTATACAGCTAATAGAAAACACTAGAAAAATAGAAGAAATGACAAAAAAAAAAAAAAGTAGTCAGATTTCTAAAATCCCTTTCCATTGGGCAATGTCTTCATTCTGTTGACATTGCCTTGGAGTGATGGACTTCCACCTGCCCTGCCCAAAATAAAAATGATTTATTGTTACCCAGATCACTCGGTTTCTGGCTAGCTGCTGTCACACTTACGAGTGCTGTTCTTTGAGACCACTGAGACTACTACTCAATTCTCTCTTGAGGACTGTACCTGGCTCTATGCCTTGCTTGTTTTTCGCTGCAAACAACAGCAAGAAACATCACAAGGCTGCCAGGGCTTCAGTGAAAAGCAGCTGCTGCACTGCCTGTAGAAGAACACCTGGGCTGGGCAAACCCATTGAACCTGAATTTGAACCACTAGGTGCAGTGTTTGCCAATCTATGCTGTTCCTCTTGAACCACTGGATATACCTCATTATTTGGCTGGGCAGCAAAGTCTATTTTTGTTAATTGCTACAATCCAGAAGTTTATACAATCAGTTGTCTGTGTGAGGATCATGGATAGTGAGTGGCCATCACCACCCAGGGGCTGTGATGGCACCTCTAGCCATGGTTAGATTGGATAGGCATGCACCCAATAAATGTTTAAACAATATTTTCCTTAACAATCAACTCGGATCAGGAGCCAAGTCAAGAGATGTGTTGGAATTGGCCATTTTCCATTTAGTTTCGGGTTGTTGCCCAGCACATAGGATGAGCCATGTGGTTAAGTAGTGATGGGTTCATCAAATGCAGTGAGCTGTTGCAGCAACGCTTGCAAATCAGGCTGGGGCAAGAATTAATTTGGATCCCTAATTTAAAAACAAATTAAGTACAAAAATTGATCACAGTGCAAAACTAGTATAAAAATGCCTGTGAGGTGAATGGTGTGGCTCCAAACAGGTCTCTCAGTAATCCCAGGGAACGCTGAAAGCAAAGGGAGTGAGTCATAAGCACATGAGCTGAAAGAAGCTGAAGACAAAATCATGCATCTCTGCTTAATTCCATCACATGATGAGTCCCGGGGCCCTTCATTTAATCGGAGAGCAGAGCGGCGGAGGAACTTCACTCTCACCTCCCGGTGGGGACCGCAGGAGTCTCCGTGCGCAGCTCCCCGGCAGGCGCTGCCCCGGCTCTGGGAACCATGGGCGCTGCTGGGCGCCCCCTCGCACTGCTGCTCCTGGCCGAGGCGCTGCTCTGCGCTGCCGCCACACGTGAGTGCTCCCCTCGCCCCGCACCCCTGCCTCGGAGCCTTTGCTCCATGCGCCGAGCCAGCGCAGGAAAAGCGGCTGCTCCCAGCACCTGGGGTGGCTGCTGGAGCCCTGCCCGCCCGGTAGGCGACAGCCGGTTCCACCGCAGGGTTGCCTGGCTCGGGGTAGAAGAGTAGAAGAGCTGCCCGAGCTGGAGAAGTGTGCTGAGAGCTGCTCAGTAATCTGTTCCCTGCGCTCCACAGGTACACGGAGCTGACTGGAGCTAAAGCTTGGCTCTTGGCAGCAAATTCTTAGCAATACTTCCCCAGTCCAAGCGTGGCTAAAACGGCAGATGCAGAATGGACTTCGCGCAGTTGGCTTGGCTCAGCTGCGGCTGGGAGAGGCCAGGTCAGAAACAGTGCTCCCCCCTGGGACACTTGGACCTGTGGATCCCAAACCTCAAGGAGCCCGGCCAAGGAATTAGATCTGCAAGCCACAGTGGGCAGGGAGTGGGCTGATCTGCTTCTTTCCGGGCTCCCAGTTTGACTTAAGTCTTGGGATGACTCCCTGAACTCAGGGCTGGGAATGTAGAAATGGGATTTTAAGCTCAAATCCCAGAATGCACAGTATGGAAATTGAAAACCTTAAAAGCTGAAGTCCACCTGAGCATTCATCTAGCCTTGTACCTGCTTCCAATGGAGAATAGTACTGGATGTATAACTGCGCAGGTCAGGACTCTTTCCCAGCTTTTGATGATTTATAGCATTTACAGAATTGCCTCTGTCAGTTGCAGAGTCATTGTATTTAACAGTTTTTACTAGACTTTTTCCATCTGCTCATGCATTTTGGGTTTTCATTGCAACACGTGTAAATTTTTGGGACACACTATGTCCTGCCAGCAAAAAATTTCACACCTTAATTGTACCTTATGTGAAAAAGTACCTTTCATGTGCTTAGAACCTGTAACCTGCTGGTTTCATTTGATTCCTCTTAACTTTTGTACCTTCAGCTTCTTCCTCCATGCTGTTCATGGTTCTGTTTTTATATTCTCCCCTGTCACCTCTTCCCCACGCTTCAAGACACAGTCTATATAGCTGTTCCTCATATGGAAACAATTCTATCCCTTTGTAGCATCCTCTCTCTGTATTTTTTTCAGTTTTTTTATAGTGATTGAGCTGCAAAGAACAGAGCATACAGTACTCAAGACATGGCATTATAAAATGCTGTAATGCTGTTCCCATCTTTGTTCTCTATCTAGCCTTTTCCTAGGTTTTCAGCTACCAATGAGTACCGCATTCAAAACTGTAAAGCTGCAAGATTCCATTTCTGAGTTTAGAGCTAGTTTAGAGCCCCTCATTTTCAATGTAATGTTACATTTAACTCTGTTGAATTTCGTACCATTTTACTCTCGAGTCATCTATTTTCATACAGTACTCCCCTCTATTACTTTAAAGCACAATCCTCAGCAGATTGAAGAACTTTGCTGTTTACCTGTTTTCCAGATTATGAACATTTAAAATTATTTTAATAATGGAGAAAACTGGGCACTTATTCATAACTTTTTTTTTTTAATATCCTAACCAATCATTTACTCATGTGAAATCAATCCTTCGTTCTTATCCCACGGTAACTTAATTGCTTTATGTTCCTTTAGCAAGGGACCTCATCAAGTGCTGTCTGGAACTCAAGCAGACTGTAACAAGCAGGTCAGCCTTGTTCCCATGCTCTCTGTCTCCCTTGCAAAACTCGGAATATGTTTGTGAGCAATGCACTCCTTTTATGGCAAATCATATTAATGCACTGTACCTACTTGCTCTGTTCTTCACTGCTGTTCCTACCAGCTTCTCCAACTTGAGCCCCAAAGGGTTTTTTTAATCCTCTAAATCTTCCCTGGAAGTGTTTTTAAAAACTGTCATCACATTTGCCAATTTTTGTTTCTCAGTCACTGAAGCAGTGTTAAGCAAGATGTTACATGCTATGGTTAATAGCTCATTTATTTCACTCTTGAATAACTTTCATACTTGGGCCATCCTATCTAGACAACTTTGTCATTTTGTTGATTTGTTCTATAATTGGGTTTTATGTGCCAACACTTCATTTTGAGAGATATTCTCTGTCATTGTAAAAAAAAAAATCTATCACAGAAACTCCCTATGTCCTTCCTTTGTGAATGAAAATATAAACCAATTGACCTATTTGACTTTTGTGCTACTCCTTTACCTTCCCACAATGCTCTTTTTGCATCTACATCATCTTTTGGCCCTATACATCCTGGCAAGCTTTCCAACTTAGTTTATATTTGGTGAAAAAAAAATTTTTGTAGTTTTTGTTTTTTCAAGTTGTTCCTCAAATTCTTTTTGTCCTGCTTTATCATGTTTTTATACATAACTTTAGAAAGTTTATGTTACAGTCTGGTGCCATTCCATCAGCCTTTTTACTTCTAATACACTTTATCCTCTTTAGCTGGGTCATCTTTCTATTTCTGCTGTCCTAACACTGGCTCTCATTCTCTCTTTCATGGCTAATACACTTTCACAGGAAATACTGAACTTGTCTCTGCTACGTTTTTCACCAAAATGAAAGCCAGAATGAGAAAGAAGAAAGTCAATCGAAGTATAAGATCTCTTCCTCTATGATCACCTCACCAAAACTATTACAGGAATCTGTTCCTTGGAGCATAACATTACTCTGCCTATTTTGAACTGAATTGCTCTAATTTTGGTTATGACCAACATCTGTTCTTGAGTGGTTTTCATTGTTAAAAAAGAAATACATTAAAGCTTTTTGTTCCTTTAAATTTACCAACTGAAAATCTTCAGTTCCATGTGTTAGAGAAACCAGTGCAGAAGTCTTTCCTCATCTGAAAAACCATCTTTGTCTTGTCCTGAAGCTTGTGAAACCTTTTATATTTGACTTAAACAAAGGACATCAGAGAGGCAAAGAGACACCTAAGCAGCTTGTGATTTAGAAGCTCTAACAACAGCTATTACTGGACTAGAAAATTAATTCTGAATTCAAGGACTGTTAATGAAAACACAGAATTAAAAGTATTTATGAAATTAAAAGTGCTCCAGATGTTTTTGATAAATTGAACATTTGGGAAAAAACAATGATTGAAAAGTTTTGATCTGACAAAATCAAAACATTTTTATTCATGAAATAATTTTTACAGAAAATCATGGAGAATAGGAAAAATAAATTACAAAAATTATGTAGCCATTTAACTTTTGAATGAGACATTAATTTAATGATACTCAAAGTGTTACTGAATTTGCTAAGCCTTTGTGAAGTACTTTTATAGTTGCTAATTTGTTTTTTTTCCTGAGCAAAGTTTCTGAACAGCAACATTACCAAATTCTCCTTCTGACCAAGACTCAAAACAATACAGCATGTGATACAGGTCATTAAGTAAATACCAGTCATAATGTTATGCTTGCTCACATCAAAAAATATTAAATCTGCAGGAAAGACTTGATTCAAGTGATTTAAGTGAGACTGCAGGGAGTTCCTGGAGGGCAAAAGTCTGTGGGAGATTGTGTCTCTGAGTGCAAAATCTGTTATTTTCCTCAAACTGTTCAGTCCTCAAGAGTGGGGAGAGAGCTACCACTCTGAGCTCAGAGTGGAGATGGGACTGGCCAAGGGATGCTCTTCCTACCCAGCAGAAATCTCACTGGGCAATAAAACACCAAGAGAAAGCAGCTCCTGCCTCCTCTTTTGAGCTGATTCTCTGATTCTCTCTTGCAGTAAAATTAGGAGCCACCCACCTGTGAAGACTGTACTTAAACTGGCTACACCTGCTCTGTGTCTTTTCCAAAGCTTGGAGAAATTCCAATACAACCAGTTAGGTTACAGCATACAGGGCAATTCTTGCCCTTCTTACAGGTCTCTGCATTTTCTTTGAAGTCATCCAGAACTTTGTTGCACTTGGGTATAAATCTAAGTAGCATTCTGCATCAGCTGTACCTTTACAATAAAGCCATGGAAAGCAGAAATCCTAACTCCCTTAACGTTGTGACAGAATGGCACACCCAGCAGTTACCTTACCTGATTAACATGGCAGAGCCTCCAGGTTTTCATGGACCTATGCCCATGAGCCCTCTTATTAACATATTTTTATGGCATCCTACAGTGGCCAACATGTTCCTACAGGTTACTTGGATATTTACGTTGCTTTCCACTATGCGTCCTTTGTGACAGAAAGAGGGATCCTAGAAGCCTGGGAAAAGTTTGAGCCCATCATTTGTAGTAATATGAGAAGAAAGAGGTTATTGAAGTTATTTAATATCGGAGCCATTTCTAAATAAAAGGCATGAAGTTAATATGTTATTGTTGTTATATTATAAACACATTGAATTTACTATTCAGCTCTAAATTTCCTTTTCTGGAAATACCAGCTTCTGTTATAATTGGTTCCACCCCTCCCACCCAAACCACCAGCCAGCTCACCAAAGGAGCTGCACTGGGTCAGAACTGATTCCTGGCACAACTTCCACTAGAGCACAACTCAGACACAGAATGAATTTATCCTGTTAGCCTTTTACTTGTGGATTTATTACCAGGCAAAGCAGTCAGAAATCAAGCAACCTCTGTGCAGAGAGCCTGACTGTTGCAGGGTTATGCAAACTCTCGCAAACCATTGCTCTGATACAGTCAAAATATCGTAAACATTTTTATTCTTTGTCTGGGAAGTTTGCAATACTGCAAGTAGAAAAAAATGTCAGTCTGACAATGGTGGATTTGTCTTTATGTTGATTATAGTTGATGTAAGTGTTTATAGCTGCAGTGATAAAATTCCATAATTTTCTACTGGTGGAAAGTTTTCTACCAGTACATGATTAAACTTCAGCACAAGAGTAATGTTTTTATACAGCAGTAGGGAAAATTGCATTACGTTAACACTGATGTTTGATTTTCTCTCTAGGGTTTCAAGATGTGTTGAACCACGGAAGTACTTCTGTCACATCCTACAAGAAGCTACAAGGCTGGTCTAGTGATCAAAATAAATGGAATGAAAAACTTTATCCTTTCTGGGAAGAAGGAGATCCCAGATGGAAGGACTGCTGGAAAGGTGATAGCAAGTACACATTTCAAAGACGCTTGAAAAACTGACCTCAAAATCCACCACAGTGCAGAGTGCAGGTGCATCTTCACAGGGGCAATACCTGCTGCTGCACAGAATGGCGAGTTAGAGAGCATTGGGTTTGATACCATTCCCAGTGGGTTGTCTGAGGAAGCAGAACAGTGAGTTATTTCATAAAATGCTTTCCCATTATGACTTATCTCAGACATTAATACTTACCAAGAAGTACTGATGGTCAGGGCTCCAGCACAATCCATTACATGAACATGCCCTGGAGGACAGGCAGCTTCAACTGCTACCTCAGTTGGGCACATGGGCTTCAGACTGACAGCTTCAGCAAAGACCATGTCTATTGTTATCTGGTCTGAGCTGAGGACCAATGACTATCCCTGGGGAGAAACAGAAAAATTTTCTCCTTTGAAATACATTGACCCCCATGGACAGAAAACAATATTGTTAACTTTAGGAAGAAAAATAATGGCAGATCAGTAAGGGATCTGGGGGGATACTCTGAGTCCCTCTGATTGCTTGAAGCTGGGGGTTTGGTAAGAGCACAAGTGACTTAGCAGCATGAAAGCCCTTAGAAACAGAGTAACCAAGAAAGCATTTCTACTGTAAATGATGCTACAGTTGATGGCAGCTTCTGCTGCAATGCACCTTTCACTGCAGCGAAGACCAATTTTCTTTTTTCAGGCGGAAGGGTGACAGCCAAACTGGACAGTGACAGCCCAGCACTGGTAGGATCCAACGTCAGCTTTGTTGTGACTCTCCAGTTTCCCAAGTGCCAGACAGAAGATAACGATGGTAACATAGTATACAGGAGAAACTGTACCCAAGGTAGGTACTGGCAATTTCCCTGCACCGCGCTCACATCTCTTGTGAGCTGGGTTTCCCAGATGAGGAAGAAATGATGCATCTGACTCCCTGTTCTTAGAAGGCTAATTTATTATTTTATGATACTTTATTATATTAAAGAATACTAAACTAAGCTGTACTAAAGAATACAGAAAGGATACTTAGGCTAGAAAGAATAATAATGAAAACTCGTGACTCCTTCCAGAGCCTTGACACAGCTTGGCCGTGATTGGTCATTAAGTCAAAACCATTCACATGAAACCAATGAAACAAACACCAGTTGGATAAACAATCTCCAAACACATTCCAAAGCAGCAAAACACAGGAGAAGCAAATGAGATAATATTGTTTTCCTTTTTCTCTGAGGCTTCTCAGCTTCCCAGAAGAAGAATCCTGGGCAAGGGAATTTTTCCAGAAAATATTACAGTGACACACATCTGCCTGGTGCTGCTGTGAGTGTGTCACTGAGCTCTAAAAGCATCACAGGCGCACCCAATGAACAGTAGCCGTGCTGGATTTAACTGATAACTGATAACACTTACCTGTGCATGCCCAGCCTGTGCCACAGCAGTTTTTTCCTAAGAAGATCACAGTGGTATTTTTAGTGCTCTGCCCCACTCCATGTACACTGACCAGGTAATTTGAGACTGAGCATTGTTATAAATTTGCCTTCTCAAAGCAGTCACATAATCTGACTTCCCAACAATTATAAAATTGAGGGGTTTTTAAAATTATGAATTGTAGAATTCAGTTACCATATCTGCACAAAAGAGTAAATATCACACTTCCACATTTTAGGAATTCAAAAAATGAACAAATAAATATCTAAAATTCAAGCAATATGTTCCTCAGAAAATCCCCCTTTTTCATCTTATTTACTACTACATGGAGAAAAAAGCCTATCATAATTCCAGTGTTTTATGCTGCTGGATCTAGAACAACACACGCTATTGTACCTTTCATCCACTGAATGCCTAAATGTTCAACAAATTTTTTTACTGATCAAAGTAATTTTCATTTCAAGGCATATCAGCAAGTTTTTTGTCAGCCTAAGTTGCAGTTAACTATCTAATATTTTGTTAGCAGCTTATATCCATACTCTACTTAATATCTGCCATGCTGTTTTGAGGAGGAAACTTCCTATTTACTATTCAGAAAATGACAGAAATTCATGTCTAAGTTATTTCAAAGTGCCATAGAAAACTTATCTGACAAAACAAACAAAGTCACTTCCTTTCAGTTCTTTCACAGCCACTCTTTGTACTTAAAATTTTAGATTCTGCCTGCCAAGTATTTAGGTAGCTTCGTTATTCTCAGCAAAACAGTAGTGTCCTGTGTAGTCAACAGCAAGTTTTTGGTTAAGCACTTCTATATTGTGTCTGGCCCATGAGACAGTAAAGTTTTTTTTTTTAAACTTCCTAGTAAAAAAGCACCAAGACAGAACCATTTTGTGTTTACATTAAAAACCAAGCAAAGCAGAACTTCAAGAAAAAAGAATTAACGTCAGTCTAAAAATAGCCCACTTCACCTGTTGTTTAAATGCAGCCACTACTATAACCTGCTGTGCTTGCCTCCTGTTTTCTGATTCTCTGCACACTTCTCAGTTGACCAGAACATGTCCTACTTCTATCCTTAGATCCTCCAGCTTCCATGGATCAGCAAGTCTATGTCTACAACTGGACTGAATGGACTGACAGCTGTGGCTGGGAAAACTGCACAAGCAACCACAGCCATAATGTATTCCCAGATGGACGTTCTTTCCCTCATCACCCGGGCTGGAGGAGAAGGAACTTTGTCTATGTGTTTCACACTTTTGGTTAGTACTGCAACACATGCTTTGGTTGGGGTGATGCTGCAAACCTTATACTCCCTTTGTGCACAACACATTTGTCAAGTATGTATTACTAAAAGCACTTTAAAAATTATTCCACACTCTTGAGTGGAAATACTGAATTAATTCCCCACTTTTCCAGAGAGGCTATCAGTTGTTTGGTTTAGAAATCGTGGATTACCAGAATATTCTCTTTAAACCTGCATTCACAATACTACCACTGAAGAAAATTAATTTCCTTTCAGTACTACTCAAGATCTTTTTCTAGGAAAACAGAGAGTCTGAGCAGGTCAGTCAGACGATTTATTGACAGCTCACTGCCATTTAAGACTTTCAGATTTTGAAAAGAACACAGTGCTGTGTATCACCAGTTTAACAGTGCAGCACTTCTTGTCTCTAGGGAAGTGAGAACTGCCACTGGCTGTTCTGCTGCTCTGGTCACAGATGCTGATTTTCAATGTTTCCTGCTCCTGAGTATGTAATGGTTGGGCTATTCCTGCCATTGGTTATGTACTAAATCTTAGTGCCTTCAGTTTGCCTGGCTAAGTTGGTATTATTGTCAGTATCAGTATGAGTAATAATAATAATAATAATAATAATAATAATAATAATAATAATAATAATCCAAGTTTTATGCAGAGGTGATACTATTTACCTACCTCAGTCAGCTGTTAAAAAGACAAATAATCGAATATATAAAAATGGTTCTAGAGTATGAAGTAAGAGGTATTGTATCTTCTGGCTATGCTGAAAGCAAACACAAGATCACTTAAAATGCCTCACACCATCCACTACATAATCCTTAATGATTTAATGTAATGTAACTGCTTTTAAAGATGTAGATGTAGATCTCTGGCAATTTTTTCTTGGATTAGTGAAACTGGGGACATCTTTTTGACAACTCTGAAAAACCGGAATTTATATGAGCAAACACACTGTAAAAGTATCCAGTCCTTCAAAATCACCTGTCAGATTATTGGAAAACATTTTTAAAGTGTTAATTTTGATTTTGACAATCTAAGATTCTCAGAGACTTTGCCCCTCATAAACCAACTCGTGGCGAGGCTGAGGGGGAAAAAGTTAAGTTCACATTCTGTTTCAGGTCAGTATTACCAAACAACGGGACGATCTTCAGCGAAGTTTTCAGTCAACACAGCCAATATCACTCTTGGCGAACACGGGATGGCAGTGTCCATTTACAGGAGAGGGCACTCAGGATTCGTTCCAGTTGCAAGAACAAAAACCACCTACACTGTGACAGGTGAGAGTGCTGGAATCAGCTGTGGAGACACGCTGGGGGTATTTGTTGCTTAGCTGTTTAAAAAATTCAGCACAAGCATCATCTGGCATGAAAAGAAGATATTAGCCTGAGAAAGGTTTTTAGCATGAAAGTGGAATCTCTGGTAAATTGCCTTGAGTAGCTCAAGTAACCTTTTTGTCTAGCTCAGTGGTGACCCCTCCACTTTGTAATGGAGAACGATTTACGAGAGATAATGCAATCTTCCACAGATGTCTGTGAGTCCTCATTTGTTCCCATATTTTTCTGGCTGTTTCCTACTGACATTCACTCCTCAGGTCATAAATCAAATTAAAGTACACACCTGTGTTAAAGATACCATGCTTGCCTCTCACATTCTGGCTGTTGCTCTTCAGGGGCTTTGGAACTGTTTATTGTTTGCAGCCAGGTATCTCTGCTTTATTTATTTACCTCTTTTTTCCTCCCTCCAGACAAAATTCCAATAATTGTGAGTATGTTCCAAAAACATGACCGCAACATCTCAGACTCCATTTTCATCAAAGACTCACCAATTACATTTGACGTGAAGATCCATGATCCCAGCTACTATCTGAATAATTCTGCCATCTCCTACAAGTGGAACTTTGGAGATGGAAGTGGCTTATTTGTAGCCAGTGGTTCCAGTACATCTCACACCTACACTCTGCAAGGAAACTTCACTCTGAATTTAACTGTCCAAGCCATTATACCTGTACCTTGCAGGCCAGTAACACCCACTGCACCACCGCCCACCTCAGCAGGTAAGCATTTACCAAACAGCACTGGCATTAGGAGCTATGCTAAAACTCTATATTCTGATGTTTTAAGTTAATATCTTTAGTAGTTTTACTGTCATCATGAAAGAGTTGTGAGTCTCTGGAAACCCTCTATAAAATTGGCTTAGAGACAGAATCAATAAGCATTAACTCTTCTAGGATTCTGTGGTAGGGATCACTTAAACATTTAACTCCTTATGCATCCAGTTCTACCACCACACTTCTCACACAGCACACAAAGGTCCTCAGGTGAACATAAATGTAAGTTTGTGTTATCTCTGCCACACTTGGTCAGGAGATTCTAGCCTTGTCTACTCAGGGTCATCTTCTGAGGTAAGATGTAAATTTCAAGTGAGAAAAAGGAATTTCAGAACACTCTTGTAGCAAGCTCCTTTCTGGATTGCATTAACTTCCATCCAAAATTAAATGAGACTGGATTGAACTAGAAAAACCTAGTCATATTCAAAAATATGGGATTTCCACATGGCATTAACCCAGAACAGCTTTTCCACTTTAAATTTATTGACTAACATATTTCAGAATAACTTTTATTATGTTCAGCATTGGTTTATCATCTCAGAGGGTTTTAAGAAGGCCTGCAGTTTCAGCCATAATACTACTACTGTGAAACTGTAAATGTGGCTATATTTTTCAAATTTCATATTTTTAATATGTGCTCTTACCAAAATATGGAGTGAGAATGAAAAATGAGAGGAAATATATAATTTTCACCACTTCCCCTCTTCATTTTTCCACTCGCTGTAATGTAGAGCAGTGGGAAAACACCAGCTTATAAAAAAGCATTTTGAATGTTTTATTGGCCTTTGGATTTCTTATATAATTGATTTGGGGATTTCAAAGAAGTATTTAATTGTATTACACCTTGTAGTCTCCCTTTTATTTCACAGAGATGGGTGACTAGCCAGGTGGCTTTTGGAGTGAGGCTCCCCAGGCCACTCTAGGGTTCTAAAGCCGGGCACATGCGTTTTCTTTAGGGATCACAGCCATGAGCTCGTTACACAGATACATACATGACTGCACAGCCACAAACCAAAGCCACTGACAGCCTATGGAATAAAGGCAGTTGGAACATGCGGCTGTGTTCAGAACATCCCTAAGCAGAGCTTGTTCTAAAGTTGTTGCATCTCTGTTTCTTTTGCCTTGAACAGCTACAACTGGACCATCTTCTGATTCTGACTCTTCTCCCACTGTTGAGTCAGTGGAGGACAATCCTGATGGAGGCTGCCATATTTACAGAAATGGCTTCTATGGAACCAGTATTGATGTTGTAGGTAAGGATGTGTGCCAACACCTGAACAGAGGAATGATGTTAACAATGAACAACAATGCATGGTAGAAATAATGCTTATTTAGACATATTTTTATCAATTACACGAGATCCACAAAAAGATCCTTCTCATGGACATAGCTGAGAGTTTCAAGGATTAATGTACAGACATCCAACTGGCTGACTTTGGTTTCTGCCTGCACTCTGCCAGGGGCTAGTTGCAGAGGTTGTGACCCCTTGATTTCAGACACATGAGGCTGCACCTTGGTCTGGATCCCTGCTGATGGCTGACCCCACGTGCTGGTGGGGATGTGCATTGTGTCACTCCTTTCTCTGTCACCAGCTTCTGAACATGCCACAGCAGGAGCACATGGGCAGGGGGGAGGTTTACATAAGGTTCAACTGGCCCTTGAATGCAGAGAAATCTTATGTAGTGGGAAGTGATTTAGCAAAATAAGGAAGTAAATAACTATAATGAGGGATAAAAAGGCAGACCAGAAAGGACCAGCCTCACAGGGAAAGCACTGAAAAATTTCTCAGCTTTCAAAGCCCTCAAGAGGAGTGCTAATGGAGGGAGGAGGTTATGAAAAACCAGACCTGAACTGAGCATCAGCCAAACACTTGAGGTTCAGCACACATAAACTTCAAAGCTTGTCATGTGTCCTACAGTTGATATGTGTTTCCTCTCCCAGAGGGAATCCTCGAGGTAAATATTATTCAGATGACAAGCATCCAGATGACAGAAAGTCAAGCTGAAAACTCACTGGTTGACTTTGTTGTTACCTGCCAAGGGAGGTAAGTGTGTGAATGAAGCTGTCAATCTTCCCTGCTTAAAACTAATTAGGTGCTGGCATGCTGCATGCACTTAGATGCAGATGTACGGACAAAATTTGGGAACTGCAGTGTTTCTATTTCTTGACGGGAACATAAGATAATGCAAGTCTCATTTTTAAATTATGCCAACAGAGGCTACTGCCAGGGACTTTGGATTCAGAGCAAACATCCAGTCTCAGTAAAAATAAGGAACTGATTGTGGGAGGAAAACAATTTACAGTCTCCTGGCCAAGACAAGATTTCAGCACTTACAGTAAAGTGGGAAGCAATTTACTTAAATTGTAAGGAAATCCTTTCTTTTTGGCCATGAGTTTTTGACACTTGGAGTAAATGGGTGAGTCCAAGCAACTTCTTGGATGCAAAAACATTGGACTAATATTCCTGGGTCTTAGAAGGTTAGAGTTGAGAGGACTAAGAAGTACAAGAAACACCGTGGTAATACAACTGGAATAAAATTAACCTCTCTTAAGGGAGTATTTTCTTTTCCAGTACATGATACTACTTAAAAGAATCTGCATTCCTTTCTTAAAGATGTGTATTAAGTGTATTAAAGGTCATGGACTTAATAAGTTGATTTGATGCAGGTAATCCTGTGATGAGCATAAAATGTTAAATGATAAGCAAAACATGCAGATAATTATACAGATTGGACGCATGCATTCTATACAAAATCCACGTGTACATATATAAATGTATAGGTAGGCAAAAAATACATATAGTATTAATAAAACATGCTTAAATCACTACACTGCCACCGATTTCAACAGGCACCAGCATAAAACTGGTGCACCAGTGCAATGTGTCTATGAACTGGGCTAACTGGGCTGGCAGGACTCCACAGATGCAATGTGCTCTCTCTTCCCATGCCAGTCTCCCCACAGATGTCTGCACAGTAGTTTCTGACCCCACGTGCCAGGTGTCCAAGAGCATGGTATGTGACCCCATCGTTGTCACGGATGAATGTTTACTCACCATCAGGAGAGCTTTTGAGGAACCTGGGACATACTGTATAAACATCACCCTGGGTGATGACACAAGCCAAGCCCTTGCCAGTGCCCTGATCTCTGTAAATGGAGGTGAGTCCACAAAGAGCAGACGTGGGTCGTTGGTGAAAAGCTTCTCCCTGTGGTCATTTCCCTGCAGAGGGAGAGAACACAGGAATACATAGTGGGGTTCTTGTTATGCCTGGAAGCCTCAGCTGAGACTGCACCAGCTTGTCTAAGAGTCCATGCAAAGATAAAATGATGATTATTTCCCTGGGGGAATATTTGCTGTTAGACCTTGGTTTGACTTCTGTTTACAATCCAATGAGTACAGTAATTACACAAACTATTCAGTATCCCAGAATACGAACAGTTCTTAAGCCATAATGTAATTTTCCACAGAAAAATGTTGGGCAGAAAAGCAGGTGGGGAACATGCCAGCCAGTCCACTCCACACATAGAGAAATAGCAGAAACAGAGGGGATTTCAGCTCACTTGAGACAGAATCAAAGTCTGCAGCACAGTTGGCTGCCCTGGGCCCTCTTTACTGCTCATGGGCCTCGACACGGTTTCTATTTCTACATGAGGATAAGATGAATTATGTTTTGGAATGATCTGTGTTACATCCAGCGACTACAGAGTCTGTCCAGGGTTTCCAAACCATTTCCAAACTGTTTCCAAAGAAGAGCTTCACCTTTGGTTGGATAAGTATCACTGTGTCTAGCTTATAGCTATCAAAGAAGACTTTGACAGAACCAGCTATTAAACTCAGCCTCAGTCAGAAGTCTAAAAGATAGTGCTGCCTCTCTGCTCCCACTTCATTGCCCTCCTGACTTCCTACTTCAATGTCCTAGTGACTCTTCTGAACTCTCTAATTACTATCAGCCAAACAACTGACCCTTTGCAGTCATTTTCCATAGCATTTTTGATGGTTTGATTTAATCTAGGTGTAAGTTTATCTGTACTGAAATCAGTTCATTATGAATAAGGCACAATGCCTGACCTCTAAGTGCATTCTGGTTCCTAAAGGTGAAACTAAGCATGCAGAAGGGTTTTTCTCAACTGTATTCACAGAGACTAGCTTTGGCCCAGTAAAGCTGGTCTGTCTAGGTTTCCTCCAGAGGGCAAAGCTGACTTGAACTTTGGGGCTTCTGCTTATACAAAGCAGAATTAAGATCTAAGAGAGGTTGCTGCTTTAAGTCACCTTCTGGATGAGCCCATCTAATTTTGTCAATGTTATCCTACAGTCAGTGTAAACATTTCTCCAGCAAAACAAATGGCAAGGATCAAATTAGCTTCACCTTGTGGGGTGCCAACAGGGCCTTTCATTCCTCTCCATGCTGGAAGGGAAGCCATGTGTCTGAGGAGCAGGGCTCATGTGAGAAAACTGGCAAAGCACAACTCACACTCTGGTGGAATTAAGAATTACATGGATAGGATGCGAAAGCATCACTGACCTCCAATGCTCAGCATATTAGAATTACTAACTGTGCTTCAATTCGTACAGCAATAAGTAAAAATGGCATTTTCTCTGGAAAGTCTATCTCACTGTAAAATAGAGGCTAACTTTCAATCAATCTACTTTCTGAACTATAGGAGCATCATCTGGAACAACAGAAGGTGTCTTTATCTTCCTTGGCTTGTTGGCAGTGTTTGCTACCATTGGGGCATTTGTCCTTTACAAGTAAGTCACTAGTTTCTGTGATTAAAAACCGTTCAAAGAACTGTCAAAATATTATTTAAATTAACAAACTGAACAATTTAAATTTGCTTTAGCTACATTTTTATTTCTTTACTATTCCAGCTCACAAATATTCTGGCAAATACTCAAGAAAATGAGATTACTGGTTTAGGCCACAAAACCATTGGAAAACATGCAGATGTTAAGGACTTTAAGAAAAAAAAATTACATTCTGTGCCCATAAGCACAAACAGTAATACCAGCAGGCCTGAGAACTTCATGTAAGCAGAAAGCAAACTCAAACTACATAATGTGATTTACATATGCAGGGAAACCAAACAAATTCTTCATTAAATAACTGATTAATAAATTCTTTGGGGAAAAGGTGCTGAGCATGCAGGCCAGTAGTTGACAGAAGCACATGTTGCTGCATTATTAGTTTGGAAGTTTCTCATGAGGCTTTGGAATTTTCTTTTTTGAGACTGCAGGAAGACTCCTGATTCAAGTGTGTGCTCGCCCTTCCCAGTGAGTGGTGAGAAACACACACTTCCAGGGAGCAGAAGTACTACAGTACTCCTTCTCCCTAACCAGGCCCCTGCCACCACTACTGACCTATGGCTGCCAGACATTAGATGCAATTGAACAGGGAAGGAGGAGAGAGAATGCATGATGAGCACATGATTAGTGCTGTTATGCACTGGTCACATGCTAAATGTGCACCCTCCTTTAAAAGTCTTTCAGCAACTAACTGTTCACATTCCTTGCAGGAGATACAAGCAATACAAGCCAATTGAGAGGAGTGCAGAACAAACAGAGAAGCAGGAGGGATTTACTGCTTACTTCAGCACTTTCAAAGCCATTTTCTTCCCTAATAGCACTGAGAGAAATCCTCTGCTGAAGAGTAAACCAGGCATTGTTTAAACCTTTAATGTAATACTGAGTATTAGATTAAGTACAGCACTTGTAACTGAACTGTACTTTAATGGGGCTTTCTTCTTGTTATAAAAAAACCCCAGGGAGTAAGGTGAAAGCACATGTAGACAAGATGGTAACTTTTGGGGCTTGGTGCAATTAGCAACATTAAAGTAGTCTTTTGTAGAAAAACAAGGTGATAGTTTTAAGCACTTGCTGTTCTTGCTTGTGATGTAGGATACACTCTTCTGAATTACTAATATCCCCCACCCCCCCATCTGGCTTTTCTTATTTCTAGGTTAACAACATGCAAAATTAATCACATTCATAATCTGGAAGGGGAGGCGGGGGGAGAGTTTAATTTAAAAAAAAAGAATACAAAAACCCCCACCAAACAACCAACTTGTAAACACTTAGTTTTTATTGCTGCTTCCTGCCTTAGCAGGATTCATGTCTTTGCTGTAAAGAGAGACATGGGGGGCAGGCACATGTTATGTCTGTGGAATGGAACGTGCCATGGCCTATTCCCAGGCATTGGCACTGAGCTGCTGCCACTTTTGCACTGTTCAGGAGGTCCTAGCACAGACTTGCCCCAGGCGAGCCAGCTCCCCACCAAGCAAACCCTAGATTCTGGGAACCACCAGAGGCACAGCCCCCACTGTGAGTTTGGCAGCAAACAAACCCTGTTTTTCAGGGTTCAATAGCATGGGTGCAGCTCATTAAATGCCAGCTGGCCTCAGGGCCAGAAAACAGGGCTGGACACACTTAGCTTCCCACTGGACTGGCTATCAGTGCACAAGTCTTGCTATAAACTAGAGCACAGACACCCAAGCAACAAGATGAGGCCCATTGGCTTGGCTTTCCCTGTTCAAACTTTGAGTCCCGTGTAAATTCTGAGTTGCAGCTGCTGATGCTGCCTTTGCCTCCTTTGCTTCCATTGGTCTTGAGACACTGGACTGGCACCACTGGTGCCAAGGGGGCAGATATTATCGATGTCCAATGAAGGGTCAGCAGAAGAAGGGATCTAGCAGGAAGGGGTAGCATTCAACTGCCTTTTCCTCCTCTTGTTTAATTTCTGTCTTTCCTGCTGTAAAGACACAAAATGATTTCTGCTTGCTCCTCCATCCCTCTGACCACTAAATCAAATAAATGAAAAGTCCAAGATAACTGAAACACTCTGCTCCAGTTTCTGCTTTTACATGACACACCTTAGAAAATGTAAACTTATGCAAAATCAATGTGCCTTCACTTGTTCACTCCAGCTGCAATTCTGTTAAAAGAACTCGTTCTGAAGCCTTCCACAAGTGATCTGCCTCACAGCCACACATGCTCATCACTCAGCATCATGGCATTTCACAGTGTGAGACCAGCACAAACTGCTGAAGGCTGGCTCACTAGATGATGAGCATCTTATTTGCAGAAAGGGAAGAGGTTGCTAAAAAGGTTCACGGAGATGAGCAAACAGACCAAAAATTCTTTATAGCTCATGTTTCGAAAAACTCCTTTGTTGTTAGCAAAGGTTATAGCCAAAATGGAGGCTGGGCAAATGACCTTACACAATCCATTTCTAAACACTGAATTCTTTGAAGATCTGCATTTCAATATCATTCACTTATTTAACATGTCTTGAAACATCTCTGATACATACTGTTTTCTGTTCCTGTGGCAATACATAATTATAAACATAATTATAAACAAAACATAATTATAAACTTCCCTAGTGTTTTAGCAGATCTTCAAAATGCTTATCATTTGTAATCTGAATCTGGTCTTCACTGCCCCTTCCCAGTGTGCACAGACAACTTTCAATGACTTAAGGATATTTTTTAAAAATGCAGATTCCAACATACCTATGAGATTAATTCTTTAGCTCTAAAATTCAACAGCCCCTTTTCTTCTTTTGTTTCCAGGTTCTCCCCTTTTTTAATTCTTTTGTGGCTATTTCAGTTATATTATTAAAAGCAGTGTATTTGCTGTTCCATCTTCCTCATACGTAACACCCTATTGTCTAAGAACTAGCATCTCAAATTATTTTCCGACTCAAACAGGAAACACATTTTCTGCAAAAATTACTGTTTAAGTGTTATGTCCTCTGTTATCAGTCAGGCAGGACTGTAATTTGTATTTGTTGCTCTAGCTTGAGGCAGGACAGGGGTTTAGTGGAAAGCTTGCGATGACCTGTAACGAAGCATGAAAACATAAAATCTGTCACACCTCAGGATCAGTGAAGATGCAGGCTACCACCTGGGCTACATGCAGAAAACATCTTGTTTCTGCAAAATGCTGCATCTTAGATGCTCAGAGACATCTTAAGCTTTTGCATAGAAAACAGCTTTCAGGCATTTGTTAAGAACTTTTTTGTACTTTAACCTGAGCACTAGGAATTTCTTGCACTATCTCCCTTTAAGTGCCATGCCAGAATACTACATTTTTATATTACCATTTTGCCTTTTCAGCTGTAACTTCTATTTCATACGTCTTTACTTTTATACAGTGGAATTTAACTGCTGCACTGACAAATAAACCATGTAATGATTTTAAAGAGTTCACTGTTTTGTCTCAGAACGACAAACTGCAAGATAAGCAACTTGATGAGTTGCCCAATTGTTGATCAAAAGAGTGTCTACCTCCATAAAACACGGGATCTGCCCTACCCTCAGCTCACACCTGCCTCTACCATGGCTTATCAAGCTGATTTTGCAGTCTCCCTTCAAGAGTACTCAGAGCAATGGCACCTTGCTGAGAAGCAAGGAGACTTTCTTAACACTCAGATGACACAATTTCAGAACAGATCAGGATACAAATGAGCTTCTTGTCCTTCAAAGGCAAGAACAGCTGACAAACAACAGATTTGTGAATGTCAGCAAATGTTACAAGACAGGTTTCAGGCATTCCCTTTGGAGAAATAACATCAAGAATGACATCAAAGATAAATGTACATTGTCTTCATAGAAAGAACATCCTTTCAAACATGTCTTCAAGAGAAATGGAAACATCAGTTGAGCAGCAAGTTTGTTAAGAACTACTTTAAAAATTGAGCTGTTATTTCAAACCACTTGTTTTGTTCTTCCCCCCCCCTTTTTTCTTGAATATTTTTTATAGCCCACAATTAAGGCTCATCAGATGTGGCATTTTTTTCTTACCAAAAGTATTTTTAAGCTGAAACCAAGGCTAAAAAACACCAGCCTCGGAAGGAATTGTAGGGGAATGGAACAAAACTTTGCAAGAGTCATCCAGCCACTTTGGCTTATTAGTACAAACAATCACTTCCAGCTTCATGCAGCATAGACAAATTTTCTTTAATGATAAAGCTTTTATGCCTACAGGTCATTATAATTCACATAGAATTCCATAATCCCAGATTTGTTAGGTTGGAAGGGACCTCTGGAGATCATCTAGTCCAGACCTCCAGCCAAGGCAGGGTGACCTACAGCAAATGACACAGGAGTGTGTCCAGGTGGGTTTGGAATGTCTCCAGAGAGGGTGACTCCACAACCTCCCTGCGCACCCTGTTCCAGTGCTCCACCACCCTCAATGTAAAGAAGTTCCTCCTCATGTTGAGGTGGAACTTCTTGGTTTTAGTTTATGGCCACTACTCTTTGCCCTGTTGCTGGGCACCACCAGAAGGAGTCTGGCACCATCCATAATTATGTCTTTTAAACCTTAGTATCATTATTTGACCATCACACTTGGCAAGAGTGGGAATTCTGAATAGCAATTCTCTTAGTGTCCAGTGTTTAAGGTCATAATTTCTCAACCCTTGACAACTTTCTCCATAGCAAACCAAGCATAACAAGACTACCAACCTGTGCCCATTAACACAATGCAGGAATTACACAAACAGAGAAGATGTTCTACAGGAAAATCATGTTAGTTTCAAACAAGGTGCAGTTTTTTAGGCAAAACTGTAGCCTATAAAAGTGGGCAAAAGGCTTGAGCTGGGATACATGGTTTAGGTGTATATGGAAGTGCCCATGTACTGTACCTGCCCCTTTCCAGCTGCCCAACACAACACAGTGTGTTCCAGCACAACACAGTGGTGTTTACAGAGCAGAAATGATCTTTCCTCAATTCCAGACGTGTCAAACCATCTTTAAAACTGATGCTTCTTCAGCTGCCCTCTGGCCCACGTTCCCAAGCCATGGTACCGAACAGCCACCTTCAGGATGTATCCCCAAGTTAACCTGCATCTGTTTTCTGGCTCCAGAATCCCACTGGCCAGATGCAGCTGGAGACCCAACAGACCAGCTGCACTGGCTGGGAGGACAAGGGAGACCACAAGGCTGAGGAGCAACAGAACACGGGGAAATGGCTTCAGATTGAAAGATAGCAGGTTTAGGTATTAGGAAAAAATTCTTTACTGTGAGGGTGGTGAGGTGAAGGATCTGTGGGTTTCGGGCTGTAAATCCCCCCGGCTAGTTTGGGATTTAAGCCAGCACAGATCCTACATAGACGAAGCAAAGGACGAGAAGCGCTTTTTCTCCACATGGTTCTGATGTCCTGTTTTATTAGCTGAAAAGGGACATCCGCAGCGTAGAGCATCCAGGTGAAAAAAGAGACTGAAATCCCAACCCAAGGGACATTTATACCCGCGGAATGGGAGGCGGGGACGGAGGGCCGCAGCCAATGGGATACCAGTGAGGAGGGGCGAAGGGAGGAGCTACAAGGGACAGATCGCCTTAGGGATAAACCATCTGAGGTAAAAGGGGGAACTGTTCATGTAACATAACACCCAGTGCAAAACATCTAAATAACTATTCAGTGCATCACAACACCAGAGGCACTGAAACAGGCTGCTCAGAGAAGTTGTGGATGCCTCATCCCTGGGAAGTGCTCAAGGCCAGGTTGGACGGGGCTCTGAGCCACCGTCTAGTGGAGGGTGTCCTTGCCAGGGCAGGCAGGTGGTAACTGGACGATCTTTAAGGTCCTTCCCAGCCCAGGCCTTTCTGTGGCTCTGTGACTCTGCGAGCCCGCCCGGAGCCGGCGGCCGCTCGCAGCCGAGGACCCGCAGGCCCAGCGGGGCCGCCCCAGGGCCGCCCAGGGGCCAACGCCGCGCGCGCGGCGGGCCGACCGGCAGCCGGCTGCGCCAATCAGGCGAGGGGGCTGCCCCGCCGCCGGCCAATGGCGAGGCGGCGTGCCGGGAGGGGCGGGGCGGGGCGCGGGCCGGCATGTGGCGGGCGCTGGCGGGAGCGCGGCGGCTCCTGCGGCCGGTCGGGGTCGGGGTCGGGGCCGCGGCTGGGGGTGCCCCGCGGGCGGAGCCGCCGCCACCCCGGGCCCCGCCGGGTCGGGGCTGCGCGGCGGCGGGAGGCGGAGCCGGGCCCGGGGCGCTGGGGGCGGCGGAGCGGCGCCAGCCGGCAGGTAGGGCCCAGCCCGGGGCCGCGCTGCGGAGGTGCCCCGCGGGACCTTGAGCGGAGTGTGGCGCCTCTGGAAGAAGGGGCTGCCCGGCGCGCGTGGAATCGCGCCCGCAGCTGCGGAGGATGCTCGCCGTGCCCAGGGCGGTGGCATCGGCCGAGACCGCGGGTCTCGGGGTCACGGCACCGGCACTGGGCCGGCGTGGCCTCCGCAGCGCTGGTGGAAAGCGAGGAGCCGGGCGGTGTGCAGGGAGCCCGTGTGTAGATCCGAGCGTAGATCCGTGTGTGAGGGATCCCTGCCCGGCCGCCCCATTGCGCTCGCAATCGCCCCCTTCGGTATCAGCCTTGTGACAGGTACAAGCCTTGTGTGCTCAGGGCTGGTTTGCTGTTCAGCCAAGCTCCTCTAGCCTGGATCTGACCGTGGCGAGCAGTGCCTCGTGGTGTTTAGGCCATCCGTTCTCCAGGCAGGCTCTGGAGGCTTCTCAGGTGGCTGCCAGGCAAATATTTATATTTGACTTCTGTTACTGCTGTGGCTGAAGGGTCTGTGGCCACTGCTAATTTTCAAGATGTGTGAGCACAGCAAAAAGTTGAAAGGGTGCCCTGAGCTGAAAGCTTTACATTTACAGAGACCTGATCCAATTTCATATCCCCATTCATGCATATAATTGCAGCTATTGTTCCTTTGTTTGGCTTTTTCTTTATATTGGGAAATATAAAGCTTAGCTTTGTGCTGGTGCTCAGTCTGCACTAACATTCATTTTATAGTGGCAGACCAGCCCTGCTGACAGATTCAAATTAAGCCTAAAGTGTGCATACAAGTTGCATCTACCTAATTAGGACAAATTAGAGCTAAACTTATTTCATGGTGTGAACAGAGCATAGTTTCACTGATTTACTGTTCTGTAAGCTGGCTTCCTTAAACTGTTGAAGGACTAAAGCTTTGTCTACAATATCATAATGCTCTGCACCAGATCAGGCTAGGGAAAAAGAAGAAAAAGTGGCTTTACTCTGCCTGCAGATAAAAACACTGCATTGTGTCAGCTCCTTTTTTAAAATACTGGTTTCACTTGGTTAAGATTCTTGAACAGTTTAATCACAATGTATTATCACAGATTGTTGAAAAGCGTAGTTCTGAGATATCTTCAATTTTGTGTGTTGTTTAAATGTTTTTTGGAGTCCTTAGGTTTAATTCGTCTACATTGAGAAGTGAATGATATTATTGGCTTTTAAATGGCAACAAAAAGAAATAAGTAAGTTAGCAAAAACCAAAGTTTCATTTGGGTAACTGTTACATCTAGTGATAGTGTTTGCTGGAAGAGTGCTTATTTCTCCACTTTGGTGGCTGTAAAAATGATTTTGAAAAATCTGCAGTTCGTGTTGCATTGTCAGTATCCAACCAAACTCCACAGTGAGTGACTAGCTTAGGCTATAATTCAGTTAATTGTTCTTTTATGGCTCTAAATGGTTTTTTTTTTGCAATTAAAATGAAAATTTGCCACTGTTCTATTTTTTTATGTGCTCCAGATACTATTCTTCCAAAGTTCAACATTGACTTGGCTGTGGCACTGCTGAGGCAAGAAAATGCCAAAGACATCTGTGTCATCCAGCTATCTCCAGAACTAAAATACTGTGATTATTTTATAATTGTGAGCGGATTTTCAACACGGCATCTTCATGCCATGGCAAATTACATGCTGAAAATGGTAAGACAGTTCTTGCTGCTCTCTCTGAGTTTTGGGAATGGGTTTAAGTTTTGTGATGGGAATTTCCCCAGGATTGCACGTGTAGGGGTGTACCAGGTAAGATGAAACTGATGGCATTATGTCATTTAGTCCTGAATACATCTAGGAAGTAACTGGTTTTTTTCCTTTAGCAGTTTACTACACAAAATATGGGTATTATGTTTTAGAAACAGACCTCTCTGTGTGTGGAACACTGAGTACTTCACAGTTGGGTGACTGGAACATGAATGATGTGAGATGGTGATGATGACCTGTGTCTGCCTTGACTTCTGTCCAGCGAGCACAATTCCTATTCCCAGTCATTCAGAGTAGCTTTATCTGGCTGTTCTCAAACCCTGATCCTTAAAATTTCCACTTTCTCAGATATATTGTAAGGCTGGAAAAAAAGTTGGCTTCTTAAGAGGCACAGGATCCCCTCATGAGCTTTAAGCAAACTGGTAGTTAATGGTCACCCTGCTGTGCAGGTACTGCAGGAGAGGAGAAGCAGCAGCAGCCATCCTTGCACAGAAATCCTCTGCTGTTTGGCTTTGGAAGAAAGAGAACTTTTCAGTACGAGAACAGAGGTCAGAATAAAATTACCGGTGGAGCTTAGGGATGCGGGTGAAACTCAGGAGGGAGAAACTTTCTTGCCTGAGAAGAGCCGTGCAACTCTTAAAAAGCACAGCATGAGGAATATGACCAGCCCCATCTTAGTCAGCTGTCTGTACTCAGCCTGGAGTTTGCCTTCTCACCACCCACTTTATTGCCCTTCCTGACCCCGTTTTTCCTTTCACTCTTGGTTTTGCTCTCTTCTTTCCAATCCCATTGGTTTCAGCTGTGAGACTCGTGGGGGAAAGGAGAGTGGGAGAGATGGTTTAGCTTTTCAGGGCCTTTCTGAGCAGGTGTGGGGAGTTTCTTGTGTTCTCTGCAGGAATCGGCTCATTTTCGCAAACCAGAATTTTGCCTTAAGCTGGAAGTTGCATTAATGTGATTTGAGTATGCTAAATCAAAGTGCTTAGTATGTACTTTATTGCTTATATAACTTTCTAGTCTTAACAGTTTTTCATTTCCCCCAGACCAGGAGAGATCAGTGAGTATCACCTGCCCTGCAAAAATTTGGCTGGGCTTCGTGGCTGTACCCTCTGGTGGCTGTAAAAGCAGCAATTTTACGGGGGCAGAGCCTCTTGGGAGGCATGATGCCCTCTTGGGAAGCATGGTTGCCCTCCTGGACATCATGAGAAACTGGGAAGCCTGGTCAAGTACTTGGGGGTGGCTGAGATCATGTCACATTGGAAATTTTCTAGGTAAAAAGTAGCTGAAGCTTAAGATGTAAAGCAGAGCAAGTGCTCCAGAGTGATGCCAAGCAATTGGCAAGCTTTACTATAATTTCCTAAACCCTTGTGATTGATTCACAGTAAAACAAGGAGGTGCTCATGTGTAGCATGAGATCTTCTTCCCGTTCTGCTTCCAGGAGCTTGTGAATGGCAAAGGCCCATATCCCCATCTAGTTTCATGTCAGAGGAAGAAGCTAACACTTGGCTGTATTGTAACTGTTCACCTTACACAGCTCTAAAGACCGGGCTTGGAAACTTGTAGCAGGGACCAGCCTTTGCAACCTGATGATAGCTGGTGGCAGCTCCCACTGGGCTTTTTAGTATTTTGAACAGACTGTTGGAGTCTTTTGAAGATACCTCACAAGCCATCTTAAGGAAAGGAAGGTAGAACTGGTTCTGAGTTAACATATTGAAAGTTTTCCATGCTGGTTTGCAAACTAGCATCATTACCCAGCAGCTAACATCGTGTAGAACAACAAGAAACAATTGAATTTTGTGATAACTACATTCACAGTGAAGTGAGACTCCTTTGCCAGCCAGCCTTGCTGGTACATGTTGCTTTTTGTTCTGTCTTCCATGGCAGAATGGACTTTTGGAGCCATTTCTATCGATACTCCTAGTAGAGGAACAAGTAGGTTATGGCCAGATGTGAAAGTGACCATACTTCAGCCTTGAGCTCTCAGATTTCTCCAGCTCTGGTGGGTGTTTGGGTTCTTCATGTACTGGCTGGGGAGAGCTGAGCCTCTCAAGCTGGCACCTACAAAAGGCACCACGTGCTGCACAGAGAAGTGCCCACTTTCCCTGACTGACCTTGTGCAGCCTTGCTTTGAACTGCCCTCTCCCAGGTGGAAGTCTGTGTGCTGGTCCTACTTCTGCCAGCTTGCAGCAAGTGTTGGGTGTGTACCCTCAAGGGGCAGGAGGCTGGTTTGAATGCCTTCTTCATGGCAGGGGATGAAACTTGGTTTTGTCCCACTTCCTTCCATCTGAGAAGAAAATAAGCTCAGCATCTCCATTTCTGCATCCTCAACCTGCCAGTGTAAACCACCAGTGAAAGGAATCAAATAAATCCTGGTGGTGGTGGCAGCTATGGGGACCCAGTAATGGAAAGACTACTGTAAGCAGTTGTATTTAATATTCATCTTGATAAAAGATACCTGCAAAATTCTTGGACAAATGGTATGGGAATCCAGAGCATTAGGATTTCAGATTTGAGAAATCTGTACATGTTTTCCAGTAGTACAAATGTATATTAACCTTTTTCTTTTGTGCAGATCCCAGGACCAGCATGGAGTAATCTAACCCATTTAAGCTTTAAAACATCTCAGCAAAATCAAGCTTCTCTGTTAAGTTTGAGTGCTTTTTAAATAAATGTAAAAGACTTGTTTTTCTGCCATTCCTTTTTTCTCTCAGTACAAGCATCTCAAAGAAGAAGGTGGTCCTCACACTCAGATTGAAGGAAAAGAGACGGATGACTGGCTGTGCATTGATTTTGGTAAATATTTGTGGATCTGAGAAAAAACAAAGTTCTGCATGAGCTATTTGTTGACAGAAGCATCTTGCCATGAACCCTGGTTGCTGTGGAAAGTTCACAGTTCTCTGCTGTTCGGGAGTTCCAATTGTTGCTTGAACTCACTGAGATAATAAATGATTTTCCATTAAATATCTTTGGCACTGAGAAAAAAACAGTAAACACTCTTCAGTGCCTAAAACAGGTCCTAATAAATTTAAGGTAACAATAGTGGGGGAAAAAAGTTATTTCAGTCAGTTTCCTCAGGTTTCTGTATTCCATGTTTGGGTAAATGGGAGCTCATTGTACATTGCCTTACTAGTGAACTATTGAACAAACTTTTTCACTGTCCAGATCATACCATCACATGGGGTAAAACCTGAGTCCTAAGAAATTGAGTTTAATTCTTTATTTTACAAGCGTGAAACTCTACACAAATATAAAAGACTACATTCAAAAAGCAGTTCTCCTTCACTGCTACTTTTACAATCTCACTCCCTGGCTTGATGTTTTACCTAGAAGATGAAAACTTCACTTATGGATGAGTGAGAAGCGCTGCAGCCACTGATGTTAAGCCTTGGCTACTTAATGATAATAATTATTGATGGTAATAACTGAAAATCAATTGGAATTTAAGGGAATAATACTGAAAAGTGCATTAGACAAACACTGGAATTAACATTCTCTGCTGTTGTTTGCACAGAATAATGAAACCAGAAAAACTTAGTACATCAAAGTTTGAACCTATTTCATTGTAAAAACTACCTGAGAAGTGTGAGCAACACACCTAGGAAAAAATTACTTGGCTTTAGCAGGATGCTGACAATACAAAAAAGCTTAAAATCCATCTGTCACCTTGGGGGACTCTTTCAATGAAATTCCCTTTGTATTTCTTCTGTCCCATAAAAGTCATAATTTCGTAGGTTTGGAGTCTTGTGATAGTGTCCTATTTTAAAGTATTGAGTCTCATATCTTGTTACTGTAGTCTTGGAGTTTTTTGAAAGACTGACCAGTTCCTAACACTGCTTGAGAACTGGAAGTAGCATCTTAGGAAGGGACCTTTATCAGCTACCATGTTGTATCTAGCCAGAAAGGGGGTGGAGGGCTTAAACTCCTTGCTCAGCTCTGCTTTGCTTGCTTTACTGTTCCCTTTAATTCATTGTGAATTTCTGTTCTGTGCAGGTAACATCGTGGTTCACTTCATGCTGCCCGAGACACGAGAAGTTTATGAACTGGAGAAGCTATGGACTCTTGGTCCCTACGATGACCAGTTAGCACAGATGACTCCACAGTCCCTGCCAAAGGACTTTATTTTTGGACTGACTCCTAACAGCAGTGATCATCTTGAGACAAGAACTTAAAGCAGCTACTGCACGGAAAGAGGGCGAGTGTGGCTGAGGCATACAGTCTTGGAACTGAGTAGTCAGTACAGTTGATCAGTACAAAACGGTGTTTTTATTGGATGTGCCCAGGTGGAGTTCTGAGCAAGCTAAAGTGAGCAGAATCATAGAATCACTAAGATTGCGAAAAACCCTTAAGATAAGAGTCCAACCATGAAATGTCAAAGGAATCCTATCAGAGCTTCCCAGGGGAGCTATTGGCTTAGTGGAGTTTGCAGTGAGAAGAGAGGGGCAAAGACAGCTGCTTAAGCTGGAACTCACGCTCAGCCTCTAGAGTAATTGTTTTTCTAATATCTGTGGAAGATACTCTGTAGTGGTAGTGCAAAACAGACTGGAGTGCTGCAAGGGAAAACTCTGAAATAGTACAGTTTGAGATGACACTTCTTGTGTTAAGCCATTTGCTTCTGGTCACAATAAAGTAAGTCATGATCTGAAGGGGGGGACGGAAAACAAAGTGGTGTTACTGAGAACATAAAAGCCAAGAGCAACAGTGACAAATAAATGTGCTTTGAGTTATCAGAACAGTAAATCAGTTTTCCAGCCAAGGCAAACCTGGTTTTAATAATAATAAAAAAGCCCCAAACCGAAGTGCTTCAATTACTTGTTTTCATGTGAGAGGATTCCTCATCCTGCATGTACAGTTGACTCCTCTCCTAGCTTTCCTCTCACCTACTTTCTAAAAAGGGACACTGAGGCAATACACTATGGCAGTGAAAACCTTCAACTCTTTGAGGTGGGAATGGACTTGAGCACTTTCAGAACTCGCTGTTCTGTGTGTTCTTAGCATGACTGATGCATGGTCTGATAAGCAGTTAAAGAACTTAAAAGTGGTAACCAGCTTGTCTGTGTAAGACAAGACACTTTTCTATACCACAGGACAGGGGTTTCATCACTGGATTAGGATCCCCTCTTCCTGGAGAAGTGTATCAGAAAGCAGAAACAGGAGATCTTGAGGGTAATCACCTTTTTCTCCCCAATAGCCCCACAAATTACTGCAAGCCCTGTCTGCATCTTTGCCCTGCACAGCAGGTTCTGTTTGTAATGCTCAAAGTGAGCCTGTTTTTTGTGCCTGTATCTGTGTTGTTCAGGAGGAAGTGTGTTTGTTTAAAAGAATCCAAACAAACCAAAACCCACTTCTCCCTCTGTTTCAGGTTTTCTTCCTGTGTCTAACCTCTGTTTTTTAATGAATGATTAATGAAGTTCACCTGCTCTTTGATACAAAGCAGCAGATAGTTCTGCAATTAAGGGTATTTGTTAAGTGTAGTTAAACCATGCAGATAAAACATCTTTGCCCACAAACCAAAGATGTCATTTTGAAATATAACTGCAGAGAAAGGTTTTCAAAATGCTTCATGACGCTTCTTGAAAGTAATCACATGGGAGAAAAATAACTTTGGCTGTCTTACAGCCTGATGGATTCTAAATCAGGCATTTCCTCCTAGGAATGATGCGTAGGAATAACTCCAACTCATTCCCTGAAACATTTCCCTTTTACTGTGATTGTGGATAAGTAATATGTGATGCATAGAGGTCGGTTCAGCAAGCATTACACCATGGTATGAACCCACATTTAGTAACCAGAATCGTGTACAGTATCCTGTCTAAAAGAGCAGTAACAAAAGGAGTACCCAGGAAAGAGCAGCTGTGTGAACAGGCTAGGACTCTTAGAGGTGAAAAAGAGGAGAAAAAAGCCCAGTAATATTAACAAATGTAGCTGACTTAACTGCCAAAGCATAACGTGAAAAAGATCTCTATGACTATCCACTGGTTGCTTTTAATCAGAACTGCCAGCCCAGGGAAAGAACTTGGTCCTCATCCATTTAAAAGAAGCATTTCTAATATCTAGTGAGATACTGCAGTGCCCAAACTTCATTACCTGCCAGCCTTGGTGAGACTGTGGCCTGATAGTCCTAGAATCTGGGAGGTAGGAATTAACCCAGACAGTCTGGATGATGAGTACTCTGCAACACTAAAGCTCTTTTGGAAGGAGAACAATTTGGGATAATTTCAGTTGGACAGATTAGGTGATTTCTGGGTAAAATAAAAATACCAAACAGTTTGTGCAAGGAGTCTGTAGATTCAGCATTCAGTCCTTCTGGACAGGTACATGTAGGTTTGGCTCTGTGAAGGATCCCTTGATGAGATGAACGGGAGAAACCACTAAGTGAAACTTTAGTAATAATTTCTCTGATTTCTTGCATTGCATCTGAGTAACTTCATTTTCAAGCAGTGTTTGTGTCCGTCACTTGAGCTAACATCTCTGTTAGAGCCCAGCTTGAGTGCTTTCTCAACAGTTTTTCACGTTTGTATAAGAATCCTACACCTCACCCATATCAAGCCCAGGCTGTCTTGCACAGCACACATGCTCTGTTTAATGGAAAAGAGCGCATGCCTTGGAAATTGCAGCTTAAGAATAAAAGCTCTGGAAGGTTAGAAGCAAATAAGAATGTTATGATAAAGCAAATGCCTAAAACAGTCAGGGGTTGAGCTGTCGCAAGTGCACCAGCAGTACAGAACAAGGCTTCACTTTTTATGCTGCTCAAATGACAGGGTGCTGTTTCTGAGAAGAAAGCTTGATATTGACATGAAGAAATGAGCTTAGGGTGCCCTGTGAAATGCGATATTCTATGCAGTGCCTTCTACAGACATAATTTCTTAAATTCCCTCCTTCTGCTGGTTGGTCCCAGGAAATGAGCTGTGAAGCAGGAAGGTGAATGTTTGGAAAACAAGTTGGGCTTCCAAGTTCTCTTAGAAAAGATACAGAATTGTGTAATTCATAATGCTCCTTCATTCCCCAGCACATCCCTCTCAAATGTCAGCATTCAGTTAAACATCTGGTCTCGTTTTACTCCAAATAATGTTAACAAGTATCTAAAGGGAGAGGTGATACCACCTCGCTGGCATGTTTGGGTGGTCATGGTAGGGGTGAGAGGTTGCCAGCACATTTGTTTGCCTATGTGACTGGTTCTGCCTGTCCAAGCTTCTAGGGCCACATTGAAGACAAGCTTCATCACTCCAAGACCACCACAGTAAAGCCTGGGTAAAAAAAACTGCCTCCCCTCTCTCCCCCCACCCCCCCAAAAAAAATATTACTGCATTTCTAATCTCCTCATGTTTGTCCTGACAGTCAGTACTATCAAGTCCACATTCCTTCCTTCCACAGCAAATGAGCCTAAGTGAGGCAAGGCAAACCATGAACCATAGGTTGTCCTACAGACTATATGGCCTTGTTAGATGGGAGGGAGAAGATTAATTAGAAGCCGCAGAAGTCACAGATTGTTTTGGGAAGTGCAAACATTGTAACCTGGCTCTCCTAGCAGCTCTAGAACACCTGTAGGTCACTGCTTATCCTTACCCAGTTATTATGGACAGAAAACCAACTTGATGAAAGCACCACAAGTACTCAGGACAGTCTGTCCCTACACCTCAATAATTAAAAAAAACACCACACAACTTTATCTGATGATAGGAGTTAAACTCTTTATTCCATTCAGAGGCATCTGGCAAGTAGAGCTGCATTGGGGGGCACATTACAGATGAAAAATGATCCATACTTTCTGGATATTGAAATCATTTACAGTATTTACTTTCTAGCTATTCCCAAATACTCCAAATTACCAAGTCTCAATTGAAAAGAAAAACATGAGATACCATATTAAGTCTAGAAATTTAAGAGAGATGACAGTATTTAAATCAGCAGATGCAAATGCAGCGCCTATCTGTAAAGTAATTTTTAATGGAAAATAAGTCAAATCCTTCTCAAATGTTAAGAAAGGAACGTCCGACTGACTTAAGCCTCAACAAAAATTAAAATGCTATGTACTTTCCATACTTCAGTAATTTTAAATTCATTGTAAGAAAAAAAAATTATCCTAAAGGCTAGATGAAGGTCACTGTCAAAAAAGGAAAAGAAACTCATTTTCTTTGCTAAAACTACAACATAAGTTTGTGGTTTTTAAACCAATTAGTAAAGAAGAGATGCAGGAAAAACACTTCAGACCATTTTCAAAATTATCTAATCTGTACAACAATGATCTTTGGGAAAATTATCTAGTCTATGTAGTAATGCCTCTATTTCAACATGAACCTAAGAGGTAGATAACAAAATGATGAAACAAATGTTTTTGCTCGCTGTGCCCCTCAAATCAGTGCAGCATGGTGATTCTGATCATCTCATGCACAAAAAACATCACAAAAAAAGGTTCAGAGGTAATAGCATGGCTCTGTCGACCACACACACACAGGCGCGCACGCGCACACACACACACAGCAGTCTTTATGCACCATGTGTTGCCACATTTTTTTTTCTTAAACTGAGGTAGACTGAAGTTTATTGTAGAAACTTGAATGTGTCACTATTACCACAATCATCATTCAAATTACATTTGGAAATTTAAAAATTTGGTAACTTTCCTGTTATCCCTGCCTTTTGACATTTTTTTTGTTCTCCTCTAATGGTTGGTTGCAGAACGTGCATAAATCCTGCTGCATCTATTATAAGCCAGGCTAGAGAGGTTGTTGTTTTGTTTTTTTTTTCTTGTAATCATTTTCAAAACCTTCAAAGTGGCTTAGTGTGGCCCATAACAGCGGCTGGATATGTAAACTTAGCCTTTCATTATCTTTCAATGTGATCAAACACTGTTTGACCTTCCCCCATCGTGGTAACTGAAAGCAGTATGATGTGATCTGCAGACAGCAGAGACCCTCCTGGCCTCAAAAAATGCTCCAGCAGATCAAGTGTTCTATCAAACTGAAGATGAAGCTTGCTCTTTGAACAAAATGGCAAAGTCCAAATGGGCTGCAAATGGTTAAATGTAGCATTATTAGGTAGTGATGGTCAAAGGCACAAAGGGTTCATGCATTCAATCAAGTAGCACAAAAAAAAAATTCAGCCTCTTGCAGCCTTCTAAATTTTTCCCCCAACCCCAGCCTCTTGCCATCACTTCCTTGTCCTGTTCCCAAAAAAGTACCGTCACAAACTTTTTCATCCCATCTTAAAAGAAAACTAAACGGCATTGCTGCTATCAGAATGTTGGCATCATTCACTATCTTTTGAACATTCATTGAATTTTTTTTTTAAACAAATGATGGTGTTGAAGCCCTCAGGAAATCTGAGGCTGTGTTTTTTTTACCCACCTTACTCCCATCAGCCAGCAGCTAGAAGTGCTCTACTATATTTTTCCCCGATAAGTCTGTAGTACTCCTGGCTGGTGGCTGATCAAATTTTAATTTTTTTTAAAAAAATAAAATGCTCAAGAACTATTAGCTTTATAAAGTATACAAAATACCAAAAAAAAAAAGCAAAAAAGGAACAATTTCTCATTGAGGTACTAAATGCCTGAGGTAGTTTAGTAAAATGCATATTTATCTTTTTATGCCCTGGCCAACACCATTCAACACTTCCCTTAGGTTATTCATGGCAGTGTTATGTAAAAATGCAACCAAATTCTTTTTAAAAAATGCCACTTGTTTCAACATTGGGACTAACACTTAAACTCTTGTCAATACCCTTGCTCTAACCCTAGCCCACCCACAATCCCACCCTCCAAATGTGTTTATTCTTTTACAACTGGACCTATAAGAGCAATGCCTTTTCTTTTTTTTTTTTTTTGTTGGTTTTTCTTTTCTTTTTTTTTTAACCAGTGAACTCAGAAGAGAAAGCTTCATTAAACCAAGTTCTAAAGTTGTTGGGGAATAATAAGAACAATAAAAAAGACTAACGAGTTTATGTTAAATTGTGAGAATAGAACAAAAGGGAAGTGAAGGGGTCCTTATTTTAAAGCTGGGTTTCAAAAGTTTGAGAGAGCCTAAAGAATACATTCTCAGAGACAGCGTTCAACGGTTGCCTGGTCCTCGAACAGGTGATTGGCTTGGTGGATCTTCTGCATAAAACTTCAACAGGTGCTCACCACCTGTCTCTCTGTCACACAGTCTGTCTTTGGTCTGGCATCTGTCTCTGATGGGCCATTTCCTAAACCTTTATTTTCGTCTTGGCTGAGGCTGTCCGCTTTGCAATGTTTTTTGCTGTTGCTGCTGCCTTCTTACCTGAGCCAGTATTTCCTGAATTTTTCTCTGAGCAAGCTGAAGGACACAAAGAAGAAGAAACAACCCATCATGATGCCATGCTGCAGTGACTGCTGTTTACAACCAACAAGAGATGCTACTGGGATTAAGAAAATCTGGAATGACTAAATTTCTAGTACTGACTAGATTACTTGTTAATTAAAATGCACTTGAGATTAATCATGATGTACAGCCTAAATTTTCATTTTTCTCCTCTTTTTGACCTACCACAACTACTTTCTTGGTTAGTTTTCTCATCTGTAATACAGAAAGCATGAGAATAGGAAGATGACTACCTATGTTGAGATTATCGAAGATACAGCCTTCGTTTTACTCCTCTGGAAATACAAATGTTTTATAAGAACCACTGTTGTAATAAAGAGGGTACAATTTTTTTTATACACTAGAGTAACCAGAAGGTCAGACTTGCAGGACTTCCCAGCCCCGCCCCCCCCTTTCTGAACTACAAGTCACCTGCAGCAAAGTATCAAAAGGAATGAGTGTGAGTTAAGTGAAGGAAGGAATCTTGTGATCCTTTTCTTCATGATATTATATCAACAGGTTGGGCAGTGTGGATGAATTACATATCTGGGTGTATTCTTTCCAGATACTATGGTATGGCTTGTGTCTCTGCTCCTTCTGAATTTCAGCCCAATCACAACTTGGGTTTTCTTTTGCTTTTAGCAAAGTTTTAGCAGTGCCAGAGCCTGCATAAATTGACAGAAGAATTTAAGAGACTGTTTTGCATATGTGAACGTGCAGTATTGTTATAAATCTCTCTCACAGGCATGAGGAAAGTTTATTGCAGCAAGACAACCAGAGGAGCCTGGAAAGCAGTGCTTTCTGTATCCTGAAAAAGTCTTCCATCCCTTGGCTCCTGCACATGGCTATGAAAGAAAAACCATGGAAACATCAAGGCAAATACAGAAAATCATTGCAGTCCTCCTACCTGGCATGCATAGAAGTGACCAGTTATTTTCACAACCACCTGATCATTTTCATCAGGTGTCTGGTCACGAGGGACTACAACTTCTGCACTTGTCAAGTTTTGAAGCTCATTTACCTATAAACAGATAGTAGAAGTCAGACAACTTTAAACTAACAAATGTTATGCAACCACCAAGCCTCAAAACCACCGACCATTGAAATATCATCCTCTAAGCTACATTTTTTTAAACCCCTCACTAACAGAAAGCATCTTTATGCAGCAGTGTGCACTCTGCAAGCTGAGCCTCTTGTGTCTCTTAACATAAATTAGCACCAAGTCCTCTGGGTTTGTAGAAGTGTTTTAAATACCAAATACAACACACAGAAGGTGTTAAATACACGACTTAAAAAAAGCAAACAGATGCTACAGTATTTACAGTTGAGTTGAAAAGTGTAAGGTCAGAAAAATCATATAATATAGGGAAGAAAAATGCCTGAGTATTTATACACTTTTCCTTCAAAAACCTATGCAAGATAGAGAACTTTAGAGAAGTTCTGTTAATTCAAATTATTTTCAGCAGCTTATCAGGCTTCCATCATGTTAAGTAGAGGTAAGGTTAGGGTCTTTGTCTCATGAAAATTAATTTTATTTTAGAAATGCTTATCATTGTGTAATTAAAGTTTTAGATGAGCAGCTTCACAGACATGTTTGTCCTTAAACCTCTGGCCACTGCAAGTAATGGAAGAAGCCACAGTGCCTCCTGACACATGACCTAGAGACCCCGTTGCACTCAGGATGGACACCCAAGACTGAATCTTGTCTTTGCAAATATCATCCAGCTCCTGACTTAACACCATATGAAAATACCTGAGCACCAGCAGAGCAACAGCACCTTTTTAGCATTGGAAAATCGCAGTGGTGTTATTTTATACAACAAACTGAGCCTAAGAAATGCCATCAATTTAATTGAAACAAATATAGGTATGCTTTTTTTTGTAATATTGAGGTCTGAACATGTCTTACATTCCTACCCCTTATTTAGAAATTAAATAAATCTTTCTAATATTGGCTTCAACTCCACAGTAGAAGAAAGGAAAATGGGAAAATGTACCAAGTACAGCTAAGAAAATAGCTCCTGCTTGAATGTAACATCAAAGAATTAGTTTAGCTAAAAGTTTAAGCATTATGTGTATATACACACTGAATATGAAACATAACTGAGCAACACTAAGGGTTTTATTCCAGCTACTTACTGTTTTGCCTCCTTTACCAATAACTCTACCAGCAGCATAGGATGGCACTTTTATGTGAGCCTCAAGTTTCACTTCTTCTTTAGGTCCAAAGAAATTTTCTTCTTTAAGTTTTCCATAGATTCTCCCTTGAGCCTGAAAAATTGCTTTCAGTTAGAGAATGTTCTCCTTGGAATCTAGTTAACATCAAAAAATTCCACAGAAAGGTGAATTCTTAGTACGTAATCTTGACAAAGTGTTTTTCCTAATAAATACACTACTTTTCTAAAAAGTCTTTGTACCAAACTAGGAAGTACCAGTGTCCAGCTTCAAGGATTGCTTGACAAACCTGGGAACCACACAGCAATTTAACAGAGATCATTATTATTATTATTATGCTTTTCAGTAGACATATTGCTTTTAAAAGAAACTACCACATTTCTGTAGAGGTAAAGAGTGGTGGAGAGAAGAACTGTCAGGCAGTCCAACAAACCCAAATGTTTTATTACACCCAGAAACATAAAATGCAACTAATTGATTCAGAAACCCATTTTTTTAAGATGCTAAACTAAAAAAGCCACAACACCCCCAACAAGTCATGGTCTAAAGACTCCAACTGAAGCAAAGAGCTTGCTTTTACAATCCATTACAATATATTGTTTAAAAATAAATAAATGTGCGCTTGCTCAAATTTCCAAAATAAAGAATCAAACTGCCCAGATCTAAATAGTTCCCTGGAAACAGTATTATTCCATCCAGCACACAGTTCCTTTTTCTGGGAAACACACAAGTGCCAGATAGCAAGAAGAATGTCCACTGAGAGTAAAGTTGTAAATTTGCTGATTTTTAAACACATTTATTTCCTTATTCACAGCCATTTATCAGCGAATTTGTGAGAAATGATAACCAAATCTTCTACTCTTTGGCTCCTAGATGCTTCAAAAGAACATACATTACTGCCAAATTATAAAGAAAGATGGGATGTGGATTTCTTTAAAAAAAAGAGATTGTATATGGTCTTCCAACATCTCCAGTTTTTCAGTTCTTGAAAAAGTCTTTAGGAAAGGAAACAACCTAACTGGGCTGCAAGCCCCTACATGGTAAAATGGTGGCTGAAATGTGTTGTCTATCCTAGATTCCACTTCACTTTTGCATATCCCAGGTCCAAGGCAACACAGCCATGCACGAATAGTGGTGTCACAGGAATGCCTGAACTCTAGGGAGCACTGCAGCAGAGGCTCTGAAGAGTGGCATGTTCCCTTCCCACTGCCTTGCTAACAACTAGTCCTGCACACTGCAACATCCTCAGGCTGCAGCAGCAGAGGAAGAAAGGGATGCAGCCACTGCAGCTCCTGGGGACATGAATCACAGACAGCAGAGCACAATGGAAGAGCGAGGAAAGGATGCTGAAGTCACGGGCTCTGGGATAACACTGCCTCTTTCCAGAGCTCATTACTCATCTGAGCAGCAGCTATTCCCTCTCCAAGTTGTTGAGCGCTAGTTTATATTCTTGGTGCCCCAACAAGCACTGTCCCAGGAGAGGAGACCCTTCTTAATCAGAGTTTAAGGAGAGCACTAATGAAGTGTGAACCTGGCCCTAAGGCCAGCTTCAGGTTAACAGTAGTGATAAAAGCAAGCACTCAGCTTTGCCTCTGCCCATCCCAGTCAAGAGGGCTTGCTCAAAGAGAAGCTAAAAGACTCGAAGGTCTGGAGCTGAATAAAGTCCCAAGGGATAATCCCTTTCCTTCATAAAACCAGCGTACCCCAGGAGCTTTGACTGTGCTACTACACTGATGCACCTTCGCAAGCAGAGCTCGAGTGTAAAGTAGTGACTGACTGATGCAGTGTCAAACTGCATATGAGGTGCAGAAAAGGGACGTTTTCCTCAGGTTGGAGAGAAGAGCTTCCAGAAGAACCCTGTGGGATTCCCAGTTTATCTTGGGGAGGAAACCTGAGGACAAGCCTTCGCCTACATGAAAAGTCAGGATAAGGGGTGCCCAAATTTCCTGTGGCATGCTACTCCTTGAGGGTAAGTCCACTGATATCTGATGAAAAGAAAGAGTAGCCAGTATCTGACCTTGTGCTGACACCAGACCCTAAGAGTACATGTGGCCAAGCCCACATGCACACAGAAAATATCAAGGAGACAGAGCTTCCTAGTCATGCTTTGCCTTCAATGGCATCTCAAATGAATGTGGTAACTGGGCAACAATCCCAAACACATCTAAGTTTGTAATTACCACTGCAAAATACCTGCCCTGACAGTTTTCCAAAAATCCTAAAGGCATTAATGAAACTGATATCCCTGAAGTTTGTACACCTCCTTCTTGCAAGATGCCCTGAAGCAGAAATACAAAGTCAAAAATGAGAACAGGCAAGAAAACTATGCCAGGATACAAACTCTCAAGTGACTTTCTACATACTCCACTCCACATCTGTGATGATGCCAGGCTGCTGCACTGAGCTGCCTGCATCACTCCTAGCACAGTCAACTCCTTTTGGGGTAACTAGATTTATCCTTTGACATTTAAGGTAGAAGGCCACTCTGGAACTTAATTTGAACACAGATGGGATAATCAGGTTGAGTATCTCCTTGTAGTTGCAGTGCAAATACAGTTAGAAATCTTGCATTTATCTGTAGAACTACCCAAAAAGCATTTTCCATTTGGCACAAAACAGCAACCTGGGAAGACTCAATTTTGTCTTGTCAGCTTTGTTATTTCAATTAAGCACACAAAACTCTTGCACATACCAAGACAGATTAAAAGACTCAACTTAAAGGTGCTTGTAGATAGAAGAGACATTTAGGAGCATAATATGGCCATATTTTTATGCTAGATTTGATTCTTATTTACATGAAACACACAAGTTTTCAGGTGACCAGAATGTGGCCTCTAATAGTATTGTACTACTCATATTCCTATGAGACACCTTTCAGCAGAAGGAAAGCAAAACTCAAGTATTTACTAAAATTCTGAATAAAGCATGCTTGGAACCAAGAGTTTTGTTTTCAATATTGTCCCTTAGGATCCAAAGGCCACTACATACTGACAAGTTTTTGTATGTTGTACCTTGAACTGAGCTTCTGGAGGTCCAGTGATGATAACCATTCTCAGCTTAGCATCTGGTCCTTCAGCAGGGGCAATCTGGAATGGATAAACATAGCTATTGGTAACTGTCTTTTGAAGGAATAGTTTAAAGCCACCTCCTCCCCATTTCAGTCTCACATTCTGTTCAGGAGTGAAAAATTATTCGTTACAGCAGCAGCATCACACTTCAGTCATGACGGGTTTGTTCTCTTTAAAGTGCATTAATTAGCTGTAATGAAATATGGAGAAACTGGCTAAACCACCATGAGCAAATTTACTTCTGAAAATTAAAGACACAGCTACTCATCCACACATGGCAGAATCCCACACAGCGTTTTCATGTGGCTATGAGTGATGTAAGACATGTAGCCTTCAAAAAGACAAATCTGGTTAATAAACTGAGATTCTCATCCCTACCCACTAGCTTGAATAGTCTTTCTAACAAGTTTTGCTCATTAGCAAAAGCTCTCATCCATTCCCCTGAGAACAGAAGATCACTTTACTGTTGTAACTAATCAGATCCAAAACATTCCTCTATATTGGACAATGTGTGACCCAAATAAAAATTAAGCTCCACCAGAGCTGAGACAGAGATGCCTGTAGGGTCTTTAGCAGTTCATGTCACCACAACAGTAAGATTTCTGTGGGTGTTTTTCTCAGACTCCAGTGGCATTGAATAATTCAAGCTAGCCTCTGACATTCCGAATGAATCTTTTGTTTATCACAACTGACATTTCCATTGTTGCATCTTGTATTACATAGCTGCTGTTGAATGAGCAATATATTAAACACTACAGAATTTCATCTCAGCTGTTGGCATAGGGATGTTATTCATATTTAACAGCTGTAGTTTATTTCAGACAAATTACCAGTCACCAGGCATCATTTTCACTAAAGAATTTTGCTAAGGAAAGTTTATAACATTATTCATATTGTACCCTAAGATGGAGAAGGCATTACATACTAGTTATCTGGTTTGCATATCTATTTTTCATTATTTATGATTTCCAATTGGATAGATCTAAAAACACACATTAATTTTACAGCAGTACATTTATATGACATGACGTTGTGAGAACAAGCACAGACTAAATCCATTCATTCTTTGGAAAAAGTATTTCAGAGGGGCAAAATTTCAGGGCACATTTACAGGCAGTTGACTGAACAGAGTTCAGCCTGGCAATTGTCATTCATGTAAAGTGGACAGGTTTGTCTCTCAGTCACCTCTAGCTTTCTTAGTGAACACCAGCACCTTCATTAAAATATTAGGAAAAATATCTTCCATAAAGCCTTCATTACATCCTACGTGTGTCTAAATGTTCTGGGACATATCTTGCTTTGATTTTATCCTAGAATATTCTGTTCTCAGAAGCTGGGGTAAAACATGGCTGAGGGCTGCAAAAGAAACCTATAACTAACATTTCAATGCCTGAAGGGGTAACCTAAGAGAATTCTGTGTCAATTTTGTCTGTCTGCCCTTGGAAAAAGTAGTTGTATACATACAAATAGTATACAAGTGGTGAATTTAACTTCTGAGATTAAACAACTTTACATTCCTAACCAGAAAACAATCTTTTATATGCCAAGCCACAAACTGACAACTTTATACACCCAAACTCAGGAAGGGCTGCTCTGCAAGGAATTTATAACCAAGGAGATGACAATTGTTCACAACAGGTACCAGCAGCACAGGGTGGGCAACAGAAAACCCAAATCTCTGCCTGGCTCTTTTGCTGAATAATTGAGTCTGCTGGAGTCCCACACTGAGCCTGCATTGCCAAGCAGCACTGGAATACAACCTGAGCTCAGCAAGAGCCATGTTCACCTCTGAGGGGACAGCCTGAACACTGCAGCCTCGTACAGAACCCCAGTGCATCTGCAGTTTAGTCTTACATCCTGGGTTATGAGTTTCACCAGATCTACAAAGCTCAGCATGAGCACAGAGGAGATGCAGGAGGATGCAAAAGGCTTTCAGCTGTAACAAGCTGAAAGCACAACTCAAAACAAGCATTATGCACAGACTGACTTCCTCCACAAAAGTATGGTTACTGCAGTTTGGCAAGTTAGAAGTTACTCAGGCTGCACTTCCTCCAGCTCTTAGCTAAAAGCACAGATTCCTTGACTCACAATTTATTATTTCATTCCAAAGTTATGACAGAGGGCAAGTTGAAGTGGTCCTATTTCAACATGCGGGAAGTTTAGAAGTTTCGAATATTTTACCAGTCGCCATATTTAATACATTCACACAGAAGCAAGCCTGATGCTCCCTGTTGCTCTACCAGATCACAGGTTAAGTTGCATTATTTTAATAGATAAGTACACATGCAGCATCCCAATTTTGCAAGCACACCCTTAATCTGTATACTTTTGTTAAGATTTAATCATATTTTCACAAAAAAAGCGTCTTTACTTTATTCTTACTGAAGGAACAAAAGACCAGAGCTTGAGAAAACTTTTATCTGAATTTAAATTAAGATAGAAATGTTAAATGCATGGGGTAGAGGGGTGCCAGCCAGTAGAGGAAGCCTGAGGCCACTGTTAGCCAGATGCATGAGAAATACTGGAAACTCCCTTTCCACTAAACTCTCTTCCAAGGACCAACTGAAGAACTAGTTTGGACGGGTTCTTGGAGGTCCAGGTTGTTCCACATTTCTCTCTCCACCTAGCAGTACCTTCCACGCACTGCTTAAACTTCAGATACAAGCTGCAGGAATGGAGAGGGGAAGAGGAAATACATGTGATGCATCACAGCCCCATGCAACACAGATTTGATAAAGAATTATTGACATCTCTCACTTCCTCCTGTTTCATTTTCCCCCTAAAAATATGGTTATTAGTGCTCAATTAATATAAACGATCTGGGTAGTATAACTATTTAACTTTCTGCTCAAAAAAGGATGGAGTTGGGCAGCGTGTCATTGGTTGACTGGCCAGTAAACAGACCAGCACTAGGCAAACCACACACAAGACTCATTCATCAGGATTCCCCAATTATTTTGCTCTGTATACTTGAATGAACACCTTCCAAGCCAAGCTCAGCTTCACCAAATGCAACTCAGCATAGCCAGCTCCTGCCCTGTGCCCCAGACTTCTGGCAGATCCCTGCCATAGCATTCACTAAACACATCACTCCTCTGAAACAAAAATAAAGGGGGCTGAGAAAAAAACATTTGTTTTATCTGTGCAGTAAAATGTCCATCTAAGAGCATACTAAAGCTACACACTGTACTTTAAATGCACTATTGTCTAAACTTTTCTTTTTTCTTTTTTTTTTTTAATTTAGGCCGAAACATTATCTTTACAGCATAAAACAGCAGAAAAGATTATTTGTAAGAAAAAAAGTGCTCAAGCTTCTAGAGAAGATACTTCTGGTTACAAGGGCATTAGTGACCAAAAGCCAAGGCCTTCCTATGACTGCAACTGGTACTAACCCCTATAGACAGCCAAGAAAGATTTCACCAAACTGACTAAAACTCAAGCTTCTGTTAGAGGTCAGCCTCTGCAAACCATCTTGTTCTTAGCTACACTGAGGTGGTCAATACACAAACAGCTGGATGTTAAACCTGATAACAAGAAGGTTAATGTGCTATTTAAGACCTGACTGGCCCCAGGAGCTTGGAGCAGCACATGGGTGAAGTTACACCACCAACAATTCAGCATGGAGCCGTTTGAGCTTGACAGCCCAGACCAATCCATCTGGCACAGACCAAGGGCCACAAGAGCAGGGACTTCAACTGGGCTGCTGTGTTTAGAAGGGGAATTTACCCCACCAATTTTCACTTTACCTAAAGCAAGGAGAAAGCCTTTAAGCAGTGCATCATTAAGGCACAAGTCTGTTTCTAAGACCACCAAAGTAGTTTTCTTTGCAGCTTATATTTCACACCTCAGGAGACGTCTGAAAACATGCTTCTAATTATCTTGTCTCAGGGAAGATTAAAAGATGATTTATAAACAAATGTACTATTTATCACATCATATTCTAAGCATGGAGTGGAGGAGGATGTTCAGGAAAGCACGGCTTGTGCAAACTTGCTGAAAGTGTCACGTAGAATAGGCAGAAAGTTATAGTTGGTGTAATAATACCTTAATAGATGCGCCTGCAAAACGAGAAAGTTGTTTGATGTGCTGTCCCTGCTTGCCAATAATAGCTCCAACTGCCAAGGCTGGGATGAACAGATGAACAGTTTCAGACTCGGGCTGTTGCTGTGGGGAAGAAGAAAAAATGCAGTGAATGTTTTTGAACATTATGAATCAGACTGACAGGAAAATGGGTGCAGAACAGGCATGCATGGAAATGAGGGGGAAATAAGATTTCCCCCTGTGATGTCTGAGTATTAAGGGTCTGGCTTTTTTTGGGAATCACAAAATCCACAGAACAAGAAAACCAGTTTGAGCCAAAAGAGGATTCTTTCATCTTGTGTAAAATACTCACAATTTTAATGCATAAAACTTTAAAAAACAATTGAGGAGTTGCGTCTTTGTGAGGCTTTCACTCTTACCTGTAGCTGTCTGGATTCGCTTCCACCTGCAAAACCCTGCAGATGAGGCTACTACAAGCAGAAAGAGACTACTACAGCCTGAGCAGGTAAACTCTTTCTAGTTTCCCAGTTATATTTTTAATTTTAGATTGTGCTGAGAGCAGTACAAAAAGCCTCAGAGTTACATATATGCTACAATTTCCTTTGTGTGGGAGTGATCTGGAATGATAGCCAGCTTGAAATCTGCCAGTGATTCCTCCTTTGTAACTTTATGCTACAGTTGGAGCCCTGGCAGCGTTCCTCACACAGGCTAGTAAATTAAACACCGTGTTTCTGAAAAGTGAGAGGACCCCAGCATTGCACCCACTGGATATCAGGCATCACTGCATCTTCCAATTGCTTTCAAGCAGACACCCCAGCTGGAGAGCATGACATAATGCTCCAGATCCTCTCTACGTGCTGCGTAGCAATGATCAAACTGCAGGGTTGCATCTGCCACAGTAAGTCACAGCTATGTTAGCAGCCTCAGAAGAGCCTGTCTCAGAGGAAGGGAGCACCATCAAGTGTCGTAATACGACACGAAAAGACGACACGGACACTGCTGCTCTCCAGGTGAACAAAAAAGGGGCCTTTTATTTTCTGACTCCAACATTTATAGTTTTCCAAAAGTGACAGTGGATTGGAGGGTGACAGTGCCACCTCTCCAATGACACTGGACAGACCAAGAGTCCATCAATTCTCTCCTCCTCCATGAAAGAATGCAAAACATAAGTTGTTTACAGAACTGTGTGTGAGAAAGT